>NW_027185771.1:28755216-28844268 GCF_028583685.1 Petaurus breviceps papuanus
ATAGATAGATAGATAGATAGATAGATAGATAGATAGATAGATAGATATCAATTTACTTAGAAAGATTAGATAGATAGATGATAGATAAATGAATTTAAATCACAATTGAGGAAAATACTACATTACAAGTAGAAGTAAATTTAGAAGACAAAGAATTTTTTTTCTCCATCAAAGCTCACAGCCCCTCCTGGAATCTATCTTGTAAACCCTTGGAGGTCCTTTGACCTTAGGTTAAGAATATCTGCTCTAGGGGCAGCTAGGTGGCACAGCAAATAGAGCACTGGTCCTGGAGTCAGGAGGACCTAAGTTCAAATCCGGCCTCAGACACTTAATACACACACACACACACACACACACACACACACACACACACACGCACGCACAAACTAGCCATGTGACCCTGGGCAAGTCACTTAACCCCTATCACCCTCCAAAAAGAAAAAAACAAAGACTATGCTCTATGCCAATGACATGATTTACTAAAACTCTTGCCTTACACAGCAAACCTATCTCACTATCCTTTAATTCAAGTCCCTTCTCACCCTTCATTATCTACATTTTATGCTGTATATAGTCTGTTTTTATATGTTGTTTGTATATTGTTTCCCCATCAGACTATGAATATTCTCTCTGACACAGTGATAACTATCTTCTGCCTTTCATTATAATGTCAACAATCCCAGTCTGAAGAGAGTCTCAGAAACTTTGACAAAAGCTGATGATACTAATCATATTAACAGCGTTTACCTATTATTTACAATTTAAAATGTAAGGTCTGGCTTAGAAAGAACACTGGGATTCTTTGGTATAACCACTGCATCCAGTTACTGTAAGCTAGAGGGAAAATTTTTTTGTTGTTGTGGTTCAGTCATTTCAGTCTTATCTGACTCTTTGTGATGCCATATATGGTTTTCTTGTCAAAGATACTGGAGTGGTTTGCCCTTTCCTTCTCCAGCTCATTTTATAGATGAGGAAACTGAGGCAAAGAGGGTTAGGTCATCTGAGGTGAGATTTGAAATCAGTTCTTCTTGCCTTCAGGTCTGTCATTCTATCCATTGTGCCACCTCACTGTCCTCTCCTCCCATATTTCATTGTAGAGATGATAAAGTTTATTCCAAATCATGGTAAGTGACTTTTCCAAGGTCTCAGTTAACTAATGTTTGGAACTGATACTAGGTCCAGTGTGATAGATAGATAGATAGATAGATAGATAGATAGATAGATAGATAGAGATAGATAAAGATATAAATATATATACATATTACTAATTTATACATATATACATACATATATTACTAATTTATAGATTTTTTGAGAGGGGTAATATTATTCATTTTATTATAAAATTACTCCAAATGTGATTCCTACTTAAACTTTTATGGATATCAGAGGCAGGATTCCTAGAATACTTAAGTACATAATTAAAAATTTTTCATTATATCCACTTAAAAATGAATCCATCTTGTGTTCTTTTTTAAAAACATAGTGTAAGCTCCTGACCATTTTTGTCTTTTCACAGTAGTAGGCACACAGTAGATCCATAGTAAATGTGTAAATGTTAATTGAATTATTTCTTCTTTTAATCTATCACATTTACTAGCAAGAAGCAAAACCAAAAATATATAAACTAGATGATGCAAATATGTCTAAAACAGATTTGAAAACAGTCACAGCTCATTTTTTGTTGAATTTTCACCTTAGAAAAACATAATAAATTGATGAGATTTGATATGTCTTTTCCCTCTAGCTTACAGTAACTGGATACAGACCACAGTCAACATTTTATTCAGGATTATTACGGGAACTTCATTTATCTAGTCATGAAAATTATGGAGCTTTTTTTTTCCCCAATCACATATTTCTTTTTTTAAAAACTATGACGGGGCAGCCAGGTAGCACAGCGAGTAAGAGCACCGGCTCCAGTGTTGAGAAGACCTGGAGATCGAATCGCGGGCTCAGACACTTAGAACCCACCCAGAAACACCTGGCCGTGTAACCTTGAGCAAGTTACTTAACCCCAATTGCTTTAAAAAAAAAAAAAGAAAAAAAAAACTATGACGTTCCCACACTTCCCTACTAGACCACAGGCAAGCTATGTTCTATTTCACCACTCCTAGGCTTCATGCTTTATTAGCATTTCTTGCTCTCAATCAGAGAATTGAGTTGTGTCAATCTGCCCTGGAAGCCCTCTCACAGCTGTGATTTCAGTCTGTTCACACTGTGTATCAATTGAAAAAAAAAATAAAATGAAGTATTTTATTTAAAAGCCCTGACCTGGAGTTGTGGTGGCCAACACTGAGAATAATATTTTATAGTCTACCATATGCTATCCTGGGATACTGCTCTGCTCTACCACAGATGTGCCAAGATTGTGTGTTTAAAGAGAACCTGTAACTGGGATATTCAGATGTAGGAACAAAAACATCAGCCTGGCATTTATAGGCCTCCATCACCTACCTCCTCCTGCCAGCTCTTCCAGGCTTATTTCTTATTGTGCCACTCCATGCATTCTCTTTTCCTGGCTAACTGTTGCCCCATTAGCAACTCTCCATTTCAATGCATTCATAGGACACAAGTCTATGAACACAAGTCTTCCTGACCTTTGCTCCTTTGAATCTCTGGTTCCATTAATAACAGCACTCAGGCACCACCTCCTTTCGGTGACTTTCCCAATCCCTAGAAATGTCCACAAATAAGACATTCCATCTCTCAGCTTTGGGTATTTTCTCTGTCTCCCTTGCTTGGAGTACTTGCCCTCGTCATCTCTACCTACTGCCTTCCCTGGTTTCCTTTAACTAAAATCCTATCTTCTACAAAAATCTTTTCTTAGCCTCTTTTAATTCTAGTGCTTTTTGTCTGTTTTATTTTTTCTATCTGTCCAACAACAGCTTGTTTGTACATATTTATTTGTAGTCTCTCCCCTTAGGATATGACCTCCTTGAAGACAAGGGACTGTCTTTTGCCACAGTACTTAGTCTCCATATACTAAGCACTTAGTGCAGTAGTTTTCACATAAAAGACACTGAATAAATATGTGTTGATATAACTTGAAGATCTTTCTGAAGTAGTTTCTATAAATCTCATGGCCATTTTAAAGATGAGTTAACTTAGAGCATAAGGAGTTCAGTAACTTCTGCAGGTTCCTAAAACTGGTAAGGGTCAGACTGATACTTGAATCTGATTCTCCAATTCCAAGTCTTGAGCTCTCGCCATTATATCACAGTTCCTTTCTTGTTACCATGTTCTAAGATTTCAATTTTCTTTTTAACTGTTAAAGTGAAAGGTGGCAATGGGTTGTCTTTGTTATTGATTTAAAAGTAGAAGAAACAAATATAACTATTCCATCTGTTTTACAAATATACGTGTTTATAGTATTGTTTCAAACCAGAAGATCAATGTCTAGAGATTCCTTATCTTTACAGATTGCATTCACAGAATGCATAGTACCTGAGATAGTATCATTGGGATGAAATATAGTTAGGGCCTGCCTTTCTTCTGCATATGCTGTAATTGATCAAAGATGCCAAATATCTTGGAACTTAGAGTATTGATGTTTTAATGAGCATACTTTTTTTCTTTGCTGGAGCATATCCAATTAAGTTTTGCATATAGCCTCTTGCTAACAGGACAGGATGAAACTTATAAGTGATGCCTGTATTTTTGGAGTCTGAATATGCATTAACTACTGTAAATCCAGTCTTGGGTATTTGCTTGTTTGTTTTAGCATCGGAGCCCTAATAAGTCATTCTGGGACCCATTGAAAGCACTATAAATGTATTGTTGTGCAGGAAACAAGAGCTAGTACCCATAAATCCACTTATGAAGACAAATTCAGTGTGTGTGTGTGTGTGTGTGTGTGTGTGTTTGTGTGTGTCCCATGGAAAAATCAGATTCATGACACAATGGAGCCACACTGTTGCAGAGTTCAGTGATTCAGTGGTGTAGGAGCACAGACAAGAGGCCTTGACACTGTTTCTGATATTGTAAATGCTGAGGGAGGTAGAAAGACAAGATCTAGACCTGATTTCAATTCTGTCCCCCAGTTACTAATTGTGTGACCCTGGACACAGTGCTTAGCACAGTGCCTTGAACATAAAAGACAATAAATGTTTATTAACTGACTCACTTCTCATCTATGTGGCTCAGTTTCCATTTTTTTTTAAATAAGTGAAATTGAGTAGATGATTTTTAAAGACCCACTGATCTCTCAAATTATGATACTATTGCCTATGAAATGGGAATAAATTTTGTAATATATGTAGATTAGTGATATTTAGTTTAGGTTAATTCCTGTAGAAAGAACATTATAAGGATCAAACCAGTTAAATGAGTATCTTCCACTTCTTTGAAAAAAAGCCCTGATCAGAGCAGCTAGGTGGTGCAGTGAATAGAACACTGGCCATGGGGTCAGGAGGACCTGAGTTCAAATCCGACCTCAGACACTTAACACAAAAAACTAGCCGTGTTACCTTGGGCAAGTAACTTAACCCCAATTGCCTTACCTTTCCCCCTCCAACAAAAAGGAACAAAAAGAAGAAGAAAAGGACTCTGATATTTAATGGTCAACAGGGTGAGTAAATTAAGGGTTTGCATACTGATAACTGACCCCAACATAGTTTACTACTAAAACATAGAATGAAAGTACTGATTGGTTGTTGGGGAGGGCATAATATGCATAGGGTCAAAAAGCTCATTGAAATAAATGAAGAATTTTATCTAATAAAATCTGCTCATTTTAGATAAATAAACTGAGACCCAGGTTGCCTAATTTATGTTCCCAGTATTATAGAACTAGTAAGTGACAAAATTATGTTCTGAACTCAGGTTCTCTGATATCAGATACTGTCTCATTTTCCCCTCAGTTTGGGCAGTAATTCAGTCTTCATTTTAATCATATGGAGTCATTCTGGAAGAAAGAAAAAAAAAACAAATAAAACATTTACTTACAATTCTAGAGTGTTGCATCTTTGAAAAAGCTGGGAAATAAAATTTTTTAACTAATCATTTAATTCTGCTGGACAAGGAAGTTGAGCATGAGAGAGGATGTTATTTTCCTAGGGTCATGCAGCTAATGAGTGACAGGTTCACAGTTGAAACTGAGAATTTTAACCTCTAGTCCATTGCATATTTCAGTACAATGACAACAAAAAAGAAGTTATCTGACTGGGTGGTTATAAGGATCAATTAATTGATTTATTGAGTTGCTAATATTAATACCTTTCATTATGCTCTCCATGACAGAAGTAACTCCACATTTGATCACTGGTTGACCTGACTACTTATTTTAGAGGGAAATTCCTTTTTACACTATGACTGGCTTAGGCACTAATATTTAGGGTTATAAGTGCAATGTTAGAAAACTATCAACTTAGTTATATTTAGAGTTATAATTGCAATGTTAACAAACTATTGGCTTATCTAATCTAGGCATGCAATGCTAGCCAACTGTCTTAATCACAATACGCATTGTGGTACATAAGAGGGTGAATGGAGTTATAGTCCAGACCATCTGCTGATTGTCTGACCCCAAAGTCCCTACTACACACACTCTTCATGAATCTGCTTATCAAAAACAATAAAATATGAGGGTAGAGAACCAGGATATTTTCATTCTCCATTGAAGTACAGATCCCACTGTATGCCCAAGCCATTGTTATGTGCCTGTGGGACTATAGGTCAATGGAGCCATGCACACTTGTGTGACTCTCAGTAAACAACTGCCTGACTCATGATTCTTTGAGCACATATATTCCTTTTTCCTCTGACTACACCCATTATCCTGCAACTTAATTTTACAAATTAATACTGTTTATGTGTGGTCTTCTTGGGTAAAAACGAACAAAAAGATTAGGTCAATAAATATGCTGTTAGAAGTATCATTCCATAAGTCACATAAAAAATCTAGTAGATTTTTATGTCAGCATAAATTAATAGGCATCATATGAGTCAAAAAATACAGGGCAAAAAAAACTAATCTGATCTAGATTGCATTAAGAAAGTAATAATGTTTAGAAGTTCTCATTGCATTATCTTCTATTTGGAATACACTGCACCTTTTATATCACATTCAGTTCTGGGAAACACATTTTAGGAAGAGTAATAAGGAATTAAAGCTCATCAGAAGATAGCAATTAGGATAATGAGGGGGCCGAAGATCATTAAACAAGAATCAGTTGAAAGAAGAGGAGATGTGTAATCTGGAGGAAAGACCTAGTTGAAGAAGACATCATAGGTGAACTGAGCATACCCAGCAAAATGAAGAGAACACTCAGGATAGATCATAATTATTCAATCATTCAATTATTTGAGGGTTTATGATTATTGAAGAAGGATTGTTTATTCTACTTTATTTCAAAAGACAGAACTATGAACAATGACCAGGCATTGCAAAGATGTCAATTAGGGTCCTGTGTAAGGAATATTTCCTAACAATGGGATCTATTCAGAGACAAATTTTCTGATTTAAACTTTTTTTCTCTGTTCTTTGAGGTTCTTCAAGTGGAGGTAGTAGGATGACCTTTAAGGGAGATTGTTGAAAGAGGTACTGGTTGGACTATTTTGTGTCTGAGCCCATAACAACTCTGAAATGTGTGGATTATATGAATCAACAATTCAGCAAATTCCTAGTACATCTGGAATGCCATGCTAGACATTGGTGTATATAGGGAAATTACACAAAGCCCTATCCTCAGTCAGTTTTCAGAATAGTAGGGGAATAAGCTTCAAGTGTAGCTAGCAATAGTACATAATATTATCAAGATCCCAAGTTGGAATGTAGGAACACATAGGAGCAAACCCTTTGAAAAGTGAGAAATAGGTGAGAAAAGATAGATTGTGATTTTTGGTAAATGTATAAAGTGGCAATAGAATTTGACAGAATGAATAACAGTTGCATGCAATTTACTTTTTCAATTACCTTAAGACAGCCCAATGGCAGAATAATTATTTTTAAAAAAAGAGAAAGGTACAATGGAATAAACCTGTGAACTTGAAACTGTTTCCATATAAACATCCTCACTAACAGAACCAAGGAAAATGAGTAAGGACTATGGACATTGACAGAACTGACTTAAAAAAAATATTACTTCATTCATACAATTATAATCAGCTACTATTCTTGGGGGTTAAAGGCCTTAGTAATATAAATGGAGATTTCACTTCAGCAAAGATTACTTAATCAGCTTGAAATAGTTTCCTCTGAATTCCTAGAAAGATGAACTGAAATCTGTATATCAGATAACAGTTCTATTAAAATCACACTTTAACTACCCATTACATCTAAGCCTGTAAACAGCTATTCCATTCTGCGTAATTAGCTTAGATCATTTGTGCATTAAAATCATTGAGATTGACAGTGTACAAGGGGAAATCAGAGCCTGTCTATGATGTCATCTTTCAAAGTAACGTTGATGAATATTAAATCAATTGCCGTCTTATTGTTTCTACCTTTACAACTTCTCTTCTACAAATTCTACTCTTTTTGCTTCATATGTGGATTATTACAATTAGCTCCTGCTTGATCTGATTGCCTCTCGTCTCTCCCCACTCTACTTCATCTTCCTCTCAGTTGCCAAATGGATATCCTGAAAGTGTAACTCTGACCATCCTCACTTCCTACTCAATAGATCATAATTATATGATCACATTCCTACTCAATAACTTCCTCTTCTAGTCTGGTTTCTGACTCCCCCCAGATTATAAAATCAGACCCCATCTATGACTGGCAAATCTGGGAACCTCCCTCAGAGTCTTGGGCTCAATCACACTGGAACAGGCTACCACAGCCCACTCACTATGATAAATCCTTCCACAATACACTGTTTCCTTTGCCCCAACTTACCTTTGGGTGAGTGCTTCATAGAGCTTCCATTTGGTGGTAGGGCCCAGGCCAAGCTACTTTCATTCCCCACCTGGCTCTGTCCATGGCTTCTGTTTTTCAAAAACCACAAGCCATGCCTGTGTGGGAAGTACCTTTTTTCTTCCCCTTCCCTATCACCTACACTTTATATGCTTTTCAGGTCTTTTTTTTTCCTTCTTTCGTGAGAATATAAGCTTCCTGAAGGCTGGGACTGTCCTTTTCCTAGTTTTTATATTCCTGGCACTTATCAAAGTGCCTGGAACACAATAAAGTTTCATAAATGTTTGGTGGGCCTGGTGCTAATATCTTACCTAGATCAAGACCGTTATTCTTATGACTTGAATTATTGATTTATATATATTCAATTAGATCAAGGTTCTTTCTGGCTGCATCTAAAGATGACATAATTGGCAGATAAACTATTCCTTGCTCCACTAATTTATTTATATCATCAGCCTTTATATCCAAATTGTGTATCCTTTTGGACTTTATTTTGGTACATGGTTTCAGACATGAATCTATGATCAGTTTCTACCATAAAATTTTCCAGTTTTCCCAGCAGTTTTTGTCAAATAGTGAATTCTTATTCCAGAAGCTGAGTCTTTGGATTTATCAAACAATAGGCAGCTATAAAAACTGACTACCATATCTTGTGTAACTAACCTATTCCACTAATCTACCCCTCTCTTTCTTAGCCAGTACCAAATAGTTTTAATGATTGCTGATTTATAATACAATCTAAGATCTGGTATGGCTAGGCTGCCTTCCCTAGCATTTATTTTCATTAATCCCCTTGATATTCTGGACTGTTTGTTGTCCAGATGAATTTTGATTTTTTTTTGAGATTTAGAATATGTTTTTTGTAGTTTGATTGGTATGTGTAAAGCCAAGCACAACCAGCTTTCCAGAGGACTGTTTCTATGAACATCTTCAAGGTTCTGATTATATAGTATAATATTATTCTCTTGATAAGTTTCTGCATCTTTTCCCTAAACTTTTACTTAAAATTTTGGCATCTATATTCATTAAGGAAATTGTTCTATACTTTTTCTTTCTCTGTTTTAGCTCTTCCTGGTTTAGCTTTCAGTACCATATTTGTATCATAAAAATAATTCGATAAGATCCCACCAATCTTCCCAAATACTCTACATCATACTAGAATTAATTGTTCTTTAAATGTTTGATAGAATTTGCTTGTAAATCCATCTGACCCTGGAGATTTTTTCCTAAGGAGTTGATTGAAAAAATCCAATTTATTTTTCTGAGATGGAGTTATTCAAGTATTTTATTTCCTCTTCTGTTAATCTGGGCAATTTATATTTTTGTACATATTCATCCATTTCACTAAGATTGTCAAATTTGTGAGCACACAATTGGGCAAAATAATTGCTAATTATTGTTTTAATTTCATCGTCATTGCCCAATTGTAATTTTTAATCAATTGTTTTCTTCCATTAGCTTTTGTGTCTTCGTATCCATTTGGCCGATTGTACTTTTTAAAGAGTTGTTTTATTCAGTGAATTTTTTCCAATTTTTTCATTTTTATTTTTAAAATAATTGATCGATTTTTCTCCTTCCTCTCTAATTTGACTTCTAAAATCCTTCTTGAGGTCTTCCAAGAATCCTTTTAGGGCTTGAGGCTAGTTCATATTCCCTTTGAGGTTTCAGATGTGGGTGTAGTGTCAGTGCTGTCCTCTTCTGCATTCTTATTTTGATCTTCCCTTTCCCTATAGTAAGAATCTATTGTCTTTGCTTTCCTAATTTGCTTCTTTCTCATTGTGGTTGCCTTTCTCCTGGCTTTTAAAGTGAATGTCTGCTTCTGGGGCACAGGCGACTCTAATCCATACTTCTAGTGCTGGGGGTTAGGGCCGGGTCATTCATTTTGTGTGCTGTGGCCATTGATTATTGTAGCTGGAGCTATATAATTCTGTAGCTTACCTGGTGCTGAGCTGGAGCTGTATGATTTGTGCTGAGGTTAGGTGCAGTCTTTCTGCCTTTCCCTGGGTTACACTGAACTGTGTGGTGTGAGGTGTGGGGGAGGGGCAGTATGACCCCTGAAGGTTTCCTCCTCCCCTAGAACTGTGCTATAGCACAGGTAGGCTCAGTGGGTGGTGGGTGCCCTCCATGCTATTGCCTTCTTATTCCCCTGACTGTGCAGAGGCATGCCTGGTGTTCTGGTTTTGGTGCTTGTCAGCACCACAACCCTGGGGCTCAGGATCTCCTACGGGTCCCCTGAGGTGGGGCTTGCACTGGCTTGCTGGGATGCCTTCTATCCTATACTGGTTCCTTTCACTCAAGGAAGGGGAACCCCTCCTTCTAATACCCCTTACCTCCCAAACTAAATCACTGCCATACCCCTTCTTTGTGCTAGCTCCATTATTCCAGGACTTTTCCTGGGGCAATATTCTCTGGGTTTTTCAAAGTCAACAAGGGAGGGTGGGAACATTTCCTCTTTACTCTGCCATCTTGGTTCCTGGAGAATAATTCATCTGTCAGATATATGGTGAATGGAGGAATTTATGTCCAAACAAGAGATAGAGACCACTATGAAATGCAAAATGGATAATTTTGATTACATTAAATAGAGAAGGTTTTTTGTACAAATGAAGCCAATTCAACCAAGATTAGGAGGGAAGCAGAAAACTGGGAATGAATTTTTACAACTAGGTCCCATTTCTAAAATATATAGAGAATTGAGTCAAATTTACAAGAATACAAGTCATTCCCCAATTGATAAATAGTCAAATGATATGAACAGGCAGTTTTCAGAGCAAGAAATTAAAGCTATCTATGGTCATATGAAAAAAAATACTTTAAATCATTATTGATTAGAGAGATGCAAATAAAAAAAAAAACTGTGACATACCACCTCATACCCATCAGAGTGGCTTACATGACAAAACAAGAAAAAAGATAAATGTTGGAGAAAATATAGGAAAGTTGGAACACTAATTCATTGCTGGTGGAGCTGTGAGCAGATCCAACCATGCTGAAGAACAATTTGGAACTATGTCCAAAGGACTATAAAATTGTGCATGCCCTTTGACCCAGAAATGCCTCTTCTATGTCTGTACCCCAAAGAGATCATAAAAATAGAAATAAAGAGTGAAGCAGACTAATTTTTTCCTTTTGTTTTGTTTTTCCTTTTTCATGGTTTCTCTCATTTGTCATAATTCTTCTATGCAACATAACTAATGTGAAAATGTGTTTAATAGGAATGTATGTGTAGAGCCTCTTTTGGATTGCATGCCATCTGTGCGGGGGAGGGGAAGAAAATTGAAAACTTATGGAAATGAATGTTGAAAACTAAATATAAATAAATAATTCAAAAAAGATGTCATAACTGGAGAAGCACTGTACAAGACATCACAGGACATATGTACAAGCTTTAGCAATCTCATGCTCTGCTATGGGACACTTTAGAAATCATTCCTTCTGTCTTGATCTCAGATTTTTCATCTCTGAAATCAGAGTTTTGAACTAGTATCAGTTCCAGTTCTAATAGTATTCAATAATTCTATGAAATATAGCACTAACATTTTATAGTTCTATGAAATATAACAGTTTTAAAACATGAACACTCTTATAACTTCCTGACATCATTCCAAATCCTTTTAATGTATCCTCTAGTAAGTTTCCAGGGTTATGAGGGACAGTCACAACTTTACTCAACCACTGCTACTTTCTCAGTTTGTCTTGACTGACCTGCCTAATAATATTGTAGTTCTCTCTAAATGGCATCTATTTTGGGTTATGTCTTCTCCCTATGTCCCATTGGGCTCCAATTTTGAGTCTATACTCCACCCTCCACCCACATACATCACTAATTCCTATGCTAAGTAAGTTTCTGTACTATGTGAGACTGTGTCTTGTTTAGTCACAAAAAATATCTTAATATTTAGCTGAGCTTCAATCCTCCAGTTACTTTCGTCACTTTGTCTGCTGTTCTATGTACATTTGCTCACCTCATTGGGCCCTAAAAAAGATTTTCAGAATTGCAAAGAATTTATTGTTCATTCTTAGCTGCCCTATTCTCAAAGTGGTCAAATCTCACCTTTCTCTAAGATTGTTGTCTATTCATTTTTTTCCTCTGTAAAGTGCTTGATGATAGCAAACATCAAGGGTGGCATACAAGAATGAAATAACACATTACATCCACAAAGAATTCCCATTACTGTAATAAAACGGAATAATTTTCTCTCTCCCCCATGAAATGCTGCCTTAATACAACAGATTGGTTACTCATTTTTAGAATATTTTAGCAGCTGTCAATTCAACCATTAACTCTTCACATTAAAATTATACTGTACTAAGTAAAGGCAGAGAAGGCATTACATAAATATGACAACAATAACAATAACACTAATAATAGCAACCAGTGCAACTTAAAAATCATCTATTTCTTTAATTTGAATATAAGAAACCAGAAAAAGTTATATTCATGTCTGGTCTAAAAGGTGCAGTGAAGAGGAGGATGCTTTTTCAGCATCTTTTTCTAGGATTCTGTGTCATTCATGTACATTCCATATCCTTGATAGATGTTTGGTGAATTCAAATGTATTGAACTGAATTGAAGTTGGCCAGAATACAGTGGAAGTCAAGACTCAGCTGCCCAAGAGATGTTGTGCTTCTAGTAAAAGAAATAGGGGGGTAAACAAGTAGCTGATATGAGTAACTGTGGCTTTGAGTGGAGGAGAGGGCAAATTGGTCAGGTCAATTGATCAAAAATATGCAGAATTTTAGTGTGAATCAAGTAGGATAACTAAGAAATGAGACCTGAATGAAGTAAGAAAGAAGTAAGTCAGAATGGAAGACGCCTGTCTTCAGATCACATATATAGAATGGGAAGATGATGAAGCTGCATCAACATAGAGAATAATTGTTAATCAAAAAAAAAGCCAACTTTTAATAGGATGACTAGAACAGCAGCTATGCTAGTTCTCAAAACTTAAAGGGGATATATCACAGAAGCTTAGGTCCTTGATAAAGCCCAACTTTTTCCCAAGGTATTGGAGCAAATTGAACATCTTCAAAAGCTATAATTAAGGTGACAAGATCAATAGGCATGAGTTAGAAGGTATAATGACAAGTTCAGACTCTTTTGAGTGAATTGGACAACTTGGGAAGTTCTAATTAAGATGACAGGATCAATAGACATCTATAAGAGGATAGACATCTATAAGAGGATGTAACAATGAATTAAATACTACTCTCCTGGCTAGAAGGAGAACTCAATTAGCATGATGAGAAACATGAAGCAGATTTGAGCTAGAACTATCTAGAAATTAGACACAGTTTGAATTGGGAACTAACTTAAATGAATGATAGATACACTTTTGGGAGCAGTCTGAAGAGTTTGCACAAAGATTCTGCTACAAAACATGGATAGAGTTCAATGATTTCTTATTGCTAGATTTTCCCAGTATTTCTTATTTTCAAAATAATTTCAGACCCATTATCTCTTATACAGATTCTAAGAGAGTATACTGTATATATTTTCATAGATCTAACTTCTTGTCTTGCCTCCTACAAAGGCCATATCTGTCTGTGTGAATTAATCATTTTCAGAATTAAAATTCCCAGACTAGGTCCATAACCAGTACACATACTTAGACATTGATATGCAGTTGTAATCCAAATATTTAGAATGCATTAATGTCCCTAAATAATAAGATTCTCATGACCAGCCTAAAGGATCAACACCTCAAAGATATAACCAAGACAATATTGAGGACCAGGAATGTCAGGATTGGAGTGGAGAAGTTATCATTCATTCCCCTTCTATTTTTCTGAGCTTTCTTTGTGAGAACTATTTCATCAGATATTAATATTTCACAGATTCATGATTTCACTGTTACATATATGTATATTACATCTATTTATCTTTATATGTATATATACAAATATATATGTACATATATGTATGCATGTAGTCTCACACATATATAGAGATCTATCTATCCATCTATTTTCTCTATGCAAATGCTTATTGTTGACCCTTCACATGATGATAAACAGAGTCCATGAGTCATTGTAGTAGAAAACAGTTCATCTGGAAGTTAATGTGTTTGAATTACTCTGGGCACCGTCATTACATTAATATAGTTTTAAGTATAATAGTATAGTTTTTATCCTGGTAAGATTTGCCTAAGGATGCAACCTACTATCGTAAGTTTAAAAACTTCAAGGTCAAATCCATGCTATACTAGAACTTCAGAGTATACATGCAGTGGAATTTTTTTCTTAATTTGGGGATTTAAAAGATTTCTAAGCAATGGTAATATCAATAGGAAATATCCCATTCATATTAATCAATAGTAAATTTTGTTTTTTTTTTAATATGTAAAGAAATGATGATTTTGTTCATGGGAAAATTCCCATCATCAATGCAGATTACAAGTCATCTATAAAGTAGGAGACTTTATTAGAAAGTCACCTGTTAAAATTATATTTACTTATTAGGGGAACAAACATGGAATGTGACAGTATGTAATTATCACTAATACCTTTCATTAATGAGACATTCCAGTGCAACATTTAACATTAGCAAAGCATTGCTAAACACACATTTAACACTCCCAATTTCATGCATTTTCTATTTCCTAACTTCTTTTTGCCCCATTGCCCAAGACATTTCCTCCATGTCTTTTCTAAGCTGCTCACTTTTTAGATCTAAAGTGTTGTCCATTCACAACCATGTAATTATCTTCAACCCTGGCGTGAATGACATTCCCGATATTGGCTAGCTAAGGTCATTCAGATCAGTTCTTCACATTGTGGAAAAGGTTTTATTTATCCATCAGGGAAGCTTCATAACAGCATGCCCAAAGACTGATAGAAATATGAATGATTAGGGCTCAAATGTCAGCTGCCCCTTTCTCACTACATAAAAGAGGTAATGGAGTACATCCAGGAATATAACATACACGAAAAGGCCCCAAACTGAAAAGCTCAGCAGTTTTCAGTATCTCTAAAGAAGCAGTTAATGCCTTTCCCCAGGAGAAGACAACTTTTGATGAGTCCAACCTAAGATCTGTTAAAAATCAATAAAGTCAGATTCTTTGCTCTTTGAATATGAAGTTGGTAAATGTAGAACAATAGGAAAAAGTCACATCAATTGCAAATGAATATAGAACAGATAATGCATTAAGTCTGTACTTTCTCCACTTCTTGAAACAACTCACTTGGGTGTAAAAGCCAATTTACTGTTTTTTTTTTAATTCCAGGAATGGAATTTTCATTTTGTGTCATATTCATAAAAATCTCATATATAACTCAGCAGGATATTCACATGTGCTTAGAAACAAATATTAGGTATGGGAATTACCTTTTGTACCATAAAGACAAAATTACTCACTGAGAAATAAGATTTTAGAGGATCTTCAGAAAGCAAAGAGGGAAAAAAAAGAAATCCCATAGACTTTCTTCATAAGGTTCTATGGCTGCATTGCTATACCTCCCATTACATCTTCCTCCATTCTATAACTATTTTGTGTCTGCTCAGGCTCTGTCTATTCCCAGGAGTATGGGAAAAGTTGTTATGTTTTAATAGAGATATGTTGAAAAAAAAGGAGAATGGAACAGGGTTTGTAAGTTACAGTCCTGATAGCTTTTTCCCTCAGCACATAGGAGTATTAATGTCTACAGTTACTGTTAAAGGCTTTTATTATTTTTTTAGGATGATATTGCCTAACATTCAAAAGTAGGGAAGGGACTTTGAATGGAAGCAGAAATGTTGTGGGCATTAACTTTATCATGGGGTTTCTGAGTGGGCCACTCAGCTCTACACCTCAAAGAATGTGCCAAGGTAGAAACTGACCTAGTAAATGTGGAGCACAGGGAAATTCTTTGAGGGGGTCTTCAAGTTCTATACAGACTTTTATTATTGCAAATTGGAGTGTAAGATTGGGGCAAAGGTTGGTGTCGAATCACTGGGAAATCATTTGACAGTTTCTGTATTGGGATTTCTTTTGCTTTTTAAACATCCTTTCTATTCCAAAGAACTAGCAAGATGCTGTCTCTGGGGGCAACCAGAGACGTGAGAACTACACCAAGAGTGTCAGTGATAGATTGCACACACGTATAGATGATTGGAAAAGATACTTGAAAACTAGTACTAGATAAAGTTGAGTTTCCATGGCAGTGAATTATACTTCCACTTTAAACATTTGCCTTGTTTCTTTTTTATTTTTTTAAATCAAAATCTCTACATTCATGCTGATGTATTGGGGAACTTTGCCTAAACATTTACTATGCAAGTACAAATGTGGCATAGATGATCTACCCAATGTGCTAAAATTCTTTTTTTCTTTTAATATACTAGGAACTCCAATGTAAGACTGGAACTATATATTATTTGTCTCATTCAATGTTTTTTCTATTTGGGGAAGTGATGTGGTATAGTAGAAAGGGCAAGAACTGCAGTCAGAGGACCTGAATCAAAATCATTACTTCTTTTAAGAGTCATATGATCTTGGAAAAGTCACTTCTTTGAAACTGAGCTTCAGTTTACTCATTCTTAGAGAGAGCTAGGTGAATTCATGGTTAGCATACTGGGCCTGAGAACAGAGAGACCGTAAGTCCAAATTCATCTTCAGACCCTTAAAAGCTGTGTCACCCTGGGAAAGTCACTTAACCTCATCTGTTTCAATTTCAAGAATATCACCTATATCATAGTGTTGTTTTGAGATATTTGTAAAGTGCTTAGCATAGTGCCTGACAAGCTCTTAAGAAGTGCCTGCTTTTTCCACCCATTTCTTCCCTTATAGTGAAGACAATAGACTATATTACCTTTAGAGGTCCTTTCCAGCTCTCAAATCTATGATCCTTTTCTATATAAATATACCAGTGTAAAGGGCCAGAGGATTTATGTCTCGAAAAGACCTTAGATAGTAGCTGGTCCAAATTCCTCATTCTATAGATTATGAAACAACAACCCAGGCAAGTGGTGTTATTTGCTCAAGGTCACATTAAGCAATTAGCAATGTCAGGATTCAGAAACAAGTCATCTAAGTCTAAACCAAGTATTCTTTCCATGGTAGTATATTATATTGGATATATGTATGTGTGTGTATACACACACACACACACACACACACATCATTGGAAAGATCTTTATGACTATTCATACTAACTAACCCTATCTCTCTTTACTACACTTTGGGTTATTTGTAGTTTCGATTCTTCTGACATTCTAGTACTCAGGATTTATAGCTGTATAGAAACACACAATAAAGAGTTGAGTTAAAGAGATGTTCTTTTACTGCAGCACTTGCTTGAGGTACCTTGAAACATTGGGCAAACTTATTTCTAGTGTTTTTCTATTCAAACAGAAAATTTCTACAGTTTAGAAAAAACACACAATCTCTTCCAAGAAAATGTGATCGATAAATTTGTGTACACAATATATATGTGTATACACACACACAGACACACACAGACACACACACACACACACACACACATATATATATATATATATATATATATATATATATATATATCTCAAGATAAAATGACCCAGTAAAGATGCATTTGCATTCTTAATTTAATTGGCAAAAAATGCAAATATAAATGTCAAAAGTTGAGAAGTATATTGTTTTAAGTAATTGCAAAAAATAGCATAGTTAATAGCTATAACAAATGGATTAATCATTTGGTAAGATATTGTATTAATAATAGAGATTTGAGGGGAACATCTTGGCTAATAATAATAGGCTCTTCATTAATGAATTTGGAGAAAGTAGCAAATAAACATAGGTTCTCTAATTACAAGAAACAATTCAAATGTTAATTTCTCAGTTTAGGAACACAGGCAATGGGTACAAAAGGGGATATAGGATGAGACCAAGATAGCAGATCCCTAAATGGACTCTTAATTGACTCAAGTATTTCATTCCTAGAGATGTGGAGGAGAAAGGGTCAGTACATTCTTCAGAAGACATATGTCTGGAGTGCAGGTGGGGAAATCCCTCTCATCTGGAGGATAGAAGACAAGATGCTGCTCTGGTCCAAACATTCTCCATTAGTAGATAAGAAGTAATTAGGATCCACATTGAAAAGAATGAAGTGCAGTTCAGATGGGAAGGAGATACAAAGAAAATAAACAAAAGTCTCCACTAAATATCTGCCCCTTAATGCTACCTATTGTCCCAAGTCAATTTTAGAGTTTCTTAAAACTCATTTCTAATAGTTAGGTTGAATATTCCAATGATGATGATGAGGATGTGTAATGGGAATGTAAATTTGAAGATCTTCCCTGCCCCTAGGCTAAAGTGCACCTGGAGCCTGGGGTGGGAGGCTTGTTTTTCAGTAAATACTTCCTGATTGGCCAGTGAGTCAATAAGGTTGTTACATTCTCTGAGCCAGAAGAAGGCTATATAAGCCCTGATATGTAGCTTTGTTTTGGGGCTCACTTTGAGAAGTGGTCTGTGATTTGATGAAACTCTGGTCTAGCCATTGTCCAGAGCCCCCTGGCTTTGAAACCCAGATGTTTTTTGGTATGGATATAATGGTTGGACAGTTTGGAAATCTGTCTTCTTGATCTGTTTCTGTCTTGATAATTCTGTCTGTATATTGGGAAGTTTGGGGTGCTGACCTTTTTCCCCTGAACTAGGTAAACGATACATGTTTGACTGATTAAAGTAAGCTTGTTAACCCATTTTGAGTTGCTTTCCTTTATCAAAGCAGATCCAAGAACCCGTATTGGCACCAAACCCTGAGGACACTTGGGGTGCTTGCCGCTACAGGATGATGGTGAGGATTGCTATATACTTCATATTAAAGTTGGCAATTTATAGATATGAGCTCTTATAATTTTCACCATATGAGGTAGATTCTATTATTTTCCCAATTTTACAGATAAGAAAACTGAGATTGCCAGCGGTTAAGTGATATAGGTATCTGAAAGTAAGATTTGAACTCATTTTCTTGACTACAAGAGTAATTACTTTTGGTGTTCTAGATTCAGAGAATCATAGAGATCAAAGAAACACCAGAAATTATCTAGCCCTATATAACATGGAACCATTACATGTTACAGAACATATTTTATATTATAAAACACATCCTATATTAGAAAATAGGTTAAAAAAGACTTAAGAAGTCATTTAATAAAACCTTTGTATGGTCAGAGTGAAGATAGCAAAGTAAAAGCAGGGACTTGCTTGAGCTCTCCCCCAAACTACTAAGAATACCTGTAAAATGGTAAACAAATTCTAGAGCTATAGCACCCCAAAATGGCAGAGTGAAACAAATCTCCATCCCAAGACAACCTGCAAAGTCAAAAGGAAGGGTGTATCCATTGTATCCAGTACATAGGACTGGGAGAATAGCACAGTCCAGCATGGGCCACACTGTCACAGAAAGGACGAGAGCAGGCCTCAGGGAACTGAATGACTAGCAGCTGTGGCAATTACCAGACTTCTCAACCCACAAATGCCAAAGACAGCATAGAAGGTCAGTGGGAAAACTCTGTGTCACCTGGGTGAAAGAGGAAAATGTTCGGCCCCAGCCCTGGCACAGGAGAGGTGACAGTGGCAACAACAACATCAGGAGCTGCTTCTGGAGCTCTGGTCCCATAGATGGCAGGGAATTAAGTAGCTCATTGGGGGTGGGGATTTCAGGGATCTATTTGCTGGCATTGAGTCAGGATTCTCTTGCTTTGCCATGCTAGGGTTTGGTTATCAGTAATAGGTGGTGGTCCTCAGATGAGGAAGAATGCTGGCAGAGTTTGTGGTTCAATGGAGAGGGAATCTTCCTCACTGTTCCAAGGTAGAAAAGAGTTCTTGGGATCACTCAGAGACCAAAGCACAGGCCAGGAGAGGAGTAAACACCTCTCCTTTGAATATACCATCTTGGAAGCGCTGAAAATTTACAGGTTCCTAGAAGTATGTCTGGAAACAGCTGTATAGAACCCCTGAAGCCTGGAACAGAGCACCCACCCCCAACCTCACACCACTGGAAGCAGAGTCCTCCCCTGACAAAGAATTAGAAATTCAACTATTTGGCTGGCAAGATAAGCAAATAGCATAAAAAAGAAACATACGCTATAAAATCTTACTTTAGTGACAAAGAAGATCAAAACATACAACCAGAAGAAGACAACAAAGTCAAAGCTACTACATCAAAAGCCTTCATGAAAAATATGGATTGGTTGCAGGCCATAGAAGAACTCAAAAAAGATGTTGAAAATCAAGTAAGAGAAGTAGAAGAAAAATTGGGAAGAAAAATTAGTGAGGGAAGAAAATCATGAAAAATGAGTCAACAGCTTATGAAAGGAGACCAGAGAAAATACAGAAGAAAATAACACCTTAAAAACTAGACTAACCCAAATGGCAAAAGACATTCAAAAAGTCAATGAGGAGAAGAATGCCTTAAAAAGAAGATTTGGCCAAATGGAAAAAGAGGCCCAAAAGCTCACTGAAGAAAATAATTCCTTCAAAATTGAAATGGAGTGAATGGAAGCTAATGACTTTATGAGAAATCAAGAAAATATAAAACAGAACCAAAAGAATGAAAAGGATAGAAGATAATGTGAAATATCTCATTGGAAAAACCACTTGACTGGAAAAATAGATCCAGAAGAGATAATTTAAAATTTCCTGGACTACCTGAATGCCATGATCAAACAAAAAAGATCTAGATATCATCTTTCAAGAAATTTTCAAGGAAAACTGTCCTGATATTCTTGAACCAGAGGGTAAAATAAAAATTGAAAGAATCTACCAATTATCTCTTGAAAAACATCCCCCCAAGAAAACTCCTAGGAATATTAGAGATAAATTGCAGAGTTCCCAGATAAAGGTGAAAATATTGCAAACAGCCAGAAAGAAAGAATCCAAGTATTGCGGAAATGCAATCAGGATAACACAAGATCTAGTAGTTTCTGTCTTAATGGATTTGAGGCTTTGGGATATGATATTCTGGAGGTCAAATGAAATAGCATTAACATCAAGAATCATCTACCCAGCAAAACCAAGTATAATACTTCAGGGAAAAATGGGCATTCAATGAAGTAGAGGACTTTAAAGCATTCTTGATGAAAAGACCAGAACTGAATAGAAAATTTGACTTTAAAATATAAGACTCAAGAGAAACATAAAAAGGTAAGCAGGAAACAAATCATAAGGGAACTTAATTAAGTTGAACTGTTTACATTCCTACATGGGAAGATGATATTTGTAGCTCATGAGAATTTTCTTAGTATTAGGACAGCTGGAGGAAAGATAGATAGATACATACATACATGCATAGCACAGAGTGAGTTGAATATGAAGGCATGATATCTAAAACTAAAATTAAGGTGTGAGAGGAATATTTGGGAGAAAGAGAAAGGGAGGTATAGAATGGAGTAAATTATCTCACATAAAAGAAGTAAGAACAAGGTTTCACAGTGGAGGTGAAGAGGTAGAAAGTAAGAGCAAATGAGTGAACCTTACTCTCATTGGATTTGACTTAAGGAGGAAATAATATATACACTTAATTGGATATCTTACGCTACAGGAAAGTAAGGGGGAAGAAGATAAGGGGGAATGCTAGAAGGGAGAGCAGACTGGGGGAGTGGGTAGTCAGAAACAAACACTTGAAAAGGGACAGGGTAAAAGGAGAAAACAGAGTAAGGGGGGGTGGCATAGGACTGAGGGAAATATAGTTAGCCTTTCACAAAATGACTATTATGGAAGCGTTTTGCATAATTACACATGTAAAACCTGTTTTGAATTGCTTGCCTTCTCAATAAGCGTGGGTGGGGAGGGAAGAAGAGAGAGAATTTGGAACTCAAAAGTTTGAAAAACAAATGTTAAAAATTGTTTTTACATGCAACTGTGAAATAAGATATACAGACAATGGGGCATAGAAATCTCTCTTGGCCTACTAGAAAGTAAGGGGAGAGGGGCGGCTAGGTGACTTACTGAATAAATCACTGGCCCTGCAAATCCGGCCTCAGACACTTAACACTTACTAGCTGTTTGACTTTTGGCAAGTCATTTAACACCAATTGCCCTGCCCTCCCCCTTCCAAAAAGAGAAAAAGAAAGAGGGAAAGGGAGAAGAGGTGGGCAGTTATAGAAGGGAGGGCAGACTGGTGAAAGGTGTAATCAGAATGCTTGCCATCTTGGGGTGGGGGTAAAGAGAAAGATGGAAAGAAAATCTGGAACTCAAAATCTTGTGGAAATGAATGTTGAAAACTAAAAATAAATCATTTAATTAATAATTAAAAAAATAAAACCTGTGTATGACCAGAAATCACCTCTACCATATAACCAACAAGTGCTCATATAATCTGTGCTTGAGGAGGATAAATTGAGTATATTTCAAGGCAACCCATTCTCCTTTTGGACAGCTCTAATTGTTAGGAATATTTTTTTTTCTTTCACATAGACCTACATAATGCCTGTCTGTAACTTCTACTTAATTGCTCCCAGAATTGATTTCACGGCATAAACAGAACCAATCCAATCCCTCTCCCAAAATCTCTTTGCACAGTTAAACAGCCCCAATTCCTTCAGCTGCTGCTCATTCAGAATCATCTTCAGGTCTTAAAACATCCTAGTTTATTTCCAGCTTACCCATATAGTTTATTAAATGTGGTTTCTACAGTTGAATACAATACTTGATATGTGGTCTGCTCTCTGGTTTATATTTGCTACTTTCCTCAATTGAAAAAACTCATATTTTTCCTGTCTTTTAGATTTTTTCATATTTTCAGTATTTCTTCAATCATCAGTGGGTGTTTGTGTAAGCATGTATATGTGTGTATATATATATATCTACATATACATATATTCATGTGTGTGTTTACACACACATATGTGATGGTGGTGGTGGTGACAGTGGTACGATTCTTTGAGCCCAGTGGGATATAATTTATTTGAACTTAGTTAATTGAATTCATTGAATACAGTAAAACAGATAGTAATCAGTCATAATGTCTCTACTTTTCTTGGCTTTCATTGACCTGGTAGCTATCGCAAACTTCTTCAGTATTGTCTTAGCAAAATATTTTCCAAAGCATAGATACAACAAGTATTAAACTATTGGTCACATATGCAGATACCCAATTAAATGCTCACAATTTCAAGGCAGTCCTGAAGAGTAATGAATCCATCTGGGGATAGGAATAAAGTAGGTGTTGACATGCTTTGTCATGCTGAACAAATTCCTTTAACTATTTAGACTGAGGCCAACTTACAATACCTTATTAATTTCAAATCAACTTATATTTAGGAATTCTCACCATGCCTATTCCCAGAACCTGTTGCCTTTATTCTGCATGATTTTGTCAGTATCCTCATACCATTGTAAATCCCAACACTCTGAGAAACAAACTATGTGGAAATGACTAGCTTCCAAAGGGCTCTCTATGCCTTATAAAATGCATGCATTCATTTTGTCTTTTGATTCTTTCAAGATTAGATTCAAAGTTTCTTGCTATATGTGGACCCCACCTGATTTGGGGAGTACAATGGAGACAGTAGCCATAGTAAGCCTTTCAAATCCCATCTTGTACCCTGGCCCACCATCACAGATCTGAGTTTTGTAAGGCTTATCTGATCTGGTGTAAAGGCAAGCACAGAAGTAGTTCACACCTTGTTTCAGCTATTGAATTAACACCTGGTTTCAGTTCAAGTTTCTCTTGAGACTTGTATCAAGTCTGTTAAGAAACAGAACATATGAGCCACACAATTTGTGAACCCTAGAACTCATGAACTCCTGAAACAGGAATGGGAAAAGCTAATGACCATATAGAAGAAGAAGGCAGGCTAGAGACAGCAAAACTGAGAAGAGAACTCTTGTGGTGGCAGAGCCAAGAAGGATAAAATTTGTGGTATCCCAGTACACTGCTGCTCTGTTTGTGTTGATGTTTGTTTGTAATACTTTGTACAGAAGCCCTGGGACCTTACTGGAAGCCCTGAAGGAGGATTTTTCTGGTTGTATATTTACAGAAGTCCTGGAGGAGGGTTTTGGAGGTCCTGAGACTTTACTGATGATTTGTGCTTACCTCTTGGGCCTTGTTTGTGGATCTGTGTTGATGTCTATGTCGATGATAAGATCTTCTCTGCCCCTAGGTTAAGTGCACCTGGAACCTGTGGTGGGAGGCTTGTTTTTCAGGAGATACTTTGTGATTTGTGGGTTGTTACAAGAGGGTTGTTACATTCCCTGAGCCTGGAGAAGGCTATATAAACCTTGATGTGAGACTTTGTTTGGGGGCTCACTTTGAGAAGTGTTGTGTGATTTGACCAGATGAGACTCTGGGAAGCTGTTGAGAGCCCCCTAGCTTTGAAAACCCAGATGTTGATGCTTCCCTCTCTGGTAACCTACTAGGTATGGACGTAATGGTCAAGGACAGTTGGAGGCCTGTCTGCTTGATACGTTTTCCTATTTTCTTGTAACCTCTTTGTATATTCTGAAGTTTGGAGTGCTGACTTTTTTCCCCTGAACTAGGTAAATGATATGTTTGATTGATTAAAGAAAGCTTGTTAACCCATTTTGAGTTGCTTTCCTATGGAAAAGCAGATCTAAGAACCTTTGTTGGCAGCCACCCTGGGGATGCTGGGGTGCTTGCTGCTACATGAGTTCTCAGACTTGTTGGTGGGTCTGAGTTGATTTCACAGGCAGACAGTGAATTGATGATGGTGCTGGCAATGTGCATGAATATTACTATGGCTCTGTTAAGCTTTATCTTCCCAGACACAGGAACTGCAAAGGACTTGAGGTGGACTGGACACTATGAACTTCAATATGGAATGGGAACTCAGTGAAGAACTGGAGAAGGAGCTGGATGAGGAACTGGGAGCTGCCTCCCTTTGGACCCAGGTGAAAGCTGGATGGATTCAGATAGGAACTGGGACCATGGAAGAGGAACCATGGAATCTGTGAGCCAGCCTCAAGTCAAGGTGAAAGAAGACTTTACTTCAATACTGTGTACTGACTGAAATTATGATTTACAGTGACCTAGGGGTGGAGAAGTTGAATTTTTATACTTTTTAATTGAATTAAGGACATTGTGATTGACTAAATGAACATTCTTAAAACAATGTGACCGCTCTGGTGAAAACTCTGTGGCCATTTTAGTGTTAAGTTATTAAGTTGTGAACATTGTGAATGAATGTACTTTGTTTTCTGTGAATGTTTTGCTCTGATTTGTTATTGAATAAATAGAGTTCACTATGCTGTGTAATCAGAGCCTTGAAGATGTTCACAGCACTAGTGCTCTGGAAAGATGCTTATGCATGACTTTACATCGGGTACTTAAAGAGCCCTTCCCTCTAATCTTCCTTTCACTATTCCCTTTTACACCTCTTGCATTTATACTCACCGCCATTCCCAGTCCCTCTAAAATGGATTTAGGGGTGGCTAGGTGGTGCAGTGAATAGAGCACCAGCCCTGGAGTCAGGAGGACCTGAGTTCACATCTGGTCTCAGACACTTAACACAAAACTAGCTGTGTGACCTTGGGCAAGTCACTTAGCCCCAATTGTCCTCCAAAAAGCAAAAAAAAAAAAGGATCTGAAGCCCTTGTTTCATTCCCACAAAACCCATTACCCACTTCCCCCAAACTGGATTTGACTCTCTTGTTTCTCAACTCCTCCCCAAATCTTACTCTCACCCTGGATTGAATATGATTGCTCACACTACTAAACAAAGCAGGGCTCACTAATTAAATGCTTCTAATAAGATGGAAAAACCAACAAAATTTGTCCATCATTTCTAGTATTAAGTTTTGCTGAGAATTTTTCAAGACTGTTCATCCACCTTTGGTGTCTACCAATGAGAGAAATGATTATTTCTCTAACCAATTATTAAAATTGGGAAGACCCTAGGGGCGGCCAGGTGGCTCAGTGAGTAAGAGCACTGGCTCCAATGTTGGGATGACCTGGGGATCAAATCCGGGCTTGGATACTTAGCACCACACCCAGAAATAACTGACCATATAACCTTGAGCAAGTTACTTAACCCTGATTGCTTAAAAAAAATTAAAATTGGGAAGACCCAAATTATTTTCCTCCTGCCTTACTTCCTTTTCTAATCACTCAAGCACAGGGTTGATGGAAGATAAGGTTAACATTCTACTCATTCTGGGTATTTTTAGTCCATCCACCTACTCAGACTTCTAATCTAAGGTGAAATTCCCTTTTGCTCAGACTTGGGTAGAGAATATAGATTCTTTGTTTAGATTACACAAAGCTTGGGGTAACTTAGAAGTAAATGACATAATCAAAGTTCATGAAAATAAATTCATCCCCTAATTGTAATATTCATCCTTTTATTAATCATTAAAAATTCAGAGTTGATTTGCACCATAGGGAACACCACTCTTCCAAGGGTATATAGGCCATGAGTCCATTGCCATGATTACCTTTGGCATTTAAGAGTGGCACAGACCTACTTTTATTAAAATGTTGGTGTTATTAATAAAATGGCTAATTACTCAGAAATTGTATCTCTTGAACTTTTTAAACACCATTACTGATTCACCCAACTATCATCTGTGGTTCCAAGAAGCTGTAGCATGTGCAGCAGCCACATCCCAGTAAGCCATCTTGGTAAATAGGCCTAAACCAGATTGAGTGTAACCAGCACGCTTCAGAACTAGTTGTGAGTGAGGGTGATGTGTACCCTAAGCAAATAAAGATCTTCCTCTCTCCCACCTGCAGAATGGCAGATGAAAACAATTTAGCCCAATGGCCATGAAGAAAGTTTAACCAGATTCTGTGAAGCAGAGCTTAGTCAGTCATTGAAGATGCCAAAATCATCCACTGCATTTCAGGCCAATACCAGCCACCTTGACTTTTACCCTGACAGTGAACTTTGAAGACTCAGGAAGAGAGAGTAAGACTGATGAATTTTTTTTAAAGCAGTTGGGGTTAAGTAACTTGCCCAAAGTTACATGGCCAGTTTTTTTGTGTGGGTGTTAAGTATCTGAAGCTGGAACTGATCCCGGGTCCTCCCGACTCCAGGGCCAGTGCTCTTACTCAGTATGCCACCTAGCTGCCCCAAGACTGATGAATTTGTGCAACTCTGTCTCACTTAAATCTATTAATGCACAAATCAAGATATCAAAGGTGATGTCATTAGCCCTTTTCAAAAATGAAGGACAAGTAACATACCAACCTACCAGAACCTGGTGCATTTCCATCTACCTTGCCAATGTACCCTAAAGACCACTAAGCTTGTGCATTTGCCCTATAGCTGAACCTTCCCTGATTAGAATGTTTCATAAGAGCAGAGATTTTCTTATTTTTCTCTATTTGTGTCTCCAAGACTTATAGTACATAGAACCGTAAGTACTTAGTAACATATTTTTATTGATTTATTAATGCCTTCATTCATGATTTCTGTTTATATCTATACATGGAAAGTAAGCAAAGTACTTGAATTTTTGTGTCATTATTTTTCTGTTTTCTGCCCTTTGGAACTATAGAAAATAGAAGTATTTCCAATTCTGTCCTCCCTCCCCCCAATTCTAATTTTGCCTTATAAACTATATAATAACTTTGGATACTTTTCAATGTTACACATATTTGTAATGGTCATGTTCAGCATCTAACTCAGGCTACCTATTGGCTTAGAGATTAAACTCTGAGCATTAAGAAATAAAAATGTCTCTATCATTTGAATCTTAATTCCATGAGTCCTGAAGCAACTTATGTCACCACCTACACTCTTTAGAGTATCAGAAAATCAGGAACTTTAGGAAGTATTCTTAAAAAACAAAAAAACTCACAATTGTTCAAACAAATAGTGCCATGATGGGGGAGGAGGATTGATTCCCCTCAAAAAAATACATAATTTGGAACCAAAAACAAAGAAGAAAAAAGAGGAGGAGGAGGAGGAAGAGGAAGAGGAGAAGGTGGAGGAGAAGGGGAAAGTGGAGTAAGGGAGGGGGAGGGGAAGAGGGAGGAGGAGAATCATTTCGGAAGAAAAATGGTGTTCTTGAAACAGACTTTTCAGTTATCTATTTTCTGCTAGTTTATTTATATGGAATTGATATAGAATATATCATAGAATAACCCTTATATATTTCTTTTTTCTTTTTTAATGCATTTTCCTATATAATTTCTTTTTTTCCTTTTTATTAAATTTATTTTTACTTTTCAACATTCATCTCCACAAGATTTTGAGTTACAAAATTTCTCCCCATCTCTCCCCTACCCCCACCCCAAGGTAGCTAGCCTACTGAGTACCCCTTCCCCCAATCTGTTCTCTCCTACATCCTTCCCCATACCTCCTCTAACTTTCTAGTAGGGAAAAATGAATTTCTCTACCCCAGTGCCTGCATATCTTATTTCCCAGTTGTATGCAAAAAAAAAAAAAAAAAAAACCAAACCAACAATTTTTTTTAACATTTCTTTTTTTAAAACTTTGATTTCCAGGTTCTTTCCCTTCTTCACTCCTCACCCACCCCTACTGGGAAAATAAGCAATTCAATATAGGTTGTACATGTGTGGTTATGCAAAAAGTTCCCATAGTAGTTATATTGTGCAAGACTAACCACATTTCCTTCCATCCTATCCTGGCCCCCACCCATTCCATTTTGTAGTTTGACCCTGTCACGTTTCAAACATATGTGCTTCTAACTACCCTCTCACCCAACCTTCCCTCCCCTTCATCATCCTCCCGTCTTTTCCCCTTCCCTCCCCCTACTTTCCCATAGGGCAAGATACCCAAATGAGTGTGTTTTTATGATCCTGTCAAAGATGTGGCCATACTTTTGGAAGGCTGAGGTTAGATCACTGCAGTTAATAAGACATATCTCCATAAGAGATTAAGCTAAAATACAGAGTAAGAAACAATGGCAGTCAATTCCAAAATTGTGCGTGTGGGTGTGTGTGTGTGAGCGAGACAGACAGACAGAGAGAAGAGAAAATTCCCCCAAAATGGAAAACATATTTCAGAGAATAATTCCTCTAAATTGTAAAACAAATTATGATGTCGATTTAGTATATCATTAAGACATCTCAGGCTGAAGATCATTTTTAGTAATAGGATACTTGAATCCCTAAGATAATCTTTGATAATTTTAATAAATCAAATTATCTCTTTGTTTGCTTGGGAATAGTGGAAAGACTCCTTAAACTTTCTGTAATTCTATACCTGACAAGATATTCCAATTGTTAAATCATTATTCTTTTAAGATATTATTAAACAAGTCTAGCTTCTGTGGTGATTGCCCCATAGGTGCTATCCTACTAACTTCTCTTCACCTACTGAAGTACTCTGTGACTGTTATCTCTCCACACTTCAGTCTGATACCAGTCTCTCTGGCACTGTTATTAATAAGTGGGCCTCCAATATTGAGCCTGAGATATCTTGGTGATATGCTGAGGCTTCAGCAAAGTTTGCTTCTTAATTTATATAAAGCATTATTGTATTCCTATCTACAAAAATTTTAGGGCCTGTTCTGGCTAGACTACATCCTGACTGAAAGTAAAAAAATAATTCCCCAATCCCTTCTATATACTTTAAGATACTTAATTTTAGTTATCCCTCTCTTTAGTAACTACAAGGTTGAACTTATATTCCAGAATAGGAATATATATATATATATATGTCTGTGTGTGTGTGTGTGTGTAGAGAGAGAGAGAGAGAGAGAGAGAGAGAGAGACAGAGAGACAGAGAGACAGAGAGAGACAGAGACAGAGAGAGAGAGAGACACACACACAGAGAGAGATATATAGATACCTAGATATCTAGATATTTGTGTCCAGATGATTGCCCATATTCTATTGAATTTTGCTAAATCGCAGCTGGACAAAGCAGGACTGGATTGACTCAATTCCCTTTCACTCTTCCTTTGTACAGGTTATCCCTCATGCCTGGAATTCCTTTCCTTCTCTCTTCTTACTCCTGGAATAACTGTTTTCCATCAAATCTAAGCTCAAATGTCAAATGTTATAAGAGATCTTTCCTGGTGCCCCAGCTGTTAGTATCACTCTCCCCCAATGGATTATATTTCATCTCCTTTTTATATACATATGTATGTGCATGTCACCTGTCCAAGTAGAATTTAATCTTTTTGAAGACAGGAATCATTTTGTTTCTATCTTTGCAACCTAATTACTTAGCACGGTGTCAGGTAAGAGTTAGCAAGTGAACAAATGCTTTTTAATTGATAAGATTAATTGATTCACAGTTCCCAAGTCATTGATAGGATTTCTTTGCTCTCTAAGTATGAAAGATATAATGGTAAATGTCAAAGTGAGTGGAATAACTGATACTTTTTAATTGCATTGAAATGCAGTTCTGCACAGTTTTAGGATGTCCAGATCTTTATCTAATAACAGCCAGAATTATCATTCTCAGAAAAGTGATTTCCTGAATCAGACTCACTGATCTCATAACATACACACATATGTATAATATGATGTGATGTGATGTGATGTGACATGATGTGACCTAACCTAACCTAACATAATATATATATGTAGATTCACATACAAATATCTTTTTCTCATTTCCTAATCATAAAACCAGAAAGACCTTCAAAATAATTCAGTATAATCTATAACTGGATAGATATACATGTCTTATATAACCTCTCTGACAAGTGGTCATCCAGACTACATTTGAAGATATCAAAGCATAGTAAGCAGGGTTAGTTAGTAAGGGGGCAATTTCTAAATAGGGTAGAATCTGCCTTTCCACGGTTTTGAACTATTGTTCTCCCAGTTCCAAGTTCTGTGACAAAAATGAAGTCTAATAGTTGTCCATTCACATGGAAACCTACAGATATGGAAGGTAGTAGTATAGTGATGATGATGATGACGACAATGATAACAAACTATAATAATATTTAAATTATGCTTTAGATTTATTAAATGCTTCAATAATATCTCATTTTAATCACCACAATCACTGTGTGAAGTAGATAATTTTAATATCCTCATTTTAGAAATGAGTTGACTGATTATTTTCATCTTTCTTTCCATCTTTGCTAATTTCCTTTACTTGAGATGAAATCTCATAGTTCTTTTATCTGGATTTATTATTCATGACTTAGAACAATCTTTCTTATGGTTGTTGATAGTTTACAATTCTTTATTTTAATTTAGCATTTTTATTTTACCCAGTTACATGGAAAAACAAATTTTCACATGCAGTTGTAAAACTTGGAGTTCCAAATTCTCTCCTTCTTCCAACCCTACCCCCTCCCTTGAGAAGGCAAGCAATTTGATATAGGTTATACATGTGTGGTTATGCAAAATACAACTAGTGATATTGTGAAAGTAACCATAAGAGAAAAAAAACTCAAGAAAAATGAAATAAAAATAAGTATGCTTTGATCAATATCAGGAACCATCACATTTTTCATCATAATTCCTTCAGAGTTGTCTTAGGTCATTATATTGCTGAGAATAGCTAAGTCAGCTATAATAGCTGATCATCTTAAAATATTGCTGTTACTTTGTAAACAGTACATTTCACTTTGCATCAGCCCATGTGAGACTTTCCAGGCTTTTCTGAAAGCTTCCTGCTCTTCATTTCTCATGATACAGTAGTATTCCATTATAATCATATATCACAACTTCTTTAGCAATTCACGAATTGATGGGTATCCCCACAATTTCTAATTCATTGCTCCCAGAAAAGAGCTACTATAAATATATTTTTTCACATATAGGTCCTTTTTTCTTTATTTTTAATCAGTTTAGGAATTCAGACCCAGGAATGGTATTGCTAGGTAAAGGGGTAGGCATGGTTTTATAGCCCTTTTAAGATAGTATCAAATTGCTCTACAGAATGTTTGAATCAGCGCATAACTCCACTAAAAGTACATTAACATCTCATTTTTCCCACATCCTCTCCCACATTTGTAATTTACCCTTTCTGTCCTATTAGCAAATCTGATAAATAAGAGGTAGTACCTTGTAATTGTTTTAATTTGAAGTTAAATTATGTTCCATATGATTTTCCTTTCTTTCTTACCTTTTTATGTTTCTCTTGAGTCTTGTATTTGAAAATCCAAATTTCTATTCAGCTCTGGTCTTTTTGTAAAGAATACTTGAAAAACTCTCTCATTGAATTTCCATATCTTTCCCTTGAAGGATTATACTCAAATTTGCTGGGTAGGTGAATCTTAGTTTTAATCCTAGTTCCTTTGCCCTCTGGAATATCATTTTCCAAGCCCTCTCATCCTTTAACATATTATAATGTGTTATGTGGATTGTGCTTCCACCATACTTAAATTGTTTCTTTCTGACTGCTTACAATATTTTCTCCCTGACCTGGGAACTCTGGGATTTGTCTCACATATTCCTGGTAGTTTTCATTTTGGTATCTTTTTCAGTAGCAGATCAGTTGATTCTTTCAATTTCTGTCTTAGCTTCTGCTTCTAGAATATCAGGGCAGTTTTCCTTGATAACTTCTAGAAATAGGATGTCTAGGCTCTTTTTTTTTTCTTTTTTGATCATGACTTTCAGGTAGTCCTATAATTTTACATTATCTATCCTAGATTTATTTTCCACATTCAATTTTTTCTAATGGGGTATTTCACATTGTCTTCTATTTTTCTTTCTTTCTTTTTGTTTTATTTGATTATTTCCTGATTTCTCATGAAGCTATTAGCTTTTATTTTCTCCATTCTAATTTTTAAGAATCATTTTCTCAGAGCAAAATGGTGAAATAAAAGGAAAACTTGCTTGAGCTCCCACTCCAAGCACCTCCAATATCTGTAAAAAAAATGACTCTAAACAGATTTGAGAGTTTCAGAACCTACAAAGTGACAGAGAGAAACAAATCTCCCACTGAAGTCATCCTTCCAGGTCTACAGAAAGGGTCTATCACACTGGGCTCGAAGCAGTGTGCAGTTCCATGAGGTCCATGTGGGGTACAAACCTGCAGCACAGACCAGCCAGAGCAAATTTCAGGAGAGAAAGTCATTGACAACTGTGCCAGTTTCCAGACTTCTCAACACATGAATGTCAAAAAGAAAGTTAAAGGTCAGTAGGGAACTCTGTTGGAATGGGGTGAGAGAAGAGCTCAATCTGGCCCCTTCCTCCAAGGTGGCAGAGGTGGCTGCTGTCTGCAGCTGCTGCTGAAGGGGCTGCTTCTAGAACTCCTGCTCCACAAATTGTGGGGGGACCAAGTGGCTTACCAGAGGGCAATTGCAGGAATCTTTTTGCTGGCGCTGAGGGAGGATGCGCTTGCTTTGCCCTACTTGGATCTGGGGCACATTCTTGGGTGGTGGTCCTAAGGTGAGGAGCACTAGCATGGTAGATCTTGTTGAGGTTAAGGAGAAGTAGTCATCCTTACATTTCTGAGACAGGTACCTGAAAGTAGCTCTGACAAACGCTATGCAAAATCACAGAAATTTGGGACACAGCACTCTCCCCTCTGCAAGCAGAATTCTACCATGGCAAAGAGCTGAAAAGTCAAGTAATTGACTGGCAGGATGATTAAACAGAGCAAGTGAAATCAAATTATAGAATTTGTATTTGGTGACAAATATGATCCAAACATAGAACCAGGAGAAGGCAGCAAAATCAAAATTCCTGCATCAAAAGCTTCCAAGAAAAATATGACTTGGTCACAGGACATGGAGGAGCTCAAGAAGGATTTTGAAATCAAGAGAAGTAGAGGGGAAATTGGAAAGAGAAATGAAAATGATGCAAGAAAATCATGAAAATTGAATCAACAGCCTGCTAAAGGAGATCCAAAAAATTACTGAAGAAAAAAAGTACCTTAAAAAAGAAACTAATTCAAATGGCAAAAGAGACCCAAATAGCCAATGAGGATAAGAAGGCCTTAAATAGCAGAATTGGCAGATGGAAAAGGAATTTAAAAAACATACTGAAGACAATAATTTCTTCAAAATAAGATTGGAGCAAATGGAGGCTAATGACTTTATAAGAAATTAGGATACTCTAAAACAGATTCAAATGAATGAAAAACATAGAAGGCCTTGTATAATATCTCATTGGAAAAATCACTGAACTGGAAAATAGATCCAAGGAGAGATGATATAAAAATTATTGGACTACCTTAAAGCTGATAAAAAAAAGAGCCTAGACATTATCATTCAAGAAATTATCAAGGAAAACTGCCCTGATATTCTTGAACCAGAGGGCAAAATAAAAATTGAAAGAATTCACTGTTTGCTTCTTGAAAAAGATCCCGGGGGCAGCCAGGTAGCACAGTGTAATAGGAATGCAAATTTGGAAGATCTTCCCTGCTCCTAGGCTAAAGTGCACCTGAAGCCTGGGGTGGGAGGCTTGTTTTTCAGTAGATACTTTTTGATTGGCCAGTGGGTCAATAAGGTTGTTACATTCTCTGAGCCAGGAGAAGGCTATATAAGCCCTGATGTGAGGCTTTGTTTTGGGGGCTCACTTTGAGAAGTGTTCTGTGATTTGATATGGATTCTGGGAAGCCGTTGTCTGGAGCCCCCCCCCGGCTTTGAAAAACCCAGATTTTGAAACCCAGATGTTGATTGGGTATGGATGTAATGGCTGGACAGTTTGGAAAGCTGTCTACTTGATCTGTTTCTGTCTTGATAATTCTGCCTGTATACTTTGAAGTTCCGGGTGCTGACCTTTTCCCCCTGAACAAGGTAAATGATATATGGTCTGACTGATTAAAGTAAGCTTGTTAACCCATTTTAAGTTGCTTTCCTTTATCAAAGCAGATTGAAGAACCTGTGGTGGCAGCAAACCCTGAAGACGCTTGGGGTGCTTGCTGCTACACACAGTGAGTAAGAGCACCAGCCCCAGGGTTGGGATGACCTGGGATCAGATCTGGGCTCAGACACTTAGCACCAATGCAGAAATACCTGGCTGTGTAACCTTGGTCAAGTCACTTAACCCCAATTACTTAGGGGTGGTCAGGTGGCTCAGTGAGTAAGAACACTAGCCCCAGTGTCGGGATGACCTGGGCATCAAATCCAGGCTCAGATACTTAGTACCACACCCAGAAATAACTGGCCGTGTAACCTTGAGCAAGTTACTTAACCCTGATTGCTTTAAAAAAGAAAAAGATGCCAAAAAGAAAACTCCTGGGAATATTATAACCAGATTCTAGAGTTCCCAGGTCAAGGAGAAAATATTACAAGCAGTCAGAAAGAAACAATTTGCTGATTGTAGAAACACAATCAGGATATCACAAGATCTAGCAGCTTCTATATTAAGGGACTGAAGGGCTTGGAAAATGATAATCCAAAGGTCAAAGGAGCTAGGATTAAAACCAAGAATCACCTAATTAGCAAAACTGAGTATAATGCTTCAGGGGAAATATGGTCATTCAATGAAACAGAGGAATTTCAAGCTTCTTCATGAAAAGACCAGAGCCAAACAGAAAATTTGAACTTCAAGTATAAGAATTAAGAGAAGCATGAAAAGAGAAGCAGGAAAGAGAAATTATAAATTGAAATTGAATTAAGGAATTTACATTCCTTAATGGAAAGATAATATTTGTAACTAATGAGAATTTCTTTAGTATGAGTATAGTTGAAGGGAATATATGTACTTATATACATATACAACATATATACATGTGCATATGTACTTATATGTGTATACGCACACATATGTGTGCACATATCCATACATGTGTATGCATATATGTGTGTATATTATGGGTGGATATATGTGTCTTTGTGTATGTGTACACATGTATACATAGACAGAGGGCACAGGATGAGTTGAATATGAAGGGATAATATCTAATAAATAATATTGAGGTGAGAGTGGAATATATTTAAAGAAGGAGAAAGGGAGAGATAGAATATTATAAATTATTTCACATAAAAGAGGCAGAGTAAGTTGCTACAATTTAGGGGAAGAGGAGGAAGGTGAAAGGGAATGAGTCAACTTACTCTCATTGAATTTGACTTAAGGAGGGAATAACATATATACTCAATTGGGTATCTTACCCTATGGGAAAGTAGTATGGGGGAAGGAGTATGATAGAGGGGGACTGATAGATGAGGGAGAGTGATAGAAGGGGGGGATGGTAGAAGGGAAGACATATTGGTGCAGAGGGTAGTTAGAAGCAAACCCTCTTTTTTTTTTGAAGGGGAAGGCAGGGCAATCTGGGTTAAGTGACTAGTAAGTGTGATCAAGTGTCTGAGGCTGGATTTGAACTCAGGTCCTCCTGACTCCAGGGTTGGTGCTCTATTCACTATGCCACCTAGCCACCCGAAGTCTAAAGCAAACACTTTTGAAGAGGGATATGATCAAAGGAGAAAAATGAATAAATGATTGAATAAAAAATGAATAAATAAAGGATACAATCTGGGATAATATAGTTAATATTTCATAACATGACTACTCTGGAAATGATTTGCATAATTACACATGTATAACCTATATTGAATTACTTGTCTTCCCAGTGGGGATGGGTTAGGAGGGAAGAAGGGAGAGAATCTGGAACTCATTGTTTTAAAAACAAATGTTAAAAATTATTTTTTCATGTAAAAAGGAAATAACATATACAGGCAATCAGCCATATAAATCCATCTTCCCCTACAAGAAAGTAAAGGAGGGGTTTGAAGGGCACATAAGAGAGGGCATATTGGGAGAAGGGGTATTCATTATGCTTGCCATGTTGGTGTGGGGCATAGGGGATAGACAGGTAGAAAATTTGTAACTCAAAATCTTGTGGAAATTAATGTTGAAGATTAAAAAGTAAATAATTTTTTAAAGGAATCATTTTCTTCATTGTGCTCCTCTTCCTCCTTTTCCATTTGGTCAATTCTGCTTTTACTTATTTATTTATTTATTTATTCATTCATTCATTCATTTATTTATTTTTAAACAATCAGGGTTAAGTAACTTGCTCAAGGTTACATGGCCAGTTATTTCTGGGTGTGGTGCTAAGTATCTGAGCCCAGATTTGATCCCCAGGCCATCCCGACACTGGAGCCGGAGCTCTTACTCACTGAGCTACCTGGCCTCCCCCAAGCAATTGGAGTTAAGTAACTTGCTTAAGGTGACACGGCCAGGTGTTAATGGGTGGGTGCTAAGTGTCTGAGCCCGGGATTCAATCCCCAGGTTATCCCAACAGTGGAGCCGGTGCTCTTACTTGCTGTGCTACCTGGCCACCCCTCAATTCTGCTTTTTAAGGCATTCTTGTACCATTGCCTTTTTGGACCTCTTTTCCCATTTGGCCTATTCTTTTTTTAATTTACTACCTTTTCAGTATTTTTTTTCTTGTGTCTCCTTTACCTATCTGTTAACTCGTTTTTCATGATTTTCTTCTATCACTCTCATTTTGCTTCCCAATTTTTCCTCTACCTCTCTTTGTTGATTTTCAAAATACTTTCTGAGGTTTTACATGGCCTGAGAACAATTAATACTTTTCTTGGAGGCTTTGTATGTAAGAGCTTTGACTTTGTTTTCTTCTTCTGTGTGTGTATTTTGATCTTCCTTGTCAGCATACTAACTTTATATAGCTAGAGCTTTCCCCCTATTGTTTACTCATATGCCCATCCTATTATCAGAGTTTTAAGTCTTTGTTAAAGTAGTGCTCTGTTACCAGGGTAAAGAGTACACTATGACAAGCTTTAAGGGGTTTGTGCATCGGTTTTCAGACAATCTAGGGATCTGTAAGTTTTCGGTTTTTCCAACATGGTATGATCTAAGGAGAGATGTGTTTACTACTCTGCTGGCCTGTGCTCTTATCTGTCAGTGACCACAAGCACTCTTTTCTGTCCTGGAATTAGGAGGAAGGTTCCCACCCCTCCACTGTGGGTTCAAGCTCTGCTATGCTAGTACTTCTCCACAGCCTAGGACGGCCACCCAGGACTGCCACCTGGATCTAAGCATAGGAAAAGCAACAGAGTCTTGATATTGTGCTATCAAAAAGGTTTCTGCAATCTTTTTCTTATCTATTGTTCAACCCCTTTACTGTCTGTAGACTTTTACTGCCAGTGCCACTGCCCAAGTTCTACACCTGGTTTGCTCTGGTCAGGTCTGTGCTGGCACTCTCTGCTCTGGACTGTGCTCTACTCTCACCCAAGTGCAACAGACCTTTCCGGATGACCTTCCAAGTTGTCTTGGCCTGGAAATTTGTTCCATTCCATCTTTTTTGAGGCCTACTGCTCTAGAATACATTTAGAGTCATTTTTAAAGGAATTTGGAAGGGCTTGAGGTAAGCTCAAGTGAGTCTCTACCATTAGTCTACCATCTTGCCTCCACCTTCTACAATTCTTCTTTGAGAACTGTTTCCTTATATACGTCACCATTTGTCCATTGGGCAATGTCTTATAGTCCTATGAATTCATATTTGTTCTCTGTGATCTTTGAATATTGGATACTAGACCCTTCTCAGAGATAAATGATTGAAAACATTCTTTTTATTTTGTTTTGTTTTACCAATCAGAAAATTACCTTCTTGAATGAGTTGATTTTGTCCATTGTTCATTGGAAATTTCTATTTCTTTTAGTCAAAATTATGTTTATTATTTTATGCTATCCTCTATCCCTTATTTTCTTAAGAATTTTCCCTTTAGTCATATGTGTGAAATGTAATTGAAATAATTCTCTTCTAATTTTTGTATGGTGAGATCTTTTATATATGTCTCATATCCATTTTGGTCAAAAGTGAAACTTTTTTATATCCAACCTAATTTGAACTTCACTTTTTAGATTTTGTGACTACCATATACCTCGCACCTTACAGTGACCTTCCTTTCTCTTTTAGTTGCCTGAGACACAAAATCCAATGACAAGCTAGCTTTAAAAGATGTATAAAATTCTCTGTCCAGTTGACCTTAAAACTATATCTTGGTCTAGAACCTACCTCAGCCTGGCTTCCATTTATAAGAGCAATCATACTCAGTTGCAGATGTCAAAATCAGTCATAGGTAATTATCTATTCTATATGGTTGATGGATCATTACCCAATGTATATCAAAAATCTGTGTGTATGTGTTGACATTTATGATTATAAGGATTTTTTATCTGTTATCTCTTTATAACAATTATGGCATATAAGTGTTACAAGTATGTTTTAATACACAGTAAGAAATTGACAAAATGAATGTAGTCTTTAATTGTCATGATGTTTTTTTTTTTCCAAAAAACTTTCTTTATCTAATTTGGTCTTCATGACATCAATGTGAGGTAAGATGATAATTATTATCTCCATTTTTTTTAAGTCAAGGAAATAATATCCAAGAGACTGAGATACTTGCCCAAAGACATATACATAGCTAGCTATTGATAAAGGTTATATGTCTAATTCCTAGATGAAATTCTATCCACAGACTTTTAAAAACCATTTCTATGCAGTCTTCATACAAAACATGTCATAGACCCCAAATTGCTACTGTTGTATAACAAATTAAAACTTCTCTGTGATATTAATAGCTCCTAGTTCAGAAAAATAGTTTCTAAATACTGTCTCTGCATGGAGCAAGAAAAATAAATATTCATATTTCTATACAGCAATCAAGATGTTGATGTTAATATTAGAGCAATAACTTTAATTGTATTTCAGCAAACGAATAGCAATTAGGAAACCAATTATCTCATAGAAGCTTGTCTTGTGTGAAATTTTGCCCCGAAGGTAAGCCATGAGCTAAGACAGCTTCTTGAATTTTAATGTATATATGTACACCTCAAAAATTATTATAAATAAAATAAGCTTTAAAGGTGTTTTTAATTTAGTCAAAAACTAAATGTCAGTTGCTTACTTTTGGAGGAAAATTATTTTCTTACCATTGAAAAAAATGATTTACTATTCTAGGGATATTTTTGAGACAGGAAGATCAGAAGAACTTGGGCTGTTACTTTGCTAAGGGATTTGTGAGATCAGTCTTATTTTCTGATAAAAATTAATCAGTCAAATGGCATTTATTAAGTGCCTAATATGTGCCAGACACTGAACTAGAGAAGACAAAACCAGTCACTACTTTCAAGGAGCTCACAGTCCAAAGGATTAAACAGCTATCTACCCCCCCCCCACCAAAAAAAAAGGATAGGTGCAGGGTAAATTGTAGATAGTCTCAAAGGGAAGGCACAAAGCTGAAGGTAGTCTGGGGAAGGCTTTTTTACAAAAAGTTGAACTTTACCTGAAACTTTAAGGAAGCTAGTAGGAAAGATGAAGAGGGAAGTTCTAGGCACAGGGGACAGCCACTGAAATGCTCAGATTTAGGAGATGTAATGCCTTGTTTGAGGAACAGCAAAGAGGTCTGTGTCACTGGATCACACAATACATAGAGAGAAGTATGGTATAAGAAGACTGGCAGGGCAGGAAGGGTTTAGGTTATGAAAGGCTTTAAAATCCAAACAGAGGATTTATACTCGATAAAACCCTCAAAATTTTAAATAGAAATGTAAGCCTTATTTAGCTTCCTGACATCTAAAGACTACACAACTTTCTGAGACATTTTTAATAGAATGAATTATATCAAATCTCCATACCCCAGATGGGGAGTTAAGTTTGGATAAGGGCAATTATCATAGTCCAAAGGAGACAACCCTCCTGTGGATAGAAATACAGAATCATAGATAGAGAAAATTAGAAGATATTGATGACTTCATGTCCTAACCTGTACCCAAATTGTCAATCTAGCCTGTAATAAACTTAATACCCTGTCAATATCTGTTTGATGGCTGTAAGTGACAGAAAATTGTCATCTGCCAGCCAAGACAAATCAATCCATTTTTTAACCAACTCTAATTATTAGGAAGGGGTGTGTGAGTGTGTGTGTATATACATTTACACGCATGCATACAGGATTGTATGTTTTTGTTTGCTTGTTTTCTCTGAATATTAAATCTGTTTCTCTGTAACATTCTCTCATCGGTCCTGATTCTTCCTTTTGGGGACCAAGAAAAATAAGTATATTCCTTCTTCAGCATGATAATCCTTCACATAATGTAAGAAAATTATCCTATACCTCTTGAGGTTTCTCTTATACAGACTAAAATTGATGACCAGGTGCATTACCCATTCCTTAAGTGGTGTGATTTTAGCTCCTCAAATCTGGTGTCCAGTTTTCAGACATAATCAAGTAATAGCTAAGAAAATATTTAGGATTTTTATTTGCTATAGCTAATGTATTTAAGTATCAATAGCTATGAAATAACTAATTAGTTTTATGGATATCTAAGTCTAAGTTGAAATGAAATCATTATCAGTGAGGGTGAAATCATTTAACAGTGAAGTGTTAAAATAGGTTCTGTAATCATGCCAAACTCAAATACCTGATGGATACTATGACGGTTATTGATCTAAAGTATGGCAAACCTTCTACCCAGGATGAAGTTTATACAATCAACTTTAATGTTTATTGAGGGACAGCTTTGTTCTTTAATCTTTTACTGAAATCCTCATTTCTCACTTGGCTTCAATATTCTGGAACTCCTCTACCATGACTCAGGAAACTCATTATTGGAAAACCTCATCATCCTGCAAGAACTAATTAGCCTTGATATTCCAAGGTACTCACTACCCTCTGCCCCTCTGATTGGAGGGTGGAGACAAGAACTCCAAAACCACCATTTAAGAAGGACACGCATCTCGGATATTTCCTCATGTCTGACCTGACTGGAATACTCTGGGACTTCTCCACTTGACGCTGAATTTTATACCTTCTTTTCACACCTCATCTCCTTCCTACTTTTTAGGTTTTTGGTGTATTATCTTCCCTAATTAGTTAGATAGAAAATCTAGCTAGCTAGCTAGTTGTCTGTCTATCTAATATTTGTATCTCAAATGCTTAGCAAAGTGACTGGTATGTGCTTAATAAATACGTATTGACAGATTCTTTTCTGGAACTATATGTATTATTTAGAAACTGCTACCTTATTCTGAAATCTGCTTTCTTTACATTGATTTAGGTCAATTTAAAAGCAGATAAATTATTCTGGCAGCTTGATCTGTGTTGATGGCAAAATTTGGAGTCATCACGAGATTTTGTCAGGGCCCAAATTCATAATTACTTAGCATTAGCTTTCAATATCAAATATATTTTCATCTTTATTTCACATCTGTCCCCTTTAAGTAGGATATATTATAGATAAATTATACAATTAGGTGTTTCTGGAAATCATACCTCCTCTCATCCCAGTCAATAATACAGGTTGTATCCCATTAGTGAATTGCATTCATTCTCTTTTCATCTCTGCCTAAAAGAAACACTATTTTCCTGAAGGGCTAAGGTCAGCTGTAAAAATTCCCACCTCCAGCCTGAGTGACCTCACCACCTCCTCAACTCTCCCAACCCCCAAAATGTTCTTACCTAAGATTTTCTTAGGGCAATTTATGTCATCTCTCCATTACTTTTATCATTCCCTACCTTATATGTCTGAGTTGATCAAGTGAACCTCACCACCTGAATGAATTTACAGGGAGGTGATCAGTTTGCAGGGTCTTTAATCGTGTATAACTGTGGAGGAAGATTGCTTAGGTGGCCATTGACACCTGAACGATGACCATGGATAACTCCAGAGCTCTGGCAATTGGCAGCTCATTTATTCCTCATTGAAGATCACTGATTTAATCCTAGTGATTATAGGTAAATTAGTCAAATCAGAATAATGGGGATGAGAACTAACCCTTTGTTCCAGACTGATAAAAAGAGCTTCTAATATTATTTTTTTTCCAGAATATCACTTTTTATTTCATCATAAGAAAATTAACAGCTAGGTGCCTGAACTTAGGGGAAAACTGTAGACTTTGATGCTCAGAACTAGGTCTGGAGATCAGAAGTATTATGCATTACTAGAAAGAATATAAACACTGGAAATTAGGATACTTGGCTCTGCCCTCATTTATTCATCTGTGTGATTGTGGAACCATTATGTGGACTGCATATATCTACATCCTTACAGTGAGGGGATTGTCACTGGTTTTTCTTCATGCCTAGGTGGGATTTTCTCTTTACTTCCCCCTCTTAGAATTCATAATTTTTTCATGTATCTCTATAGAAGCTACCTTTTTCTAGAGACTTTTGTGATACCCAATTTCTCCCGTTGTTAACTTCCTTTATCCCTTTCCCCATAACTTCCTGGAAATTGCTTTGTATTTACCCTGTAAGTTTTTACTGACTCCTCTGTACATTGTAGAGTATAAACCTTTGAGGGAAAACCTATTTTGTTCTGTCATCCCTGGTGTATTGTACAGTGATTGTATATAGTAAATAATAATTAGCATTTATATAGTTTCTTAAGATTTGTTTAAAAATAAAACCCTTCTATGTGTTATCTCATTGAATCACCACAACAGTGTGGGAGAGGTGCTGCTATTCAGTTTTGCAGATATGAAAATTGAGACTGAAACAGTTTAAGTGACTTGCTCAGTAAGTAATCAATGTTCTTATAGTGTCATCTTAAAATGAGATATTTCTTTGTTTACTTGCCTTTGCATCTGCTCATAGAAGTCCTTCTACACTTCTCTGTGTTGAATATTGTTCTTTGTTTTTTGCAGTTAAGTAATGGTCTTTGATATCCATGCACATTGATTTATTGCTTCATTCTCCAATGAAAGGGCATATATGTACTTCCAAGTTTTTATCTAATACTTAAAGTGTTCCCAAAACTATTTTGCAAATGACCTTTTTTAGTATATGTCTAGCAGTGGAATCTCAGAGTCAATTGTCATGGATACCTTAGTAATTTTATTTTCGTAATTCTAAATTGCTTTCCATAATAGTTGTGGGAATTCATAGCTTTACCCAAAATGCATCAGTATAACTTTCTACAACCCCTCCAATACTGCTTCTTTCATTATTGTCATTTTTGAAAATTTAAGGAGCATGAGATAAATCTTTAGCTTTGTTTTGATTTGTACCTTTATTATTAGTGACTAAAAACATTCATTCACATGTTTATTAATAGTTTGTGATTTTCATATTGAGAACTAGTTATTCATATCCTTTGACCTTTTATTCAGTGGGCAATGCCTTTTGGTCATATATATTTCTATTACTTGTCTATATAGAAACTATTTTCATAAATAATAAATGTGATATATTATAGTATATACATATATATTATAATATACTTGCAATTATATACAATTATATATATTAAAGAGTCAATATACTATTATATATATGAAACTATTATATATAATATATTATAAAATATGCATATAGAATAATATATTACAAATCATTTCCCACTTGTCCCTTTTGCTAATTATTCTGGATTTATTAATTTTGTTAGTTCAATAGCCATTTTTTATTTTTTGGAAGTGGTGTGGAAAAAAATCAGACCGGAAACTTGAGAGGTGATTTTGTGGTTAAGTGCTATGTCTGTGATGGGGGGAAGTGAAGTTTAATGTCTGCATATGTAATGGGAATGTAAAATTTTAAGATCTTCCCTGCCCCTAGGCTAAAGTGCACTTGGAGCCTGGGGTGGGAGGCTTGTTTTTCAGTAGATACTTCTTGATTGGCCAGTGAGTCAATAAGGTTGTTACATTCTCTGAGCCAGGAGAAGGCTATATAAGCCCTGATGTGTAGCTTTGTTTTGGGGCTCACTTTGAGAAGTGTTCTGTGATTTGATCAGATGAAACTCTGGGAAACCATTCTTGAAAGCCCCCGGCTTTGAAAAACCCAGATGTTGATTTGGTATGGATGTAATAGTTGGACAGTTTGGAAACTGTCTACTTGATCTGTTTCTCTGTGTTGATAATTCTGTCTGTATATTCTGAAGTTCAGGGTGCTGACCTTTTTCCCCCGAACTAGGTAACCGATATATTTTTGACTGATTAAAGTAAGCTTGTTAACCCATTTTCAATTGCTTTCCTTTATCAAAGCAGATCTAAGAACCTGTGCTGGCAGCAAACCCCGGGGACGCTTGGGGTGCTTGCTGCTACAGCATATCAACATAGCTCAACTTGTGACTAATGGTCTACTAGCCCTAAACATGGCAGCCAAGGAAAATCAGTAGCACAGCCTCTCAGACTAAGAAATGGCAGCAGCACCAGTCAATGATGGAGGAGCAAAGTACATAGACACAGCTGTGAAGATGTTGTGTCAGAGGAAACTTTTATATAAAATTTGTCACCCATATAAAGAGGACTGAGTCAAATGCCCTGAATAGCAGAGGGTGTATTTCTGAGATAATGTTTCATTACTGAAAAATTAGAGAACCAACATGGACAGTGCCAATGTTTTATATAGAGGATGACCACCACTGAGTTTTTCCCTGAACTTGCTGAAGGTGTAGCAGGTGATTAAGTTTTGGTAAGCAGAGGGAAAATCATGGCCATCACCCTTTGCTACCATGAGGAAGTGAAGGAAATTGCTTTATTAATACCCTCAAGTTGCATAACTAGATGGCACAGTAAATAAAGTGCCAGGTCTGGAGCCAGGAAGACGAGTTCAAATCCAGCCACAGACACTAGCTGTATAACTCTAGGCAAATCAATTAATCCTGTTTGCCTCAGTATTCTTATCTGTCAAATGAGCTGGATAAGGAAATGGTATCTTTGCTAAGAAACCCCCAAAAAAGGGGTTACAAAGAGTTAAATGTGAATGAAAAACAACTAAAAATAATAGAGTCTTAAAGATATCCCTCAATTGGGGAATGGCTGAATAAGTTGTAGTATGTGATTATAATGGGATACTACTGTGCTGAAAGAAATGATGAAAATATTGCTTTCAGAAAAATCTGAAAAAACTTACATGACCTGATGCAAAGTGAAAATGGGCAAAACCAGGAGAAGATTATACACATTAATAGCAGTGTTGTATAATGATCAATTGTAAATGACTTAGGTATTCTAAGCACTGTGGTGATCTAAGACATTCCCAAAGGACTTATAATGAAAAATGCTATCCCCCTTCAGAGAAAGAACTGATGGAGTCTCAATTCAGATCAAAAGATACTTTTTAAAACTTTATTTGTCTTGTTTGTTTGCTTCATCTATGTTTTCTTGTACAACATGACTAACATGGAAATATGTTTTTCCTGACTGCACAATGCATAATCTATATCCTTGCCATCTCAGCTAGGAAGGGAGAGAGAATTCAGAAACTCAAAATTTTTAAAAATTAATATTGAAAAAATGTTTTATATGTAATTGTAATAGAAATGTAAATTTAAGATCTTCCCTGCCCCTAGGTTTAAGTGCACCTGGAGCCTGTGGTGGTAGGCTTGTTTTTCAGATGCTTTTTAATTGGGCAGTGGGTCAAGAGGGTTGTTACATTCTCTGAGCCCACAGAAGGCTATATAATCCCTGATATGAGGTGTTGTCTTGGGGCTCACTTTGAGAAGTGTTGTGTGATTTGACCAGATGAGACTCTGAGCAGCCACTGAGAGCCCCTGCCTTTGAAAAACCCAGATGTTGATGCTTCCCTCTCTGCTGACTAAGTATGGATGTAATGGTTGGACAGTTGGAGGCCTGTCTGTTTTAAATGTTTCTGTTTGCTTGTAACCTCTGTATACTCTGAAGTTCGAGGTGCTGACTTTTTCCCCTGAACTAGGTAAATGATGTTTGATTGATTAAAGCAGGATTGTTAACCCATTTTGAGTTTCTTTCCTATAGAAAAGCAGATCTAAAACCTGTGTTGGCAGCCCCCCTGGGAATGCTGGGGTGCTTGCTGCAAAAAATGGCATCATGAACAGGATCTGCAGAGTAAAAGGAAAGCATGGGAGCCGGGATTATTGTTTGTTTCGCAGTTGTGGTAGCTGTGACTCTGTGGAGCCATGGAACAGGAGAGAAGAACAGCCTGCATGCTGACTTCACTGAGCTGAGAGCAGGAGTGGTGAGCTACCTGCATCAGGACTGGAGCAGAAGCCAGGAGCAACTGCCTTCTGCAGGAGGAGAAGGAACCCAGGAGTTCAGAATTCAGCCACAAGACAAGATAAGGACTGTGAGGCAAAGCAGGGGCACTGAATGTGTTTTCTTGCTGAATCCCACAGTTTGGAACCCAGGGGGAGGATGGACATGTGTCTATGGTGGGTGGGATGAAGGGACATGGACATCCAAGGACCCCACCCTGTTGGTTTTGTTGCCTAGCTGCCCCTCAGGACTTGGAAGCAGGGTCTGAAGCAGTGTGAGGGGAAGGACACCCCCCTCCTCCCAAGAGAACTTTATTTGGACATTTTTTGTTTTGGATTGACGAGATGCACCTGACCATATTTTGTTTTTAAGGCCCTGTGGCCACCTTGGTAACAAAATGTATTGCCTCTATTTTGTGAAGATTATGTTGTACCTAAAGAGATGTTAATGCTGATTCCAATGTAAGCTGCCTATGCTACTGGGCATGAATGATCTTGGGGCCTTATGAAATAGAAATGTAAATTAAAGATCTTCCCTGCCCCTAGGCACCTGGAGCCTAGGTGGGAGGCTTGTTTTTCAGGAGATACTTTGTAATTGGGCAGTGGATCATGAGGGTTGTTACATTCTCTGAGTCTGGAGAAAGGTATATAATCCCTGATGTGAGGTGTTGTTTTGGGGCTCACTTTGAGAAGCATTGTGTGATTTGACCAGATGAGACTCTGAGCAACCGTTGAGAGACTCCTGCCTTTGAAAACCTAGATGTTGATGCTTCCCTCTCTGGTGACTGATTAAGTATGGATGTAATAGTTGGACAGTTGAAGGCCTGTCTGCTTGAAATGTTTCTGTTTGCTTGTAAACTCTGTATACTCTGAAGTTCAGGGTGCTGACTTTTTCCCCAGAAATAGGTAAATGATATGTTTGATTGCTTAAAGCAAGCTTGTTAACCCATTTTGAGTTTCTTTCCTTTAGAAAAGCAGATCTAAGAACCTGTGTTGGCAGCCACCCTGGGAATGCTGGGGTGCTTGCTGCTACAGTAATTTGAAAAAAAAAAAAGAAATATACAAATTTTCACAGAAAAAAAGTCCCTGAAGTTTATTTTCTTCCTATGAGAAAATAGACTGTCAGGGATAGTATCATAAGACTTTGTGTTTATTGAGATTCCTCAGATAAAGTTGGAACCCACCATAATAGATTGAGGAAAATGTTATTTCACTTTATCAAGAATGTTAAAAAAAAGCTAAAAGTAAGCTAGGTGGCAAACTGGACATAGCACTGGACTAAACCTGGAACTAGGAATATATAAGTTCACAACTTGCCTCAGAAATTAGCTGTATGAACCTGGGGAAGTCACTTAACCTGCCCTTGTCCCAGTTTCCTTACCTAATTTGCAATAATCAGAGTACCTAATTCCCAGAACTTGGGGCAAAATAAAATGAAGTATTTTCAAAATTCTTTGCAAAAGTTAGCGTCAAGTAATGTCATCATCATCATCATCATCATCATCACCACCATCATCATCTCAAATTTCATTTCCATTCTAATTTGAGTCCAAAGTAAAGTTAAACTAAGATTCTGGAGGACTGCATTGGTCTTTGTGTGGAAAATGGTTATTATCCTTACCTTTGTATATGACAGTTCTTGGAAGACCACAAGGTTCTCAGAGACCTAAAATATTACTCCTTTCCAGGGCATGCCCCACCTATAGAGGCTGAATCTCATCTGAAGTCAGCTCAAGGGTTGGTGAATCCCAGCAGACAATTTTCAGATGATGTAAAACCCTAGCTACTCTGCTTAACTCATTGTTGCTCACCATTTGGTCTCCTCCACTTCCATAACGGCTATCTTGGGTTAGTGGGTGGACCCTTCTCTTCCCTCCTCTATTAGAAAATAAAGTTCCTTATGAGTAGGGATCATCTTTTGTATTCTATCCCCACAGATTCACATACTCCCTGATATGTAGTAATCACTTAATAAATGCTCTCGCTAGTTAGCTATAATCTTTTTTTTTTTCCTTTTGGAGGACAGTTGGGGTTAAGTAACTTGCCCAAGGTTACACAGCTAGTTTTTTTGTGTGGGTGTTAAGTGTCTGAGGCTGGAACCGAACTTGGGTGCTCCTGACTTGAAGGCCTGCACTTTTCTCACTGTGCCACCTAGCCACCCAAGTTAGCTATAATCTTTATACCTATTATCTACTTTTCTGTCAGCTATCATCTCTCTCTCTCTGTATCTCTGTCCCTGTCTCTCTGTCTCTCTCTGTCTCTCATTGTTTTTGTCTTCCAAATATCTGTATTTAAAGTATGAGCCAGCTTGTACTCTTACAAATCTAAAATGGAAAATGGATGTAACTGATTATACTTCATTCTTCTATTGTATCAATTTCTCCTTCTGAGGAAAACTGTTAAGGAATTTACCTATCATTGAAAAGTGTGAGTATGGGCCTAGGGAGTGGCATGGGTGATTAAAAATGAAAAAGAAATATCAAGCCTTGGTTTGTATTTTTACTCCTCACTACTCTGTCCTCTTTTTCCCCCTCCCTAGGTTTTTCAACTTGTTTATTTGTAGGCATTCCTATGGAGAGATTGCTTTTACTAATCTAGAGATAAAGACCGCCACAGTCTCTTGATTTGCTCTCAAAACCTCTTTCTGGTGATTGCTGAACAACCCCTGCAAAATTGTAAGTTTTAATTTCCCCCTGTAAGTGGTGGATCAACCCTTTTTATCTTCAGCACATCTGTCAAATACTTCATCTAATATGGAATGTCAAGCCTGGGCTGTGAAAGGCTTCATTCTGCTATTGTTTCCAGCCAGCTTTTCAAAGTGGGATTTCAGTTGGCTTCAAGACAATATTTAAGACTCCTAATTTGTAGATGCTCCTGCCATTAAAATGCTTCATTGAAACTAACTCCTCAAAGAGGCCTATCGAATTGTGGGAGAAGGGCAATCCAGCAAATCCAGAATTAAAATGCATGAAGGACGAGTTCTCCCCTCCCCTCCCCCAAACCTGTCCTGATTGCATCCATATTGAGCAACAAAGCAATTCCATGAATTGCTCAAGCATGTTAAAAGTAGAAACCCAAAGAATTGTACCTGCTTTCTTTTCACTGATATATTTTTCTTAAATTGCTGGCCATCTGCAACTCATCCCAGGTTTTTATGTCTTTGAAAATGAAATAAGATGGTCACCTGCTTTATAAGCTCTGCTAACTTCCAAATATTTGGATGCGGGATGACTAGAATATATATACAAAGGCTTAGGAGAGTTTCTAAATATTTTTGGTTGCTGTTTTTGTTTTCTTCAAAACTAACCAGTCTAGATATCACACAAACTCTCTTCATGGCATAAAAATGAATGCAGGGAGAATGGAGCTTACATTTAGCTAATTGTGGATGCAATCAGCCAATTGAGTATACAATTAGACACTGTAATTAGCCGCTATGGTCATGATTATTACAGAGAGCAGAAAACAGGAACTCTGATAGAGGTCCCTTTAAAGATTTAAATCTTTGGATGAAATCACTGATGAATGCAGTCAAGAGAATATATCCAGTAATGGAAAGGCTAGAAGGCAATGAATTAAAACTTTTCTATAGATTAACCCCTTAACTGGAAGGATTTGAACCTTAGCTTTGAAGAAAACTAAGTACTATAGTGGTGGAGATGAGGTAATTTCAGGCATGGAGGATAGGCTAAGAAAAGGGGAAGAGATATTAAAATAAAATATGCATGAAACAGCAAGGAAGTCAACTCAACTGAATAATGTACATGGAAGGGAGTAACATGAAAATGAAATTAATTTGTATAGATTGAATGGAATTAGCCTACTATATACCAGACACTGTGCTAAGCACTTGACAAGCATTGTCTTGGATCCTCACAGCAATACTGTGAGTAAAGTAATATTATTATGCCCTTTTTCCATTGAAGAAACTGAGGCAAAATGAAGTTATATGGCTTGACAGAGTTGGACAGCTAGTAAAAGTGTAAGGGTGGATTTGATTTCAGATCTTCCTAGTTGCCTTATTCAGAGGTAACTGGGAGACACCAAGGGTTTTTGGCAGTAGAGTGATTTTATGAGAAGTATGTTTTAAGAAAAGCAATTTAAGAGCAACATGGTATAGCAGGCAAGGAAGAGCTCACAATGTCAGTGTTATCAGGCTTTAGCATATAACCAGAGAGAAGCTCAAAAGAAGGAAAGGAATATAGCAAATCATGAAGAAATTCTATGACCTTAAGAGAAGATGGACTACATGATAGATTGGCAGTAAAAGTATTTCACCTATTTCCTCATAATGTCATAAGAAGCAAATCCTCCAGGAAGTTGGCTGGGCTCCCTATGGCAGACTTTTAAAAGGATATGATCATACATTTCACAGGATGAGCAGGCATGTATATGTTGCCATCTAAAACATTGAATGGGACTCTGAAGTTGTTATGTCATAGATCCATATAATTATTGATTGTGTGAGTGGAAGATGGATTATAAAGGGAGAGGTTTTTGGTGGATTTTTTTGTTTGTTTGATTTTTGGCTGGGGAACTAATTAGGATCCTATCACAACTGTGCAGGGGAGAGACAATGAGGATTCAAATTGGAGAAGGGAGTTTGTGGGCAGAGAGAAAAGAAAAATGTGAAAGATGCTCTGGATGTACAATTGACAAGACCTGGCAACTGAAGAGTAAAAAAATGAAGATGATTACAAGGCTCTGAATCTAGGTGACTGGAAGTATAGCAATACCCTTAAGAGAAATAGAGATGTTGGCAACAGAATGTTTATTGGGGGTGGAAGACAACAAGTTCTGCTTCATATTTGTTGAGTAAAAATTATGTTTGGAATCCAGGAAGAGATGTGCAACTGACATTGGTATTGCTAGATGAGAGACAGAGAGACAATGACAGAGACAGACAGAGACTTAGAGAGAAGAGGGCTGGAGGAAGGGAGATGGATAACAGAGAGATGATTCTGGTTTCTATCATACATCAGTCTAATGTATATTTTCCTTCTCCTGAGCACAGAGAACTAAAAAGGACCAAAAGCTCTTGATTTAATTGGAGTAAGGCATTATCTCCATTGTTCTGTAAAGACAAATGAAGACTGAGGTAGAAGAAAAAAAAATGACTTGTGATCATAAACCTAGGCTTTACTACAGAGAGAAAGTACTACTTCCCATGTGAACCAATGAAATTTGACATTAATACAATGTAGTAGAAAGGATAAAAATAAAAAAAAAACTACACACATGAGAGGGATCATCACTCCTATTGTTCATCCAATGTAATTTACATAACATTATGGAAGGGCCAGGAAACAATGAAGTTATCTTGCTCAAATCCTTCATTTTACTCAGTTTTTTCCTCTTTAAGTTAAATCTCAAATATCTTCTAAACTCTTGATCCATTATCCTTTAAAGAACTTGGCAGTTTTTTTATTGATAATTCAAACTAATCATCACAAATACAGTCCCAAGAACTCAATATTATTCCTAGATGTGGTCATTATGCTTTATTCATCAATGTAGAAATAATAGTTTCCCAAAAAGTTACTTTCACATGAGATTAAGGGATGACATATTTAAATATTTGAGCATTCCTCATATGAAAAAGGAATTAAATTAAGTTGTGTTCATCTAGAGGATAGACATAGGGGAGAGATAGAAATGATAAGAAAAGAAATTTAAGGGTGAAAAGATTACAATGAAATATATTTCAAAAGAAAGATTTCTGGAACCCAGAGCTGTATAACTTTGAAATGATTTGTAAATATCAATACATAGGAAATATAGAAAGACTTAGGAGAGATCATTCAAAGTGAAACCAGAAGTGTGTACTGTACATTGGTTAAAGCAACATTAAAACTACAAAAAGGAATGAAGAAAGCAAAGAACCAAAAGTGACAGAACTTTGGATAGATCTACTAAAGATACAGACATCAAAACATTTTCTTTGCTTTTGTTGTTGTTGTTGTTTTTAAGTCCTTTGTTTCTGTATTATTTGGGCTAAATTCCATTTACTCAGTTGTTTCTATTGAAAATTATTGAGTTTATAACGAATTTTAAAACAGCACATCAAACACTTTTCTGAAGTAGTTATCTATCTAGTAAGACATTAAAACAGATTTTGAAAACTACTCTAAATGGATTTCTGCTTTCTGGAGGTGGTTGAATTGGATAACCACCAGAGTAACTTCTGAATTTTACATGGTTTTAGTTTATAGTACATGCCTATTTCATGTTGCATCAGTTTCTGTGTTTTTCCCCCCTGAAATTTTGTCCTTGTAATGACTTATCCTGTGGGCTGGGATGGGAGGTTGGGGGTCAAAATTGATAATTAGACAGTCAGATCCATTTACTAACAAAGATTTCTCATATAATTCTGATTTTGAATCATACCCCTCTCCTGTTCATTTAATTAAATTATGTTTAAAGAATTTAACAAAATGGATAAAAGAGTATAAAAGGAGGTAAACGGTACTATGGAATCCAACACTTTTTTCAGTTACTTTTATTCATTCATTTTGTAATATCAGCACACCAATTCCTTTAATGAAATAGAATATAGAATTATTTCTTTTTAAATTGACTTAATTATACAATTTATGCTAGATTGATTTTGCAATCTCATTTTCACCACAATAGTAAAGTTTGGTTTCCTATAATGGGCCTCAAAAAGTATTTAAAAATGAAATGATTTAAAACACTGGCTTGTGTGTGGAAATGAAAAAAATATAGATGAATATAGATGAAAATAGTTGATATTCACAATCTAATTGCTCCATTTAGTTTGAGACCAAATACAAAAATTGTGTTAGATAATTAATTATAGATTTAAAAATCAAATTATTTTATGAATAAGCTATTTTAAAGTATTTTTGTCTAAAAATAAATAAGAAGAATGGATTCAGGCCCATTGTGCTATATTACTCTCTTTAGACTTTAGATTCACTCATATTTTTAAAAAATATATTACAACTTGATTTTTCGTGTCCCCAGTGCATAGGTCCCATTACAGATTATGTGTTTATGGAATCATTTCAAGTTCTTTCAGGACACTAATTCACTTAAATAGTCCCCTTGTGGTACAAAAGCATGAATATACCTGTTTCAATTCCTCTGAGCTACTCAATAAGGAGATACTGATATAATTTGCCTGTTTACTACCATTTATCTGTCAGTCTTCTAGACTTCCCTGACCCTTAACACTGTAGAAGAACTGCAAATCAGAAAGTTAATAAAAATGTCTTCTTACTACTAAGTAAAAACAGTTATTAAGATGTTCATGTACTTCCTTTGGTAGGCAATGGGAAGACTGGGCAAAACCTTATTTATACAGTAAGTTGTTAAAAGTAAGGCTTCATTCAGGTTTGACAAAATTACTTAGCTTATTATGTGAACAATTTTTCCTTTAGCTTACAAATATAAAACTAGAAGTAATTAAACTGACCAATAACAGCTGATAAATGAACTTATTACAATTAAACAGTCCTTTAATAGATACCTACAGTATGTGGAGCATAGTACTTAGACTCTGAGGTAATGCATATTCTACATAATAAATGAAACCTGCCTTCATGCTAGGAGGTGAATAAGATATATAATTAAATAATTATGATATAAAACAATACATGAGAAATCACAAAGTAGAACCAAAATGCCATGTTTTCTTCTGAGGACTTCAAAAGGAAAGATTTTTTTTTTCAAAGCTTAAATAAGAAAAGAATTTTAAAACTAAAGACTGATATTTGACAATAACATTGCCAGTGACAGAAATTAGTAAATCAGGAGGAATTAGGTTTTGGAATAATAATGATGAGCTCACTTTGGATCATGTTGACTTTGAAATATTTCCTGGACATCCAGGTAGAGATGTTGAGGACAATTATCAACATGTGGGTCTGGATCTGCAGAGGTCAAATTTATAAAAGAACAAACAAACAAAAACAAAACAAAACAGGGAGCCATCCATATAAAACCTACTGTTCTGACACTTGAAACCGTTGCATTGCATGTGATTATCTAGAGATTATATGGAAGGAAGAGAAAAGGGTCAAGGACATAGCGTTGGATAACACACAAGAAGATATCATAGTGAAGAGGATCCAGTAAAGAAGACAAGCAGTAATGAGATGTAATTTAAGACAAAAGATACAAGAAAATTCAGAAGGAAGGGCTAGAAATCAATCCTGAGAGAAGGAAATGCAAATAAAATTTCTGGCTGTCCATTCTCAGTTCATTCATCACAAGAAATAGTTGAATTATACCCCTTAGGATATTGAACAACAACAAAAAAACAACATAGTATATTGAAAGATGTAACTGCTAATGTAAATTGTAAACTGTCAATTATCTTTGAAATTTAATAAGGAATGAGAAACATACTTGATGTTGAGAGAAAGGCAAATATCTTTTTTTTTGCTGACTTCATTCTTCTCTGGGAATACTCCTGACCCTCCTCCCACATTTTCTCTGCAATGCTCCAAAAATTTCTCCATCCTGAATTTTCACACCAACCTTGGACTTACCACATTAGAAATAACCTCTGTTTTTATGGATCCTCTCTCTGATTAGGTGGCATGCCTAGAAATTCATTTTAATGGAGAATGCAAAAGTAAGCTATTATGGAGAAAAACTACATAGAAGGAAGAACAGGCGACTAAAAACTCAGAATTTCACAGGAGACAAAATTATTGCTATAGTAAAAATAGAAATCTCTATCTTTGTGGGCAGTAGATCTACTACCAATAGGAGGCCTAAAACAATGGCAATGGCATAGCATTTTGGGTATATTGTACAGCTTTCATTTTGCAGATCTGACTTGTACTAGGGCTGCTTGACAGCCATTCAAATTCTGGGCTTCTGCAAAAAATGTCTTGGAGGAGAACAGCTGAATAAAGGTCACTGGATTCCCTTACCTTCTTTACTGACCTCTGAAAAACATTTTATCAGTGGGATAGTGAGGATGAAGAGTAGAACTCAAGGGATTATGGAATGAGGGAGTAAGAAAAAAGTGGAGACATCAGTTGTAGAAAATTACCAAGTTAGCCATAAACTGCAATATTTAGCCAACAGCTTATGAGAAGTAGCAAAGTAGAAGAAATTGATATCTAGGATTGAGGGAATCTCAAAATATTTTCAGATAAGATGCAAGCTGTGGAGTTGGAGAGACTGGAGATAAATATACAAGGGAGCAAGGGAAGATGTGTATGTTGAAACGAACTGATGGAGGGAATAAATACAACACTTTCTAAATAAATAACAATAGAGGAAAAGAAAAATAATCCTAGACAAAGTAATAGTATTTGAAATTATGAATCAGTCATTGCTAGTGCTTACCATTTAATAGGATTCATTTTGAGTAATTCTGTATGTACCTATATATCCATATGTTATCTGCAGAATGAACAAATGAATGAATTAATATAAAAAAGTATTTACTAAATGATGACTGTAGCTGTCACTGCAGTAAATACAAAGGATAGAAAGTGTATAAGATTATGGAGCTTAAATTGGGTATCTTACCCTACAGGAAAGTAGAAGGGAAGGGAATAAGAGGGGTGAATGCTAGAAGGGAGGGCAAATTGAGGGAAGGAGGTCAGAAACAAATGCTTTTGAAAAGGGACAAGGTTAAAGAAGAAAATAGAATAAATGGGAGGGGGGAGAGAATGGAGGGAAATACAGTTAGTCTTTCACAACATGACTACTATGGAAATGTTTTGGATAACTACACATATATAACCTATAATGAATCGCTTGTCTTCCCAGTGGGGATGGGCAAGGAGGGAAGAAGGGAGAGAATCTGGAACTCAAAGTTTTAAAAACAAATGTGAGGGGCGGCCAGGTAGCACAGCAAGTAAGAGCACCGGCTTCAGTGTTGAGAAGACCTGGAGATCGAATCCCGGGCTCAGACACTTCGCACCCACCCAGAAACACCTGGCCGTGTAACCTTGAGCAAGTTACTTAACCCCAATTGCTTAGGGGTGGCCAGGTGGCTCAACGAGTAAGAGCATCGGCTCCAGTGTTGGGATGACCTGGATCAAATCCGGGCTCAGACACTCAGCACCACACCCAGAAATAATAATAACTGGCCGTGTAACCTTGAGCAAGTTACTTAACCCTGATTGCTTAAAATAAAAAAAACAAAAAACAAATGCGAAGAAAATGTTGTTACATGCAGCCAGGAAATAAAATATACAGGCAATAGGGTATAGAAATCCATATTGCCATACAACAGAGTAAGGGGTAAGTGGGTAAAGGGTGGGATGGGGAGGACATAGGAGAGTGCAGACTGAGGGAAGGAATAATCAGTATGCTTACCATCTTGGGGTGGGGGTAGGGGAGAGATGGGGAGAAAATTTGGAACTCAAAATTTTGTGTAAATGAATGTTGAAAACTAAATATAAGTAAATAAATTATGAAAAAATATTATGGAGCTTCTATACTAATGGTGAGAGAAAACTACATATATGAGGGGCAGCTAGGTGGTGCAGTGGATAGAGTCCTCAGCTTGGAATCAAGGAAACTCTTCAGAAGAAGAAGGAGAGGAAAGGGGAGGTCAGGGAGGAGGAGGAGAAGGAGGAGTTATATTGCTGGGTCAAGGAGCATGAATGGTTTTATAGCCGTTTGGGCTGAGTGAAAAAATAATCAGTATACTTATACGATACGAACACAGCTCCACCAACAGTGCATGAGTGACTGAAATTTCTTACATCCCCTGAAACATCTATCATTTTACTTTTCTGTCATATTAGCCAATCTGACAGGTATGTGTTTATACCTTAGAATTGTTTTGATTTGTATTTCTCTAATCAATAGTGATTTAGAACATTTTTATATGACTATAGAGAGATATGTTTAGTTCATCTGACAACTGACTGTTTATACCTTTTGACCACTTATCAATTAAGGAATGGCTCTTATCTATCTGTCTGTCTATCTATCTATCTTTCTATCTGTCTATCTATTTATTTATTTATAAATTTGACTCTGTTCTGTATATATTTGAAAAATGAGGCCTTTATTAGAAATTGTCATATTTTTTTTCACAATTACGATTACTAACCATATATTTCTCTACATTCTATTTTCCCCTGTTTATCCTGCTCTCTCTCCACTTTTACCCTGTCCTTCCTTAAGGGTATTTTGATTCTGATCATTGAATTCTCCAATATGCCCTCCCTTCTATCTGCCACCCCTGTCTCTTAAGCCCTTCCACTCTCACTTTCCTGTAGAATATAATTGGAACGTTAATTTAAGATCTTCCCTGCCTCTAGGCCCTTTGATAGGCTTAAGTACACCTGGAGCCTGTGGAGGGAGGCCTGCTTTTCAGGAGATACTTTGTGATTGGGCAGTGGGTCAAGAGGGTTGTGACATTCTCTGAGCCAGGAGAAGGCTATATAAACCCCAATGTGAGGCTTTGCTTTGAGGTTCACTTTGAAAAATGTTGTGTGATTTGACCAGACGAGACTCTGGGCAGCCGTTGAGAATCCCCCAGCTTTGAAAAACCCAGATGTTGATGTTTCCCTCTCTGGTAATTATCTAGGTATGGATGTAATGGTCAGACAGTTGGAGGCCTGTATGCTTGATCTGTTTGTTTCTCTGTCTTCTTGTAATTTCTGCTTGTAACTTCTGTATACTCTACAGTTCAGGGTGCTGACTTTTTCCCCTGAACTAGGTAAATGATATGTTTGATTGGTTAAAGCAAGATTGTTAACCCATTTTGAGTTGTTTTCCTTTAGAAAAGCAGATCTAAGAACCTGTTTTGGCAGCCACCCTGGGGATGATGGGGTGCTTGCTGCTACATAGGGCACGAAAGATTTCTATAGCCAATTCAATGTAGATGTTATTCCTTCTTTGAGCCAATTCTGATGAGAATAAGGTTTAAATACTCCTTCTTCCATCTCTCTGATTTTTCCCCTTTACTGGAAAAGCTCATCTGAGCCTCTTTTATGTGAGATAATTTCCCACATTCTATGCCTCCCTTCCCCTTCTCCTAGTGAATTTTTCATTCTCACCCTTTAATTTTATTTATTTTAGATATTATCCCATCATATGCAATTCATACCTGTGCCCTCCATCTATGTATTCTTCTTATAACTGTCTTAATAATGATAAAGTTCTTAGGAGTAACAAGTATTATATTCCCATGTATGAATGTGAATACTTTAACCTTATTGAATGCCTTATGATTTCTCTCTTGATTTCCTTTGGATGCTTCTCTTGAGTCTTTTTTTTTAGATTTATAAGTGATTGTTTGCTTTTTCATTTGTCCATTTCTGCTTTCTAAGAAGTTCTCTTCAGCAGATTTGTGAAACTTCTGTCATTTGATCTATTCTGATATTGAAGGTGATATTTTCTTCATTATTTTTGTACCTTCTTTACCAAGCTGTTAACTCTATTTTAATGCTGTGTTTGTCTCATTCTCTTTTGTTTTCAAATATTCCTCTATCTCTCTTATTTGATTTAAAAAAAAAACACCTTTCAGCTCTTCCAGGAATTCTTTTTCAGTCTTAGAGCAATTCACATTTTTCTTGGAAGGTTTAGATGTACCAATTTTTACTTTGTGGTGTTTTGAGTTTGTGTTTTGTTCTTCCCTAGTACCATAGTAACTTTCTATGGTCAGATTCTGTTTTTGTTGTTTGCTTATTTTCCCGACCTATTTCTTAATTTTTCACTCTACATTAAAATTGGGTTTTGCTCCCAAGAGGGAGGAGTATTGTCCCAAACTTTAGGGTTGTGTGTGTGTTTATATGTATGTGTGTGTGTAGCTGTTTTTATATCTAATTCTGTTGGGGGGGGATCTATAAATTTTTTGTTCTTCCAAAGTTGCATGATCTAAGGAGGGGTGTGTTTACTGCTCTCCTGGCATGTGCATTGGTCTTTAACTGACCACAATCACTCTTTCCTGCCATGGGACTATAACCAAAGTATCCCCTCCCCCACTGGCACAAACTCTTATGGGCTAGTGTTCCTCCTCAGCCTAGGACTGAATACCAGAACTGTGACCTGAATCTGGATATGGGCAATAGGGTTCCCTGGAATCTCCTGACTAGTTTTCTCTCCCCCTTACCATTTTTGGGCTGAGAGATGTAGAAACCACTGCTACAGCCACTGATTTAGTCACACACAAACACACATCCCTCCCCCAAGGTCTGCTGCTTGATTGTGCTGGACTGTGTTCCACTCTCATCCTGGGACAACAGACCTTTTCTGCTATGAAGCCTGTATAAAATTCATATCAACAAGGTGATCAATAAGTGAAGTAAGGAATTTATTCAGGATCAAAGAATTACAATTTTGAATAATGCACTGTCTTGCTCAGACAAGGAAGTTCAGTGGAAAGAGTAAAAGCCAAAATTTGCATGTACTCAGAAGGGGGTAGGGGAGTTAGGTAGGTAGATGGCACAAAAGTTCATAAGTTATGTATTGTAGAGTGATAGCACTTTCCTAAACACACACACACACACACACACACACACACACACACACATGCACACAAACAAACACAGAATTGGTTTAGGCCACTTCTAGCCAACAGAAGGTCACTGAATGTGCCTCAAGACCAAGGTCACCTATAAGGTCATTAGACTAGCCAAACTGCAGGAAGGGAGCAGTTGCAGTAGTGTCCTTGGAGCTGTCTCTGTCAAAGTACAGGAGCAGTTAGAAATTGCTGATCACAGTAGAGATTCCCAAGAGTTTACCTTTCGGGTGGGGGATGATTAGAAATTGGTATTCAGAACATGGTGCGTAGGAGTCCAAAAGTTTCCCAGAGACTGACACTGTTGACCACCTAAGTTGTCTTGCTCTGGAAAATTGTATCATAACATCCTTTTCTGAGTTCTCTTACTCCAGAATTCATTTTAAAGCATTATTTGAAGTTATTTTGAGAGGAATTCAGGAGACTTCCAGTGAATCTCTGCCTTTTTTTCTGCTATCGTGTCCCCACCCTCCTGTGTCTAGCATCTTTGAACCAGCTAAGTTAATGTGATATTGCATCAGTAAAATTAGTGACAACACTCATGAAATCATGGATCTTAAGATCTTTAAGAAATTAATGAAGATAAAGGTAATAAAAGTATATGTGTTGGAATATGGTGAAACTGTGTGTGTGTGTTTATAATTTCCTTGCTTTCTTCTAAAAAAGTCACTTCACTGGACTGATTTTTAGCTCTTATTCATAAAACAATATAATTTCTTCCAGCTAGCCACTTCCAATGAGCCTTATTAGTGAAGAACTTTCAAGGTATCAGTTGTGATTGTATTTGTGTGTGTGCATGCATGGGTGTGGATGTTCTTGGGGAAGGCATTTTCAAGGTTGACCTAGGACTGGCATTCCAGCCATCCTGCCAGCAGCAAGGAGCAATTGCTCCCTAATTTTGAAGCACACGCCTTCAGGATTCAAGCTGTTAATGTTTGCAAACCAGACAACCACCCTTAATGCCACTGCTGGTTTATTGACACAATCTCTTCATTTCCCACAGTTTGTAATTGAATCCCCCCACTGCTTAATTGGAAATAGAATGACTACACAACCAGATTTGAAACATCTTAAAAAGCTGGTGGGAACATCAGTACTCCCTTTGAAAAATAAAAATTATATCATTAGCTGAGTTAACTGAAGATTGGTGTTCTGGAGAATATCAGAAAAAGAATTGGTGTCAGCATTGCCTGTATTCCAAGCAATAGGTTGTGAGGGTATCTTTTTTACTTAACATTTTAATGGATATTAAGGAAAATTTAACTCCCTAATTTTCATAAACAGTTTCATTGTATATGTTCTAGAATATTTTGACACAGATTCTTAAGAAAATAGAAAAGAAAGAAAAGAAAAGAAAATGGGTCCCCATCTTATAAGTTATTGTGATGTTATTGCCTATTCATTTTGAAAAATGAGTTAATGACATATAAGTCTATGCAGATAACAATGCAAGCAGGTCACCCAGAGAAAATATTTCCCATTCATAGAGCTATCTTTCTCCACTCCCATGGCCATATTCTCATAGAAAGAAACATAAAAATGAAAATTGTCTAGTACAGAATAAGCCCTCTGATTCCATATAGGCAATTCAGGAGAATAAGAAAAGGGTCGATGGTACTTGATGCCTTGATTTGATTTTGATAAAATTAAAGGAGTAAATTTAATATGACATAGTGAAAAAATAATGTTCTTAGAGTCAAGAAGAGGTGGAATTGAAACCATTTCTGATGTTTAATAGCTGTGTGGCCTGAGGCAAGTCACTGAATTCCACTGTGCCTCAGGCAACTCTCTAGAAATCTTTGTTGTTTATTCTTCCTTTTGAAGAGGACCAATGGCATAACCAATGTTGGGGTCAGGGTACAATGTTTTTGGCTATGACTGATGAGTTCAATAGATTCTTTTTCAATTGAGGTTAAGTGACTTGCCCAAGAGCTGCTAAAAATATTTTTGTATAAGTAGGTAAAACTTTTTTGGATGTCTTTTGGATATAGACCTAGCAGCGAAATTGAGGGAATCAAAAGGTATGCACAGTTTTATAGTCCTATGGGCATAATTCCAAATTGATCTCCAAAATTGTTGGATCCTTTCACAACTCCACTAACAGTGCATTAGTTTTCCAGTTTACCCACATCCCCTCCAACATCCAACATTTTCTTCCATTTTACCCTTGAAAAACCTGAAGCCTAAAGAGGCTAATTGATTTGATCATAATCAAGTTTCATAGGCAGGATTAAAACACAGGTTTATCTTAACTCCATATCTACAAGCTTCTCTATTAAACTATGCTACTTGTCTTGTGTAATGGAAAAAAGGACAAATCATTTTAATCAAAGACCAGAGAAACTTTCACTGACTGAAGAGGAGGAATATAATTGATTTGGATCCTTGACACAAGGGAGTTTTCATAGATAGAGGTGACAGTGATAGTATTCAAAGTAGAAATCATGATTTGAGCCAAGAGAAAAATATGGAAAGCAACCATAAATCTAGCAAAATTGTCAGTATCCAAACTGGGGGCAGGCAGAAGTTAGTGTGGTGAAGGAAGACAGGGTAAAAAAAAAAGGCAGTGTGAGATGCACAAAGCCTTTAATGCCAGTGTATGAAATTTGGTCTCCATTTAGTAGGCATTTGGGAGTCTTTGAAGTATTGTGTAAAAAAAAATAGTGTGTTAATATGATCTGTCAAATTGCAGAAATAAATTGCAAGTAGTGTTGGGAGAAAGATTATACTCTAGATAGAATCAGAGCTTCAGAGTGGGAAGAATGCTTAGCAATCATCTGACCATCTGATACCTATAAAAAGAATCTTAACTACATTTTCCAACAAGTGGTTATGTAGTTTGTTTGAAGACATTCAGTGAGAAAGTAACCATTATCTTCTAAAATAGTCCATTCCAGTGATGGAGAGGTCAAATTTTATGAAATTTTGCTTTTATTTTTTGATATTATTCACATTTTGACTCTTTGCAACTTCCACCTGCCAATCCTAGTTCTGCCCTCTTAAACTAAATAGAATTCATATAATCTCTCTTCCACGTGAATCTCTTCACCTGAACCCAGTGAGCATGTCTTCCCCTCTCCCTTCCCTGACTTCTTTTCTCCAGACAATACATCCCAAATTGCTTTAACCAACTGACATAAAGGATGAATCTGAGGCCTTTTAGCTTTTTGATTACCCTTCTTTGTATTCCTTCTGGTTTGTCAATACTATTCCTAAACAGTGGCAAGCCCAATTGAATATAATACTCCAAGCATAGGTTGACAAGGGCAGAGTACATGGGAGTTTCTATCTTTCTCTGAATGATGTAATATGTTTCTCTTAATTTCCCTCTAGATTGCATTGTATGGGGTGTAGGGTAGAGGATGACACCATGAACTATTGAAGGAATTAATTAAAAAGAATGTTAATTATGTGCCAACTACTGTGCTTTCAGTCAAATTAAGCTTTCAGTTCACTAAAACTTTCATTTAAAAAAATAAAAGCCTAATCATGCCCCCATGTTATAATGAGGGACCTGGCTTTTCTTTAAACAAGAAGGAAGAGATTTGACATTAACCCCAATTACATTTCAATATTAGTTTCAGGACAATTTTTCATATTCAAGAACTTTTTGGTTCCTGCCTTTGGTATAGGAGGTTTTCCTATGAGAAAAAAGCATTGACTGGCCACATACACCCATTTCATTTTTAAAATTTAATTTGATTAGATTATTTTTGTGTGCTTCAAAAATGGGATTGTAATTCAGTGGTCAGACCTCTGCCATAACGTTATCAGGGCTACTGCAAAAAGCAGCAGGTTGTTGTTAAAAACCTTGAGAATTCACTCATGAGGAAGCTTGTAACTCTTTAAGATTACTTACTTAATTGTGAAGGGAGTTTCTAAGAGAAGTCTTTCCTTAGGGAATTACTAGAAAGGAATAACTAATTGATGATTACCACATTTCATGCGAGGAAAAAAAACAATTTTCAAATGTTTTCACTGGAAAAAAATCCAAATCAAATATATTTCCCAAGATAATTACACTGAGAGCTTAGTCATTGCTTCATTGTGTCCTGGTCCCTGTCAAGTCATCAAGGAATAGAAAGGAATACAGACAAAACCAACACTTTTGGTACAGAAATGTATTTTCAACTACAGTCAGAAACTAGCCATTTACACATCTCAGATGCCTTATGTGAGCTTATAAGAGAATGTTTTATTAAGTCTCAGTAAATGGATAGGAAGCAGTGGAATGGATGACTCAAAGTTGAAAATAACTTTAAAATACAAAGGGAGATTTTTTCAGTAAGTTACTTTTTTTTTGCCTTTTGTAGGGGGTAGGACAGGGCAATTGGGGTTAAGTGACTTGCCCAAGTTCACATGGCAAGTAAGTGTTAAGTGCCTGAGGCTGAGATTTGAACTCAGGTCCTCCTGACTCCAGGGCAGGTTCTCCATTCACTGTGCCACCTAGCTATCCCATTCAGTATGTTGATTTTTTAATTCTACTTTCTTGTTCTGATTTTAAAAAGGAAAAACAGGCTAATTTTGCATTCCCTGTGTAGGAAAAAGTGGCCCAAAGGAAACCTCCTAGAGAATTTTCTTTAAAATGTGTTTAAAGAAACAGTGACGTTACATCGCCATATGTCATTAGATACAGGTTTCTGAAGAATCAGACATGAGTACTTTCCAGAGAGTAATGGAGAAACTCATTCCTGTGGGTATGAGGAAGAGATTTTGAGGCAGAAGATATGGAGTAAAAGTTGTCAGCAACAACAAAAACAAGCATAAGAGTAAAAGATGGGTCAATAAATTGTATCTATGTCTATATCTATAGTATATCTATATCTCTATCTCTATAGATATCTATGTGTGTGTGTGTGTGTGTATATATATATACGTATATATTTTCCAGTAGATTAAAACAAAGAGATTAAGTGACTTTGACCAAGATCACACAATTAGTAATGTCCAAAGTTGGATTTTAACTCACATTTTTCTGACTCCAGCCCAGTGCCCTATTCATTAAGCCATCTATCTACCTTTATGTTGGAGATAATAACCAGTATAAAAAAAATTCAGGAAGATATACACAGTATGGGCCAATTTATGGGTTACAATTTGCAGCATTAACATATCTCTCTCAATGAAAGCAAAAATTCACTAAATATTAGATTACATCATATGAAATATAAACAATTTGGTTACATTAGGCAACAGCCACACCATTGATAGAACAGGGGAAAAATATAGAGAAAGAAATACACAGGTGTCCCTCCTGAGAAGAGTACCTGGGGAATGATGTGTGATGGTGATGAAAGGGGAGGTGATGAAACACAGGCTACTGAAAGCCTGGTTTTGGACTTTGGTGGCATTAGGCTGTTATTATTGAAATTGGTCCTTGGCATGATGTAATAAAAGAGTAAGGGTAGGGAAGATCAATAGAGATGGAGTTTCTGCATCAAGCAAAATCACATGCTTATGACATCTATCTCTTCAATTCCTTGAGTACCCTTCCTTCTTTATCTTTGTCTTTTTACATCATTTTGGGAGATATTTAAGGCACCCCCCATTACTCTTTTGCTACCTATAATACATGTTTGTATGTACAATGGGAGGGAGAGGGATTATGTGTGAGCATATGTGTATTGATATTGACTTCAAGGGATAAAGTGCTTTTACCCTCAGTCTCAGAACATGTGGGGTTGATGTAGGGAGAGATATGCACATTAAGATTCATATTATCTGACAATTAAAGCTTGGGTTTACAGGATCTGAGAATGAGAGAAGAAAAGAGCACTATAAAAGACTGGTCAACCAAGAACAAAGTAACTAGATTGAAAAAAAAAAGAGTTTGCACAGCCGGGCTGCTTCCAGTCAATGCACTGGCTCCAGCCTGGCTCCTACTGGGCTCTGGCTCCTTCCCGCCCCACCCCTTCCTGCTATGTCAGCAAGTTCAAGGGGCATGGAAGATTTTCAAATCCAATACCATGACACACCTCCACCCGGTTGACAAATCCATGAGAATAGCAATTGCTCATTCAAATCACTCATTCACCTTTGAATACTTCTGAGTTCCTTCCCACATGCTTACAATACCACTCCAATTCCTTTTATTTGCTGAGAGTAGGTTCATCCTCCTCCTCCTATTCTTCCTCCTCCTCCTCATCATCATCACTAAGATTTATATAACACTAACTATGTAGCAGACAGTGTGCTAAGAGATTTACAATTATTTCCTCATTTGATCCTCACAACAATCCCAAGAATTAGAGGCTATTATTCCCATTTAATAGACAAAGAAACTGGGGCAAATAGAAGTGAAGTGGAGATGCTTGTGAGTGTCTGAGGCAGGTTCTTCCTGACTTTAGTGCCAGAGATCTATCTATTGTACAATCTAGCTGCCTAACACAATGGTCTGCTTTTTTATGTTGAGATGTGGATGGGGAACTCCAAATATCAATTCTTTTTTTATCAAGTGATTGTACTTTCCAGAGGAATAGTAAACACACACACACACACACACACACACACACACACACACGTTCTTACTTCTAATAGGAAGTAAGGGTGGATATCAAAGAGTGAAGAAAGAGCACCATAGGAAAATAGGTTTAAAACTTGAAGAGACCTTTAAGGGTCATTATGGTCTAAGCACCTTCATTTTTACCAATTAAGAAACTAAGCCATAAAGAAAGCAGTTAAGGATAAATTGAGTGTCCACAGATATCTCCATATGTTGCTGTTCTAAAGCTTCCAACTGCTGCCTTCACCTTCTTAATTTATGGAATTTGCAGTATAGAGGTCTTAGTTTCTGACTTCTTGTGATGCTGTGATGTGTATATCATAAGACTATATATATATATATATGTATTAAACTGACATTTACCTTTGTGTATATACTTAAATTCTCAATTTGTATTTCAATCTTGATAATGCAGAAAAGAAAACTCTCCAAGAAACTCAGAATGACTGATTTTTAGAGTCATATTCATACACGTTTATCATGCAATACTCAATAAATCCACATTTGTATAAATTTGAATTCTGAATTTCCTTATTAATCTTGGGCAGGCAAACAACCTTGTCCTCCAAGAAATTCAGAATGACTGGATTTCAGATTTTTATAGGATCTATAGTTGAAAACATGATAATAAAGGAGTCATCATTACAACCTACTTAAGTTGTCATCAGGTGACCTCTTGAAGATGTCTCATGAAGGAGAAATTACTGCCTTCCAAGATAGCCTGCTTCATTTTTGTTTATCTACGATTAGAAAGATTTTTTTCAAATATTGAACCTATATTCATTCCTTTGAAATTTTACCCACTACTCCTAGCTCTTGTCTGCTGGAGTCAAACACAAGCTTAATCCCTTTTATATGATAGCACTTCAAATAATTGAATGTAGCTGTCGTACCCTGTATGTGTCTTTTCTTCTTCCTGCTAAACATCCTCATTTGTTTTGACTGTTCTTTACATAACATGTACTCACAGTCCTTCATCATCTTATTTCCTCAATGTCACTTCTAATCAGCAAAATTCAAACCTCAAAGTTGATTCAGGTGTGATATGACTGTGACAGATTATAAAGTTTCTATGACCTCCTTATTCCTAAAATCTCCATGTATTTTAACTTGCAGGCCATATTATAACTGCTGATGCACATTGATCTCTAATCAAACAAAGATGCATTCTCCATCTTGTGCTTGTATAATCAAGCAACAAGCAGCTAGCAACTGACTACTTTGTGCCAGGGACTCTGCTACATGCTGGGATTAGGGAAAAACAGACCCTGACCTAAAAGATCTTGCACTTCAATGGGCAAAAACAACCCCCATAAAAACAACTCTGTACAAACAAGATATGCACTTAGTATATGGGTGGTGATCTCACACAGGAAGGTGCTAGCATTAGAAGAGGTGTTGGGAAAGGTATCTTGTAGAAAGTAGTATTTTAGGATAGATGTGAAGGAAGCCAGGATTCTGAGGTCAATCAACTAATATTTATTAAGAACCTCTAAGTGCTGGCGATGCAAAAAAACAGGCAAAAGGTAGTCCCTGACCTGAAGAACTTACAAACTAACAGAAGAGACAGCATGCAAAGAAATATAAATATAAAGCAAGTTGTATATAGTATAAATAGGAAATAATTAACAGAGGGAAAGCAATATAAAGGAAAGGGAAAGTCTTCCTACAGAGGGTGAAATTTCAATTGGGACTTAAAAGTAAATCAGAAGACACAGTTGGAGCAGAAGAGAAAGAACATTCCAGGCATGGGGGACAGCCAGAAAAAAAAAAGACACCCAGAACAAAGAGATAGTTTGTTTGTGGAACAGCCAGGAGGCCAGTGTCACTGGGTTAAAGAACATATTTCAGAGATTAAGGTGTGAAAAACAGAAAAAAAAATATAGGAGGATACTAGGTTATGAAGGGCCTTAAATTCCAAACAAATCATTTTATGCTTGATTTTAGAGGGAATGGGAAGTTGCTGGAGTTTATTGAGGAGAGAAGTAACATAGTTGAACACATAAATTAGGAAAATCTGTTAGTGGCTGAATAGAGGAGGATGGATTGGAATGGAGAGAGATTTGGTACAGGAAAACACATCAGTAGGGTTTTGCAGTAATCCAGGTATGAAGTGATGATGGTCTGTACTAGAATGGAGGCAGAGTCCGAAGAGAGAAGAACTACAAAGACAAAATTGACAGACCGTGGCAACAAATTGGATATGTGGGGCAGTGTGAGATAAGGAGAAATCATGGATGACTCTTAGGTTGTGAATCAGGGGGCACTGGGGAATGGTGTTGCCCCTTATAGTATTAGTGAAGTTAGGAGCAGAGAAAGGTTTAAGGAGAAAAGTAATGAGTTCAATTTTGGACATACTGAAATTTAAGATGGCTACTGAACATCCAGCTCAAGGCATCTGAAAGGCAGTTGAAGATGGGAGATTGCAGGTCAATATAGAGTTTGATGCCAGATAGGGAGGTGTGAGAATCATTAGAATAAAGATGATAACTTGTGGGGCGGCTAGGTGGCGCAGTGAGTAAGAGTGCCAGCCCAGGAGTCAGGAGGACCTGGGATTGGTTCTGACCTCAGATACTTAACACCCATACCAAATAACTGGCCATGTATCCTTGGGCAAGTTACTTAACCCCAATTGCTTAAAAAAAAAAGATGATAATTGAAATCATGGGAACTGATGAGATTACCGAGTGAAGTAGTATAGAGGGAAAAGCAAAGAGAGCTGAGGACAGAACTTTAAGAGACATTTATGATTAGCAGGTATGATCTGGAAGAGGATCCAGCAAAAGAGACAGAGAAGGAGTGGTGAAATAGGTAGAGGGAGAACCAGGTGAGAGTGGTGTCTTGAAAATTCAGAGAGAAGAAAGTATCCAAGGGGAGAAAACAATCAACAGTGTTAAATAATGTAGAGAGGTCAGAGGGAATGAGTATCGAGAAAACGTCATTGGATTTGGCAAGTGAAAGATCATTTGTAACTGGAAAAACAGTTTTGATGGAAAGGTAAAGTCAGAAGCCAGACAGTAAAGGGTTCAGAGGAGAAAAAGTGCAAGCAAATATTTCAGAAGGTCTTTTTGAGGAGTTTAGCAATAGAGGGCAGAACAATATAGCATGATAATTAGTAGTGGTCAAAAAAATCAAATGAAGATTTTTGTTTTTGTTTTTCAGGATTGAAAAGAGACTTTTTTTTAAAACAGTAGGAAATGATTCAGTAAACAGGAAGAGATTGAAAATAAGTGAAATGCTTGGGATTACAGAGAAGGCAATATATTGGAGGAGAGAAGATGGAATGAGATTGCTTGAACTAATAAAGGGATTAATTTGCATTGGAAAGGATTAGGGCCATTTCATTATGGAAGAGAAAGCAGCAGAAAGCATCCGAGTGACAGAAAATGAAGAGGAGAGAACAGGGAACAAGATCATGGTGAATGGCCTCAATATTTTTCTGAAAATCATGAGGTAAGACTGTCAGCTAAGAGAGTAGGGGAAGGGAGTATTGCAGGAGCCCTGAGGAGGGATGACAATGTTTGAAAGAGTCACTATGAAGAGAAAGATAGCGAGAGGATAAGAAAGGATTAGTAGGATTGCCTAGCAGAAATAAGGGCCTGCTTAAGGTTATGCAACATAAATCTCTAATGGACCCATTCAGAAAAGCTGCATGATTTTTTGTCACCTCCATTCAGTAGTATGCATGTTGGAATGAAGTCTATGAACAGTGCGAATGATCCAAGTCTGAGGCTTTGCTGTGCATAATTGGCAATATGATAGGTGGACAAAGGTTTGGGAGAAGAGTACAGGGTAGAAATGAATTATTTCACTACAGGGCTGAAGAGGAGAAAAGGGATAGTGAAGGGAAGAGAACCTGGAAGAGAACTGAGGAGTCGGGGGACTGGAGGTTATGGTGCAAATGAAAAATAAGGTTTTGTAAGGTAAGGCAGAGGGAGAGGTCAAAGTTTAACAATTGTTAGGGTTGGTTAAAGAGATTTTAGAATTCTTGAACATAGAGGTGATACATTTGCAGATGATGGCAAAGTTAGGGGTGTGACCATCTTGGTCTGTGGCTAAGGTGGGCTAGAGGAGCAGCTCATGGGAGGTGAGGAGGTTGAGGAACTGACTGTTTAGTGTATTTGAGAGAGAATCAATATGTATATTGAGGTGAGGAAGGAGAGCATTCCAGTCCTGGGAACTACCCATTGAAAAATCATAATGCCTTTAGATAGAATGACTTGGGTGAGAAATAAAAAGGACATCAACATTAAAAAGGATTTTATTTTAACCCTGAATATATGTGTGTGTATGTACATACATGTATATACACACACACACACACACACACATATTTGTACCTCTGTACAACTTTATAGGTCAGCTAGGTGGCACAGTAGATAAAGGCCCCAGTTTGGAGTCTGAAAGACCTGAGTTCAAATCCAACCTCAGACACTTATTAACTCTGTGACCCTGGACAAGTGACTTAATGTGTTTTGTTTTAGTTTCCTCATCTGTACAATGAATTGGAGAAGGAAATAGAAGTTCACTCCACTATCTTTGCCAAGAAAACCTGAAATGGCATCACAGAGAGTCGAACACAACTGGAAACAACTAAACAGCAAGGACAACTTTAAAATTATCTCTTGAATTTCATCTTATTAGCCCTGAAAGAATGATAGTGTCAAGTGAATAGGAGCCTTAACAGTTTGGGGGAAAGAAATCAAAATAGGAAGAGGAAACAATTTTATTATGTGACACCATAGCTGTAAGAAAAATAATGGCACTAGCTGGAATAGAATAAGGAGAGACTTTACATACAGCCAATTTGATACCTCTACTAAGCACTTGAGGAAGGGTTAATAGTTGACTGGCTTAGTTTTTGGCAAACCTGAGATGTGATATTTTTAAGCAGCCAGAGGGGCAGCCTCAAAGATGTGACTCAATTAATTATAGGCACGAGAATTTAATAAAGCCACATCCTAATGTATTTTTTTTCTTACTAGAAAAAATTCTGAGTTTTTATTGCCTAGGGGATCTGGCATCTACAAGGAGATGTTAAAAATGAAAAATATTAAGTTGATGGGGCAAGGGAAACCTCCTAATTTGGCAAGGCTAGATGGGCAGAATAAACTGCCTGGCTCTCTTTTGACTTTTAAAAACTCCCCATGAATATAGATGCATTATTGAGCTTTCATTTGAGTCTGGGACTTTTTCATAAGCCAAACACTCTTTTTTGAGAGAATAGGCCCTGCTGTTTGATACAGTTGTAGGAGGACAGGCAAAAAATAGCTTGTAACACCAGAAAATAATACCCTACTCTACAATAGTCATCTGTCATATGTTTTATGGTATGAAATTAGGTGGGGAGTAGGTTCTCAAATATTGTGTATCACAGAGCAGATGTATAAGAATCAAAAGGAAAGTCAAGGGAAAATGGTTACCGAGACAACAAGACACTCAAGTCAACTCTGCGGCAGACTAATCATAAAATATCTCCAGAGGCCACTGTATAGCCACAAGCATATTCAAGAATGGAGTCCTGCCATCGATGCAGATGTTGCTTCTGGTATAGGGCATGTATTCCAGGGGCTGGCATCTGCCTCCTGCCAAACACAACGTGTGTGGCCACATCTGTTCACTACATAAAGTTAACACATAATAAAACCAAGGGAAAGGTTCCTTTAAAATAATTATTTTGCATGTGCCTGTGGAAAGCATTAAATATTAGATTACTTCTGTTAGTTATGATTTTTTTACCTTCTGCATTTGCTATCCATGCCTCACAATTCACACATGTCTGTTTCTCAGCAATTTCCACTCTGTTCATCTGAGAACAATCTTATTTGCAAATAATACCTGAATTATTTACAGTCTACCTAAATGTATCTGACAGCTAAGGAGAAAAAAAATTTGGAATGGACCAGACTATACTATTAATCCAATAAAATATAGCTATTACTTTGCTGCATTTGAAGTACAAGTGATACACATTTGCAGTTTGAAATCCTACAATTAAATTACTAACACAGATGGAAGAGTGGACTGAAACAAGTCATTATCAAAATGTCTTTCTTCTCTCCTCACTTGGAATAATAATTGTTTGGTGATAAACAAGGTGATCTCAAAGCACTGGATCACATTTTTTAAAGGGCATTTCTCAATAAGATACTATCATAAACACATGCATGTACATATATATGTATTTGTGTGGATAAGCGTGTATGTATGTAAGTATGCATTATACCTATGCAATTAGTGTAGCAATGGATATAGTTCTAGTTGGGGGGTTAAGAAGACACCATGCCTCTTAATTAGTTTTTTGGCTTTGGGCATGTCATTTAACCTCTCTCAGCATCAGTTTTCTCATATATAAAACAATGAAGAAAAAAAGTATCTATTTCATAGGGCTGTTGTGAGGATCAAATGAGATAATACACACATATAAATATATACATATAGAATTGAACAAAACAAAGTATTATATAAATATTATACCTATTACATTAAAATACGATACTTTAAGAGATTTATGGTTTAATTGATTTCAAAGTTCTTTCTACCATGAAGAATGCAACTCATCCATGCCTATAGATCTTGTGAGATATTTGTCCACATCTTCCTGAAAGTTCACTTCATGATATCTGCCCAATGTGATGGAGAATTTCCTTAATTTCCCCCATCACCTTAAGGATACCAGTGGTAAAGTAATATGAAGGTTATTATGGTGATAATAATAACTGTAATAATTATTATTACTTCTATTACAGCATTATACATGTCTTATTTGACTCTCAAACTAACACTATGAAACAAGTATAATGAGTAGGGTTTTGTTTAATTTTTGTTTTAACTTTACAAGTGAGAAAACTAAAGCAGAGAGAAGGTAAATGTTTCACTCATAGTCACATCAATAAATCAATGTTTTGGAATATGGTCTTCCTGACATTAAATTCTGTATTTAATCTGCTATACCCTCATTAAAAGGAACAATAAATATGATATTTTATTTATTGTCCACCCACAAATAGCATATTATAGACAACTTTAATGGGAAAATGGAGCAAAGAGAAGATTTTCTGACACTTCTCTCTGTCTTTTCCTTTCTTCCTTTCTTCTTTGCTATCTTTGGACAGTAGAGGAATGGCAGAAAGTAAAACCAGAAATTTATTACTTGTTTCTATTTTTATTGTTTTTATTCTCATTTATTCTGACATAGAGAACAATGTGATTTTCCACAGATGCCCCACTTGAAAATTCATTTGTAATGCTTTTTGGAGACAACTCCCCAACTCTCATTCAAAGCTTGGAGACTAGTAGATGGGATCCTCATAGGGGCAGCTACTAGTCACAAATTTCTAGAGGTAACCAACTGGTGGTAGTTACTCTTTCTGCTTCAGCTCATGCACATACACCAGTGTGCCCCCCTTTAATTATCAGACTAAACTTGTTTCTAGGAAATATATTTACTAAGATGATGCAAATGGAATGATTGGTATAAAACATCCCCCCCGCCCCCAAAAAAAGCCTAGAACGTATTATTTCATAAATATACAGAGCATCCTTCAGAAGTGGGGGCTTGATCCTATATTATAAAGGTACTGAGGCACCTGTATGGAATACACCTTTGCTAAAGGTTAACTTTCAACTCTAGGTACTGGGAGTGTCACCTGTCTTTGCAGAATCCTGCAAATGCAGTTTTGTCAGGCAATATATTCATCTTGGCTCCCAGATTGTATCCCACTCTTAAGATATCTGACCCTTCTCTCTCCCATGATTTATCATGTTCGCAGATGCTTCTTCCTCTCTTGGATGATTCTCTCTGTGCATTTTTTCAATCTTTCCTATGTCTATCTGTTCTTGGATAGAAGAGCTATTTGGCCAACAGCTATTGTGTGTGCATGTGATGCCTCCTAGTTCTTCCTCTGCTTTTTGTTGCAACTCTCAAAACTATAACCATTTTACTGTTCAACTGGCCTACTCCCAAAGTGATTTGCTATTTTTATATAGAGTATTTAGGGTCTGATACACTTAGATAGTCAAGTGATGTTTCCTGTGTGTTGTCACTTTCCTTTAGTTCAGTCACCAAAATACTACTATCCTCTGGACTTGATTCAGTACTCATTCATACTTTGTAGGATTATAAGAAAATTCTTCAACACTCATGAAAAAGTGAGTATTTTCTGGGCTGTAATGGGAGTGTAAATTTTGAAGATCTTCCCTGCCCCTAGGCTAAAGTACACCTGGAACCTGGGGTGGGAGGCTTGTTTTTCAGTAGATACTTCTTGATTGGCCAGTGGGTCAATAAGGTTGTTACATTCTCTGAGCCAGGAGAAGGGTATATAAACCCTGATTTGAGGCTTTGTTTTGGGCCTCACTTTGAGAAGTGTTCTGTGATTTGATGAAACTCTGGGCTAGCCGTTGTCCAGAGCCCCCTGGCTTTGAAACCCAGATGTTGTTTGGTATGGATGTAATGGTTGCACAGTTTGGAAAGCTGTGTACTTGATCTGTTTCTGTCTTGATAATTCTGTCTGTATATTCCGAAGTTCCGGGTGCTGACCTTTTTCCCCTGAACGAGGTAAATGATACATATTTGACTGATTAAAGTAAGCTTGTTAACCCATTTTGAGTTGCTTTCCTTTATCAAAGCAGATCCAAGAACCTGTGGTGGCAGCAAACCCTGAAGACGCTTGGGGTGCTTGCTGCTACATGGGCCTACAGATGGACTGATTCTGTGTCTACATCAGCCATCAACTGTTATCAAGGCACCCTGAAATAGAGAACAGTGGTTGCATGCCCCATGCAAATCAAATTACCACCATTACCTTGACCACAATTTCTTCTCAGATCTCAGTGGAGATAACCCAAGACTCTAAACCCAAGAACTTTGGGAATAGCACTGCCCTCTCCCGCCCAAACCATCAGACCTGCTTCCAGCCCAGGCTCCACAGCTATCATTAAGGAGAGAATCATTGTAAAGGGGGGAGGGGAGAACATACCTTTCTCATCACTACCAGCAACACTACAAGCTGCCGTCAACATACTCACATGGGTAAGAAGGATTAATGTGTGATCTCCCCAGTTTTTCCATTATACCTCATTGTTTGATCTAGGACTAGAACTCATGTACTATATTCATATGTGTGTGTGTGTGTGTGTGTGTGTGTGTGTATTGTGTCCAGTACACCAAATAGAGATTTTTAAAAGTTGTGTTCTTAGAGCAGGCATTTGTGAAATCCATGTATAGCATATGGAATTTCCATGCAATGTTTTCCCTAGTCCACCAAGAAAGCACAAGATTGTGAATAAGAGATAGAGGAACAAAGGAAAACTTATGTAACACAATCCCTCTCTTCTAAACCTTTTTCTCCTTGGCTACTGGGTACCCTAAAATAGTACACTGTCTCAAGGGAATTCAGGTTTGTATTCAAAATCATGCTGTCTTGACTTTATTTCTCATAATCTTAGAGTGTTTAAAACATTGTTACAGCCATTGTTGATAAGTTCCTAGGAGATAACTGTGTTCCTGCCCAAAGTCAACTTCTGGGCCAGCATGAGTTCAAGATGGGAAATCACCTTTATTCCAGACACACTATACCTCTCTGCTTCCCCAAATGCTCAGCAAATAATGATGTAAGCAAGTCTAGAATGCTAAATATGTTTTATATACAAATGAATAAAATCAGGAGACGGAGAGTGAACATAACACTCAGTGGAGGGAAAAATGATCAGTATAAACTGAAGGTATGACAACAAGGGTTTTTGACTGTAGGAAATAGGCAGGATCTTCTTTAAAAGGGTCCAGGGAGCACAGTTAATCAGATACTCACCATTGGCCCCAAGTCATGGGAAAATGGGTGAAAGGACATCTAATATAATCCAAATCTAGTCCTCAACACCCATTGCAGCACCTTTATATTTCACAGTTGCCATAGACCTTCTGTGTCCAAGTAATGGAGAGGAAACACATGTGGAGGGACTGACTCCACTAAAGACATATCACTCTCTCAATATGTACAATATGTCTACTCCTCTCAAAATTTTCACCTTTGTCTCACCTTCCCAGAACTCCCCTTCAACCATCCCAGACACATGGCCTCCCAGAGTTTCTCTCTGAAACATTTGGTGCTGTGCAGACTGGGATTGGTATTACTTATAAGACTTGGCTACAAAAGAATGAATGGGTGAATGAGTGAATGACCTAATATAGGAATGAATGCATGAATTTCCTGTGTTTCTGTTGACAACTGACAGCTTCTCATCCTGCAGCTTAAAAATGCCACCTTTCTGCCACTCCATGTGACTTAATTTGAGAATCTTTTGAAATCTTTTTTGTTTGTTTATGGTTCCTGTTTGCAAAGTTTCAAACTTTAAATGAAAATGAATCCCTCTGCAAGGGAAGATTATAGTTAAAGTACAAAAATCAATTCTTTTTTAGATTGGGAGAATTATGCATTGCCCAGCTGATATTCAGTTCTATTTAGAACTTTTTTTTAAAGGGCTATCTTTCCACTGGAGCTTATTGATTTATTGTCCACTGCATTAAAGATAGAGAAGATACAATATGGAAAATAAAACCCATATTTAAAGAGGTTCCAAAGCTCTTTTAAACAGACAGGAAGCATGTTGAGCTTAAGATGCTACAGTCTAGGAAAGAAAAAATAGTCTGAGTAGCTGCCAGTGTGACTACTGCACCATCAACAGTTGTATCATAGCCAGGATGGTTATTGGAAACTGTGGAACTGCCTGCCTCCCTCCCTACCCCTCCACCTCCATAGTTTTATCATGGTAGTGATAGTCATTGGTATCCACAGTCTGAACAAAAGTTACCTTTAGGGCACTCATTTTGGTGATAGTCGATAGCTATAAAGAACATCATGAGTTACTTAAGATAGGGAAGCAATGTTGAAATGCGAATTATTTAGGAAGTTCAAAGCTTTTTGGAAACTGTAGGACCAGTTTGTGGTTTGGCACTTTGGGAGATAAATGTATAAAATATTTTGATTTTTTAACAAAATGATAATAATGTGATAATCTCTATCTCCATCTCTGACTTTTTACTGAATTTTGAATCTTACATCTCTAACTCCCTATAACCCATTTCTCCACTGTCACTTAAAACTCTACATGCCCACTTGTAAAATGATCTACAGGGTAACTTCCCAACTTTTCTTTCTCTGTTCCAGAATATCAGTTTGGAAGGAACTCAAAGACTATCATCCAACTTCTATCTTACCAAAAATTTCTTCGTCGACAATCTCAACCCTTTCCAGATTCTGATGGATCCTTCCGGGGGTATACTACCTCCTAAAGTAGACCATTGCACTAATGGACAGTTCTAATTTTCAGAAGTTTCACATATATAGAGAGATAGAGATAGGGATATACACACACTACACATATGAATATATATGTGTATGTACATATGTATATTTATATGTATGCATATATGTACACATGTTTTTTTTTTCTTACAGGTGGGCTAAATCTTCCTTTTTTGTTAATGTTCTTCTCCTATTGTTTGTCCTTCCACTTATTTCTACAACATGGGTCCAAGCAGTTTATACACAATTCCCCTTCTACTTGCAGTTCAAATACTTGAATATTGTTATTATCTACTCCTATCTTCTCAAGACTAAATATCCTTAGTCCCTTTAACTCATTATATATGGCATGATTCCTCATCCTCCTTTCTTTCTGGTCACCATCCTATGGATATACTTCAGTTGTCTATCCTTTTTTTTTTCTTTTCTCCAGGTGAGTTCTTTTTAGGGAATAGAATTGAGAAATGATCATCCACGTACTTCTAGACATTGCTACTGTTAATTTAGCAAAGGCAGCTGAGGCATCAAGGTAGCAACCAGACCTTACTGCAGAAATAACTAGCTATTTGGCCCTAGGCAGGTCAGTTAACATCTCTAAGCCTCAGTTTCCTCATCTGTAATACTGAGATAATACTATCAATCTCCTAGACCTGTGGGGACCAAATAAAGTAACCTATGTAAAACACTTTGCTAACCATAAAGTGCCATGTAAAATCTAGCTCATTATTATAGTACTTTTTAATTGTTTGCAATGAAATACTTGTTAATTTATATTAAATTTGCAGTACATGATATCAAGTTTGTTTTTGACCCCCCAAGTGTAATTTTTAAAATTTATTTCTATTTATGTACATTTTATATTTTATATGGGGAGTTTAGGTGGCAAAAAGGATATAATATTGGGTCTAGAGTCAGGAAGATGGGAGATTAAAATACTAGCTATGTGATTTGGCCTCAGAGATTTCCTAGCTATGTGACCCTTCTTTTAACCTCTGTTTGCCTCAGTTTTCTCACCTATTAAAAAAGGAGATTATAGCAGCACCTAACTCTCAGGGCGAGAATCAAATGAGACAATGATTACAAATTGCTTAGTACAGTCTCTGGCACATAGTAAGCATGATATAAATGTTAGTTTTTATTATTGCTGTTGATAGTGATAATGACAATGATGTTTGAGTTAGCTCAGTATTCCATTTGTCAACATATTTTTCAGAAATTCTCTAATCACGTTTGAAGCTATCTCTTCTGCTTTGAGTCAGCTATAACTTTCATAAGAATTTTATCTCTGCATTTACTTGACATTGATAAAAATTTTGAAAAATAGTAGACCAAGGAAAAATCATGATAGAATTTCATTAAAGACCAATCTATGAGATTATCCATTAATGACCACTTTGAGTCTCATCATTCAGTCTATTCTCAATTGGTATAACTTCACCATTCTCTAATTCATATCTCTCCATCTTTTACAAGAGGATGTCAGGACTTTATCCAAAGCTTTGATGAAATCTTAGTATGCTTTATAGTTAGCATTTATATAGAATCTACTATATGCCTAGCTTTGTGTTATTATTATGGAGTTGGGTGCTATTATTATCCCCACTTTACAGTTTAGGAACCAGACACAACAGAAGTTAAATAATTTGCCCAAGGTAACACAGCTATTAAGTGTCTAAGAGTGGATTTGAATCAAAACTTCCTGACTCCAGATATGATGCTTTATCCATTTTGCAACCTACATACCTACCTTTATCTATAGAAATATTTGATCTACCACACTAGTTCTGTCTTTTGTTTGTCTGTTCATTTTTTTGTTATGCTTTTTTCCCCCCTTTTCTTTGATCTAAATCAGTGGTTTCATTGCTGTGGGGAATTTCTAATGAGGAAACTTCATTTATCCCTGCAGCTTAACAATTGTTTTGCAAAGGGGTTTCTTCCAGAGTTTTCTAGTCAGTGAAAGGTTAAGTGATTTGCCTTGGGTTACACAGCCATAATAAGAGGCAGCAATTCAACCCTTCTTACTAACTTCTTGGCTGTCCAGTATGCTCCACTAGGTATGCTGTTAAAAAAAATGGAATGAAGTGAAGTTATTCTTCACCTAGTAGTTCCTTACCAGTCATAGTACCTGGAGATCACTATTTCCCAAGTTCTTTAATGATGATTCCTTGAATTACCATTCAACAACAGACACATTTCCTAAATCATCATACCCCTTATTCACACACAGAATCCTTGTTATTTTAACTTTTCTCCAACTCCTTCATTCACTACTTTGAATTGATCTTCATACTATGTTTATTTTTCTCTGGAAATGTTTATTTGTCTCTTTCTTTTCAATACTATTAGTCTCAGACTTGTGGAAGCTCTTATCATTTCTTTGCTTGGACTAATATAATCACCTGCTAACTGATCTTTTTGCCTCCATCCTTTCCCAGTTTGGATTTATTCCACATTTTGATGACAGAATATATCACGACTTCAAGGATCTGTAAATTTTGTGCTTACTATTGCAAATGAAATAGATTAATAATAGCTAATATTGATGTAATAACTTTGTTCCACAAAACTCTAAAAATATACCATCTGATCATCACACTATTGGGAGGTAGGTGAATTTTTTATTCCCATTTTACAAATTAAGAACCTGAAGCAGGGAACAGTTAAGTGACTTGCTCAAGGTCATACTTCTAGTAAATCCATGAGACCAGATTTTAATTCAGGTCTCCAAGATTCAAATCTTATAAATTGTGTCTCCTATCTGGCTAAATTGCTATCCAAAAGAAATGTTTGTGACAAGAAAAAAAAATGTTGTGTGGGAAACATATTTTTGGCCATGTAACATTCTATTCCTAATTAAGTTCATTCTCAGGCGATAAATAGATACATAGATACAAATGTGTGTATGTGTATGGGTTGTATGTATGTACACTTTACATATATTTTCAATTTATATATATTCTCATTACTTCTAGTAGAATCTAAAGTACTTGAGGGCAGGGATTGATTTATTTTCATCTTTTTGTCACCAGCATCTAGTACATTGCATTGTACCTAATAGATTAATAAATGCATACTAAATTCTGAATGAATGAGTGAATACATGAACAAATGAATTAATAATTATGCTTGGCATATACACAAATCCTATGCACCTGTCCCCAGCACCTGGGATGCATTCTGGGTTCATCTCTGTTCTTAGAGCTCCTAGTTTTCCTTTAAGATTAACTCAAACCTGGGGCGGCCAGGTGGCTCAGTAAGTAAGAGCGCCAGACTGGAGTAGGGAGACCCAGGATCAGTTCTGGTCTCAGATACTTAACACCCACACAAAATAACTGGCTGTGTAACCTTGAGCAAATTACTTAACCCCAATTGCTTTAAAAAAAAAGATTAACTCAAACATGATCTCATAACATAATGCCCTTTTCTTACCACCTACCCCAAATACTTTTTCCCTCCAAAATATTCTATCTATATTGTGTGTGTGTGTGTGTGTGTGTTGTGTCTCATTTGATAGAATGTAAACTCTTCAAGGAAAATCTCTTTCTCCCCCTATCCTTTGTATCCTCAGTCTCTAGCACCATGCCTGACACCTAATAGATGAGGTCTTGTTCATTTATTGTTTAATTGAAGTCTGGGAGAATTGGCCAGAACTCAAACTCCATTTTCATCACCCATTATATGCCATCAGAACTGAATTTAAGTGGATGATCATAGCTACATTTTTTTCTAAAAATTCTAACTTTACTATTTTGTTCTTCTCAATTATCATGCTGTGAACTAAGAGAATTGGGAGTATTAAGGAAATATTTAGCAGCTATAGAACAGTGGGAAGAATACTTAATTTAGAGTTTGACACTCACTGGCTATGTGACTTGCTCAAAGTACTTCTCTTCCTTGTGCCTCACATTCCTTATCTGTAAAATGGGTACAATACCACATGAACTATTTACGTAATACAGTTGTGAGGATCAAATAAGATAAGGTATGTACACTATTGTTTAAGGCTTAAAGTTTTAGTAAATAAGAAAAATATAAACCCTAAGGTTACATAACCATATGTAATGTATTAGAAACAAACTTTCTTGGCCTCTGGTCAAGTAAAGATAAAGCCTTGATAATGGAAAAGTAAAATACTAGAATCTCATTTTGGAGCAAGAGAGCATGACATTAACTGAATGTAATGTATCTCCTTCCTTTTTCCCCCCCGAAATATCAATAGCTCAGTATCAGTCAGTAGGTTTCCTTTAACCAGATTTCTTTTAGGTGTTAACCACTATCATCCTCATCAAATGAGCTCATAAGTTTTTAAATTATCTTTACATGTGTGGTCATTTTCAAGTGCAGCAGGATTTAAAGCTTTGCCGTTGCATTACATAACAAGTGTATTAAGTATAGCTGAGAACAGTTTTGGAATTCACATTCAAGTTCATTGATTGTGCAGAATTAAGATGGGAGGGGTGGAGTCAAGATGGCAGAGTAGAAGCAGGTCCTCCGGGTCTCAGGCTTCCACCTTCCCCAATTCATGTAAAAGGGGACTCTGAAAAAACTTTGGAGCTACAAAACCCACAAAATGACACAACGAAGCTAACCTCCCACTGAGGACAGACCGGCAGGCTGGCAGGAACCGGCCAGCGTAGAGCTCTGGGACCCAAGCACAGCTCCATGCCAAGGTTTTAGTGCCAGGGTGGGTCTGACCAGCTGCTGGCTGGAGGGACTCCAGATCACCTGCAGCTGTGGCAATCTACAGATTTATCAACACATAGATGCTAAGGACAAAGTGAGAGGTCAGTGCATTGTAGACTTTGGGAACAGTAGTTGGGAGTGCTAAGGCTTTTTCTCCCAGGGCAAGAAGCTACTGAGGAGCTGCAGCTGTGCAGCTGCCCCAGTGTGGCAGCTTCAGCTCCTGGTCTGCAGAGTATAGGGGGACCAAGCCATCAGTCTGAAGGGTAATCGCTCTTGCTTTAACCTGCTTGGATCTGGATTGCAGTCTAGGGTGGAGATACTGGGGTGTGTGACCAGCTTGCCAGAGCATGTGCAGGCTTCAGCAAGGGCACCCAACCAATCCCTCTGGCAGCTCAGGAAACCCCAGCATTTGGTACAAAGCTCCCCTGTCTGGTAGCAGAGTCCTACTGTGGCAAAAAAGCCCAAAAGTCAAGTATTTGAGTGGCAACATGACCAGGCAAAGGAAACAAAGCAAACAGAAGAACCCAATATTAGACTCCTATTTTGGGGACAAAAAGGATTAAAGCATGGAATAGGAGGAAGACAATGAAGTCAGAATTCCTGCACCAAAAGATTCAAAGGAAAATACAAGCTGTTTACAAGCCATAGAAGACCTTAAGAAGCAGATAAGAGAAGTGGAGGGAAAATTGGGAAGAGAAATGAGAATGATGCAAGAAAATTATGAAATGAGAGTCAACAGCCTGACTGAGAATAATAACACCTTAAAAAATAGACTAACTCAAATAGCAAAAGAGGCTCAAAAAGCCAGTGAGGAGAAGAATGCCTTAAAAAGCCAAATTTGCCAGATGGAAAAAGAATCTCAAAAGCTCACTGAGGAGAATCATTCCTTCAGAATCAGATTGGAGCAAATGGAAGGTATTGACTTTATGAGAAATCAAGATGATGTTAAACAGATCAAAAAATTAAAGAATAAAAGGCAATGTGAAATACGTCATGGGAAAAACCACTGACCTGGAAAATAGATCCAGGACAGATAATTTAAAAATTATTGGACTACCTGAAAGCCATGATCAAGGAAAGAACCCAGAAATCATCCTCCAAGAAATCCTCAAAGAAAACTGCCCTGATGAACTAGAGGGGAAAATAGAGGTTGAAAGTATCCACCGATTACCTCCTGAAAAAGATCCCAAAAAGAAAACTCTTAGGAATATTATAGCCAGGTTCTGAAATTCCCAGATCAAGGAGAGAATATTACAAGCAGCCAAGAAGAAACAATTTGAATATTGTGGAAACACAATAAGGATAACCCAGGATCTGGCAGCTTCTACACTGAGGGATCGAAGGGCTTGGAATGTGATATTCTGGAGGTCAAAGGAGCTGGGATTAAAACCAAGAATCACCTACCCAGCAAAACTGAGTATCATGTTTCAGGGGAAAATATGGTCATTCAGTGGAATAGAGGACTTTCAAGCATTCTTGCTGAAAAAAACAGAGTTGAATAGAAAATTTGACATTCAGATACAAGAAGCAAGAGAAGCATGAGAAGGTAAACAGGGAAAAGAAACCATTAGGAACTCATCAAAGTTGAATTATTAATATTCCTACATGGAAAAAAAAACAATAATTGTAAATGATGAAACTTTTCTCAGTATGAAAATAGTTGAAGGGAATATATATATGAGGGTATATGGGCATATGAATACATATGTGAATGTGTGTATATGTGTTTACAGGTATACATAGATAGAGGGCACAGGACCAATTTAATAAGAAGGGATGATACTTAAAAGGTGAAATTAAGAGGTGTGAGAGGAATATAATGAGAGGAGATGGGGAGAGACAGAATGGAGTAAACTATCTCATATGGAAGAGGCAAGGGAAAATGGTTACAATGGAAGGGAAGAATAGGAAGGCAAAAGGCAATAGGTCAACCTTATTCTCATTGAATTTGGCTTGGGGAGGGAATGAAATACATACTAAATAGGGTATCTCACCCTACAGGAGAGTAGGGGGGAAGGGGATGAAAAGGGGGATGATGGAAGGGAGGGCAGGCTGGGGGGCAGGAAATTTGGAAGCACCCACTTTTTAAAAGGGACTGGATCAAAATAGAGAATAGAACAAGTGGGAGGTGGAATAGGAGGGAGGGAAATGTAGTAAGTCTTTTACAATGTATCTACTATGTTAATGTTTTGCATTAGCTACACATGTGAAACCTATACTGAACTGCTTATCTTCCCAGTAAGGGTGGGTGACAAGGAAGGAAGGAAATGAATCTGGAATTCAAAGTTGTAAAATCAAATGTTTAATATATATATATATATATATAATTATTATTAATATGATTTTACATTTAATTGGGAAATAAGATATACAGGCACTGGGGCATAGAGATCCACCATGCCCTACGAGAAAAGTTGAAAGGGGTATGGGAGAAAATATGGGAGAGAGCAGATTGGAGGATTGGAGGAGGGGATATCCTGTGGGACTGCTATTTTGGGGTGGTGGGTAGGGGAAAATCGGGGAGAAAATTTGTAACTCAAAATCTGGTGGAAATGAATGATGTAAATCAGAAGTTAATAAAGCATTTCAAAAATGAAAAAAAAAGAAAAAGAATTAAGATGGAAGGGAAAAAGAACATCCTAATACTTGAAAAAAAGTTATCTTTTAATGTTTTTCAAAATATATAAAGCTCATTTCTACCTCAGCCAGATTAAAGGTCTGAAACTGAAAATATGTGATTGACTTCAAGTGTATAAATACTGCCATGCCCTGGTAGGGCCACATCTGAAATTATGATCACTTCTTAGAACTGCATTTTAGGAAGAACATTGGCAAATTAGAATATATTCAGATAAGAGCCAATAAGATGATAAAGCAAGAGAAAATGCATTATGCTGGGACTAGTGAAGGATCTGTGGCTATTTATTTTAAATAACAGAAAACTTGGGCTCAAGTGGAAGGAGATTAGTTTCTTTCCGGTATTTAAAGGCTGCCATGCAGAAAATAGTTCAGACTAGTTCTGCATGTCTGTTAGGCAGAAATGGGGCAATCGGTGGGAGTTACATAGAAGATAGATGTCATTCTAATAATTAGAGATACAAATGGAATCAACTACTCCCCTCATTGGAGATCTTCAGAAAGAAATGGAATGGGTGCTTGTTAGAGTCCCTGTAGGTGTAATTCCTCTTCAAAATCAAGTTAAATGAAATGATTCTCAAAGCCTAATTCTATTTTCAGATTCTATAATGACATGACTACCCACATACCCACAGTCATGCTTAGTGTTCCCAGTGATGGAGGGGTTTGGGCAAAGGTCAAAAGTGGTACATGTGAAAGTGGACATGTGAGTTATTGACTCTGATGGAGAGGGATATTGTTCTGCATCAGGATGAATTATTTTGATACTGAAGTGATGGAAACTATTAAAGCTTGCTTGTTTGTATTGCACTGTTCTGCCCTTAGTGAGTGTTGAAGAAAGACAATGTATAATTAACTATGGCATAACAGAATCAAAGAATCTCAGAGCTGAGATCTTATTTGTTCAAAATTTATTTATCCCAAAGTTGTTTACGTGTTGTGCTCCACATTAGACGATGAGCTACCTTAGAATAGAAATTGCCTTTCCTTCCCTCCTTCCTTCCTGTCTTTTGGCTTCCTTTGTATCCCAAGCATTTGGCAATGTGCCTGTAACATAGCAGGTGTTTAATAAATTGTACTCAACTGACTGACTGTAAGATAGCTCAGAAATCAATCTGTACCACTCTACAACATTCCTAGCATGGGATGGTCTAACGTCTGTGGGAAGTCTACTATTAATAATGAAATCTTTATCTAAAGTATGAGTCAATTTCACTCTTGAGAAATTTGGTGAGTGGAAGAACATAGAAGGAAGTTCCTAACTAGCTAAAGGTGAATTTCCAATTGGAACAGATGTATACCCAGAGAAAACAGGTATGCCTGGACAGGATCATTTCATTTACCCACAATAGGTATTAGTTTTACCTGAAAGGCAACAAAGCTTTCCTTGGAATTTGATCGATCCCCTCCCCCTCACTGGTCCAATGGGATCACATCTCATCACTTGGATTTGGAGGAATACCATCTTACCAGTTGAACAATGTTTCCATCTACTATAAGAAAAACATACACAGGCAGAGCCTAAATGACAGTAGAAGCAGGGACTTGCTTGAGCTTGGCCCCAATGCCCTCCAAATACCTGTAAAAATGACTCTAAACAAATTCTAGAGCTGCAGACCCCACAAAATGATGGAGTGAAACAAATTTCCAGACTAAGACAACTTGGAAGGCCAGCAGAAAGGGTATATCACACTAAGCTGGGGGCAGAGCACAGTTGGGCATGGGCTGCACAGGGTGCAGACCAAGCCGGAGGAGGCCTCAAGGGACTGAATCACTGGCACTTTTCATGATTTCCATACTTCTCAACCCACAAACACCAAGAATAGTGTGGAAGTTCAGTGGGGGACTTTTGTGGAACATGGGTGAAAGTGGAGTACACAGTCTAGCCCTAGCCCTGGGACTACTGGCATGCTAAGCAGCAGATGCTGCTGCTTCCAGAGCTCTGGAATCACAGACAGTGGGGGATCCAGTTAATGATTCAAAACCCCAGAAATATGGGACAGTACATCCACCCCCACCCCCACCCCCACAAGAAGCAGAGTCTTGCTTTGACAGGGAGTTAGAAAATCAAGTATTTGACTGGGAAGACAAGTAAATTGCATAAGAAAGTCAGACAATAGAATCTTACTTTGGTGACAAAGATCAAAACATACAAACAGAAGAAGACAACAAAGTCAAAGCTCTTACGTCAAAAGCCTCCAAGACAAATATGAATTGGTCACAGGCTATGGGGGAGCTCAAAAAAGATTTTTCTTTTTACTTTTTGGAGAGGGGAAGGCAGAGCAATTAGGATTAAGTGACTTGTCCAAGGCTAGTAAGTGTTAAGTGTCTTAACCTGGATTTAAATTCAGATCTTCCTCAATCCAGGGCCAGTGCTTTATCCACTATGCCACCAAGCTGCCCCTCAAAAAGAACTTTGAAAATCAAGTAAGAGAAGGTGAGAAAAAATTGATGAGAAATGAGAATGATGGAAGAAAATCATGAAAAATGAGTCAATAGTTTACTAAAGGAGACCCAAAAAATACTGAAGAAAATAACACCTTAAAAATAGACTAACCAAAATGGCAAAAGAGGTGCAAAAGTCAATAAGGAGAATGCCTTAAAAAGAATTGTTCAAATGGAAAAAAGAGGTCCAAATACTCACTGAAGAAAATAATTTCTTCAACATTAAAATGGAGCAAATGGAAGCTAAGGACTTTATGAGAAATCAAATTTTAAAACACAATGCAAAGAATGAAAAATAGAAGTCGATATGAAAAATCTCATTGGAAAAAGCACTGACCTAAAAAAATATCCAGGATAGATAATTTAAAAATTATTGGACTACCTGAAAGCCATGATCAAAGAAAAAGTATAGACATCATCTTTCAAGAAATTATCAAGGAAAACTGCCCTGATATTCTCAAACCATAGGGTAAAGTAGAAATGGAAAGAATCCATTGATCACCTTTTGAAAGAGATCTCCCCAAGAAAATTCCTTGGAATATTGTAGGCAAATTCCAGACTTCCCAGGTCAAGAAGAAAATATTGCAAGCAGCCAGAAAGAAACAATTCAAGAAACATGGAGCCACAGTCAGAAAAACAGAAAATCTAGCAGTTTCTATATTAAGGGATCAGGGGGTTTGGAATATGATATACCAGAGGTCAGAAGAGCTATAATTAAAACCAAGAATCAACTACCCAGCAAAACTGAGCATAATATTTCAGGAGAAAATATGAATATTCAATAAAATAAAAGACTTTCAAGCATTCTTGATGAAAAGAGCTGAATAGAAAATTTGACTTTCAAATACAATCATAAGGGACTTATTAAAAGTGATCCAAGCAGGGCAAAGCAAGAGAATCCTGCCTCAGCACCAGCAAATTGATTCCTGCAATTGCCCTCTGGACCATCACTTGTTTTCCCTACTATCTGTAGACCTGGAGCCAGAAGCAGCCACAATGGCAGCAGTCGCAGCCATCTGCCTCCTCCACCATCCTGGGGGCAGGGGCCAGACCCCTCTCTTCTCTCACCCAGTTTCAACAGAGTTCTCCACTGACCTTTTACCTTATCTTTGGTGTTTATGAGTTGAGAAGTCTGAAAACTGCCACAGCTGCCAGTGATTCACTCTCTTGAAATCTGCTCTGGCCTATCTGTGCTGCTGGTCTTGGCCAGCACAGCTCACATGGGACTGTGCTACACTCCTAGTCCAGTGTGATAGACCCTTCCTGGCAGCTGCTAGGCTGCCTTTAGTGGGAGATTTGTTTCTCTTTGTCACTTTGTGGGTTCTGTAGCACTAAAATTTGTTTAGAGTCATTTTTTACAGATATTGGAGGTGGTTGGAGTAGGAGCTCAAACAAGTTCCTGCTTTTACTCTGCCATCTTGCCTCAGCCCCTAGTAGATAGATAGATAGATAGATAGATAGATAGATAGATAGATAGATAGATAGA
>NW_027185771.1:28844278-28900915 GCF_028583685.1 Petaurus breviceps papuanus
AGATAGATAGATAGATAGATAGATAGATAGATAGATAGATAGATAGACAGATAGATAGATACATACATACATACATAGATGGCACAGTGTGAGATGAATATGAAGAGATGATATCTAAGCAATAAAATTAAGGGGTGAGAGGGATATATTAGAAGGAGAAAGGGAGCAATAGAATATGGTAAATTATCTCATATAAAAGAGGCAGGAAAAAGGTTTTGCAATGGAGGGTAAGGGGGATGGGTGAGAGGGAATGAGTGAAACTTACTTTCATTGGATTTGGCTTAAGGAAGGAATAGCATGCACACTCAATTGGGTATCTTACCCTATAGGAAAGTAAGGGGGGAAGGACATAAGGGGAGGTTGATAGAAGGGAGGGAAGATGGGGGGTAGTCAGAAGCAAACACTTTTGAAAAGGGACATGGTCAAAGGAGAAAAGAGAATAAGTGGGGGGTGAGATAGGATGGAGGGAAATATAGTTAGTCTTTCACAACATGAATATTATTGAAGTGTTTTACATAACTACACATATATAGCCTATACTGAATTGCTTGCCTTCTCAGTGAGGGTGAGTGAGGATGGAAGGGAGAGAATTCCTTACTCAAAGTTTTAAAAACAAGTGTTAAAAATTGTTTTTACATGCAGCTGGGAAATAAGATATACAAACAATGGGGTAGAGAAATTGATTTTGTCCTACAAGAAAATAAGGGGGAAGGGGATAAGAGAGAGGATGTGAGAGAAGAGGGGTCAGACTAGAGGAAAGGGTAACCAGAATGTATAACACCTTTGGGTGGGGTGAGGGGAGAGATGGTGAGAAAATTTGAAACTCAAAATCTTGTCAAAATGAATGTTGAAAACCAAAAATAAATAAATTATTTTTTAAAAAGAAAAAATGAAGTAATAGAACCATGAAAAAAGAAAGAAGTTATCAAAAGGTTAAAAAAGGCATACACAGTTGGACTTTAGCAGCCACTAATTCTGTATTAGGAAAAACCCTAGGTAATGACAGTCTTGGCAAGTAAACTAAGCTCTAAGCTGCATGTCTGGGATAAGAGATAGCCTTGAGAGATAAGGCAGAGAAGATCTTCATCTACACTAATTACTGAGCAGTATCCATAAATCTGACCAATGGTGCGGGGGCCTACAGAGCCCCAGAACTGGACCAATCAAAGGCTTTACCCTTGGGGATCAAGTCCAATGAAGGAATTTTGCTAACTATATACAATTGTACCCATCAAAGATATATATTAAACAACCAGGTTGGAGCCATTGTCAAAACAATAAAGATTGGGGAGTATATATTGAAATATAGATCATAGGGTGGTGACTCCATTTTGTTTTGGGCATAGGCCATATCCCCCCAAATCCTCTATTCCCAACCAACTGGGCTCCTTCTGACATTTGAAGCCCCCACCTAAATTAAGTGATCCTTAATCTCTTCCTAACTAATAAAACACAATTTTCCAATTTCACTAAAAGAGATTCAACTTTGCTAACCAACAGTTTTGTCATTATGCACCTGACTCCTTTGGGAGTCTAGATACCTAGAAGTCATGTCTGATTAATCAATGCAGCTCTGGGAAAGTTTTCTGATTTAGTGGTTTCTAAAATACAATCCCCCCCACCAAAATTAATGAGAATGAATTGTTTTTATACATTATTCTAGATGACCCTCTCTAGACCTTTCTTTTTTTATTTTTTTATCAAATGCTTTATTAATTTCTAGTTCACATCATTTCTGCAAGATTTTGAGTTACAAATTTTCTCCCCATTTTTCCCCCTACCCACCATCCCAAAAGAATAATTCTACTGGATATCCCCTCCTCCAATCTGCTCTCTCCTATATCTTCTCTCCCATACCCCCTCTGACTTTCCAGAAGTTTACGGTGGTTTTCTATGCCCCAGTGCCTGTATATCTTATTTCCCAGTTACATGTAAAACAATATTATATATATATGTATATACATATATATATATATACACATATATTTGATTTTAAAGCTTTGAATTCCAGATTCATTTCCTTCCTCCCTTGTCACCCACCCTTACTGGGAAGTAAAGCAATTCAATATAGATTGAACATGTGTACTTATGCAAAACATTTTCATAGTGGATATATTGTAAAAGACTGACTATATTTCCCTCCCTCCTATCCCACCTCCCACTTGTTCTATTCTTTGATCCTGTCCCTTTTCAAAAGTGGGTGCTTCCAACTTCGCTTCCCCCCCAGGCTGCCCTCCCTTCCATAATCCCCCCTCTCATCCCCTTTCCCCCTACTCTCTTGTAAGGTGAGATACCCTATTTATTGTATATGTCATTCCCTCCCTAAGGCAAATTCAATAAGAATAAGTTTGACCCATTCCCTTTTGCCTTCCTATTCTACCCCTCCGTTGTGACCATTTTCCCTTGCCTCTTCCATATGAGATAGTTTACCCCATTCTGTCTCTCCCCATCTCCTCTCATTATATTCTTCTCTCACTTCTTAATTTCACCTTTTAAGTATCATCTCTTCCTATTAAATTGATCCTGTGCCCTCTATCTATGTATACCTGTACACACACACACACACACACACACATATATATACACACATTCACATATGTATTCATATAACCTCCTATATAGACATATATATGTGTATGTATTATATATGCACATATATGTGTGTATATATGTATATCTATGTGTATTATATATATATGTATATATAATTTCTACTTCTTTTCTGTTCCCTTCAACTGTTCTCATACTGGGAAAAGTTTCATAAGTTACAATTATCATTTTTCTATGAAAGGATGGAAATTGTTCAGTTTGGATAAGTTTTGTTATGATTTCATTTCCCTGTTTACCTTCTCATGCTTCTCTTGCTTCTTGTATCCGAATGTCAAAATTTTATTCAACTATGGTTTTTTCATCAAGAATGCTTAAAAGTCCTTTATTTTACTGAATGACTATATTTTCCCCTGAAACATGATACTCAGTTTTTCTGGGTAGGTGATTCTTGGTTTTAATTCCAGCTCCTTTGGCCTCTGGAATATCATATTCCAAGACCTTTGATCCCTCAGTGTAGAAGCTGCTAGATCCCGTGTTATCCTGATTGTGTTTCCACAATATTCAAATTGTTTCTTCCTGGCTGCTTGTAATATTTTTTCCTTGATCTGGAAACTCTGGAGCCTGGCTATAATATTCCTACGAGTTTTCATTTTGGGATATTTTTCAGGAGGTGATCGGTGGATTCTTTCAACCTCTATTTTCCCCTCTGGTCAGGGCAATTTTCCTCGAGAATTACTTGAAGCATGATTTCTAGCTTCTTTTTTGATCATGGCTTTCAGGTAGTCCAATAATTTTTAAATTCTCTCTCCGGGATCAGTTTCCCAGGTCAGTGGTTTTTACAATGAGATATTTCACATTACCTTCTATTCTTTCATTTGTTTGGATCTGTTTAACAGCATCTTGACTTCTCATAAAGTCAATAGCTTCCATTTGCCCCAATCTAATTCTGAAGGAATGATTCTCTTCAGTGAGCTTTTGAGATTCTTTTTCCATCTGGCAAATTTGGCTTTTTAAGGCATTCTTCTCTTCAATGGCTTTTTGAGCCTCTTTTGCCATTTGAGTTAGTCTATTTTTTAAGGTGTTATTTTTTTTTCAGTAGGTTGTTGACACTCATTCCATAATTTTCTTGCATTGTTCTCATTTCTCTTTCCAATTTTTCCTCCACTTCTCTTATTTGGTTTTCAAAATCCTTCTTAAGGTCCTCTATGGCCTATAATTAGCTGGTATTTTTCTTTGAAGCTTTTGGTGCAGGAGGTCTGATTTCACCGTCTTCCTCCTGTTCCATGCTTTGATCCTTTTTGTCCCCAAAATAGGAGTGTAATGATAGGTTCCTCTATTTACTTTGCTTCCTTTGCCTTCTCATGTTGCCACTCAATTACTTGTCTTTTGTCCTTTTTTTTTTTTTACCACAGTAGGTCTCTGCCACCAGATAAGGGAGCATCTTCCCAAATGCTGGGGTTTTCTCAGCTGCATAAGGTATTAATTGGGTGCCCTCTCTGAAGCCTCCACATGCTCTGGCAAGCTGGTCACACACCCCAGGACCTCTAACCTAGACCACAGTCCAGATCCAAGCAGGTTAAAGCAAGAGTGATTACCCCTCAGAGTGGTCACTTGGTCCACCTACAGTCTGTAGGGCAGGAGCTGAAGCTGCCACGTGGTGGCGTCTGCACACCCATGGCTTCTCACCCACGGGGCAAAGGCCAATCGTACTCCCAAACAACCACATCCCAAAGTGCACACTGTACTGACCTCTCACTTTGTCTTTAGCATCTCTGGGTTGATAATACTGGAAAATGCCGCAGCTGATGATGATGATGTGATATCCCTCCAGTGGGTGGCTGGTCAGGCCCACCCTGAGGCTTAAACCTCGGGCGTATGTAGGTCTGGGCTTGGCTCCCAGGGCACTGTACTGGCTGCTACCTGCCTGCCTGCCAGCCTGTCCTCAACAGGAGGTTTGCTTCTCTGTGTCATTTTGTGGGTTCTGTAGCTCCAAAGTTTGTTCAGAGTCACCTTTTACATGAATTGGAGGATATGGGAACTGGAGCCCTGTGTAAATCCTGTTTCTATTCCCCCCTTTTGACTCCGCCCCCTCTCTACACTTTTCTTATCTCTTAACCAGAGCAGACTTGCTCTGACTTCATTGTCCTTGCCTTCTCAGAGGCCTCCATACACTCTGGGGAAGAAAGTTCCACCACAATTAACAGAATTCCTTCCCATAGGGAAGGTTCAGACAATTCCTTCTCAGAAAGAGCTTGAGGGAATAAAGGATGTATTGTTCGAAGGCACCTTGCTTTCTAATAGCATGCGAGTTTTAGAATAGAGACTTTCTACATAACTACTGTGGGTATGTATTTCTGTGTAAAGGAGTCTCCTAGGTAATTCTTAGTCTCTGTATAAAGATGAAATAACCTTTATTTACCTGATGTGGAAGCATGGGTCAGTTCCTTCACAGAGGACTCTATGTGGACAGAGCTGTTATTTTTTTTTTATTTTATGTCTGATTTCTTAAGGAGGGGGAGGTTTTGTTGGTTAAAGTAGAGAATATTGAGTAGGTAGTGGTGTTGGGAGAACCTTGGTTATAAAGTGAAATCAGGACAGTTTACATGCAAGAGGTTTATGACTTATTATCCACTTTATTGTAATAGACCCTGATGCATGATGAGGAATTAACCATACCAAAAGTGTCATCTTTGCTGTGGCTTTATTTTCCTGATGCTACTTAATACTTATCACCACCACTTTATATAAGAAAAAAAAATGTCCTATTATCCTGGAGGTGTCATTATCTGCACTCTGTCTCTGATATTCCCATTTCTCCTCTGGTTCACTGTCACCAACCTGAATAAGGATACCCACCATGATCTGAGAAGATGTAACAACACTCACTATGCAGAGTAGATCATTGAGATCTGAAGCTTAGAGCTTCTGAAGGAAAGAGGTAAAACATAGGATATCCATCTGTTTCTCTCCCTCCCCTTTTGACTTCTCTTCTTCTACCTCTCCTCACTTTTCCCTTCTCCTCTTATTTTTCCCTCTTCTCCCCCCTCTCTCTTCCTAACTTCTCTACCTCTTTCTCTTCCCCCTTCCTCTCTCTCATTTTCTCTCTTTCTCCTCCATTCTCTCTTTCCTTCTCTCTACCCCCTTATCTCCTGTCCCTCTCTGCCCCTCCCCCTTCCATTATCCTTCTCCCTTCCCCATCCCACCCAATAAAACACCAATGTTATATTGATAGTGCCCACAGTGGCTATGAATATGCTGGGATAGTTGTGAATACCAAAATGTAACAAAGTTCCCATATGGAAGACAAAACCAAAGCACTTACTCATACACCAGAAAGCCAAATCCATCATAGCAGCGAAGAAGTTGGTACACAAAACCAATTCAGTGAGCACCAACATCCCCAACCCTTCCCTCCATCAGGCATTCAAAACAAAACAGGCTCCCAAAAGGAAAAATGCCCCTCTCTCACTCACACTAACTGCTCTGCCTCTGCATTGCCTGCTCCCAGCTCTGCACATGTTCTCCCCTGCACCTTCCTCTTCCACCCTTCCTATTGCACCCTTTCAGCCAATTCCTCCCACCATGGACTCCATATGATTACATTTGGTCTATTAAAGGCAGGGAAGGTCTTCAAATTCCCATTACCATTAAACTTTCCCTCTCCCTTTTCTCTTCTCCTCATCCCTCTTCTTCCTCTTCCTTGTCTCCTACTTTCCATCTCTTTTCTCTACCCCTTTCTTTCTGATGACTCATTCCCCCCCTTCTTTTCCTTTTATTGTTGGTCTTGTTTGAAGTATTATCCAGTAAAGTACCTGAAAGTGGTAAAGTGTTCAAAAATTCCTTTGTATAACACTCCATACCTTACTCCATGGGGATGTTGTATGGTACCACTTCCCTGCAGCAGAGATTACTTTTCCTCAAAAAGCAACAAAAGTGTCCATGGCACTGATTGGTCAGTACTAACCTATCATATAGCTTCCTAGTCACACTTAGTTAATACAGCTCCCTTGAATAAATTTTAAAATAAATGTTCACATTTTATTTTTTTTAAGCAATTGGGGTTAAGTAACTTGCTCAAGGTTACACGGCCAGTTATTTTGTGTGGGTGCCAAGTATCTGAGGCCAGAACCAATCCTGGGTCTCCCAATGCTGGGGCCAGTGCTCTTACTCACTGCAAACTGGTGACCCCAAACAAATGTGAAGGCCAGAGTAGATGTGCTTTTGAACCAATGGTTGAATATCCTTTCAATGTTATCAGGGTTTTTTTGTTTGTTTTGGGTTTTTTTTTGCCTTTTGGAAGGCAATTGGGGTTAAGGAACTTGCCCAAGGTTACACGGCTAGTTTTTTTTTTGTGTGGGTGTTAAATGTCTGAGGCCAGAACTGAACTCCGGTCCTCCTGACTCTGGGCTGGCACTTTACTCACTGCACCACCTAGCCGCCCCTTAAATGTTCACATATTGAATCTGGGAAATTCCAACTTGAGGATTTCAGAACACCATGTCAGTCAGTTTGCCCTTTCCTGCTAACCTGGTAAGGGACCATGTGTAGAGAGTATAAGTGCCACTGTAGATTTCTTGTATGCCCTTACTGTGTTTGAGAAAAGTAAACTTCCTTTAGTTAACTGTTCATTGATTTGCAAGTACCTCATTAGGTTCTAAGAGAGATGATATTAGACCCACATGGAAAAGCAGATTACTGAAGACCAAATTTAGTTTTCATGGGCTCTGAAGAGAATTTGTCACTTTTATTTAAAGTAACAAAAGGAAAACGGTACAGTTTCCACATCCATGGGGAATCAAAATAATTAATATGATTATCAAAACAGAAGCATTAGCATTTCTATATTAAATGAACATTTATTAAGTTCTTACTATACATCAGGAAATAATGCTAAGCTCTCGGTATAAAAAGTAGTCAGGACATTCTTGGGGATGACTATTCTAGCATCATACTGCTGTCTCTCCCACTGAAATTTCTTGGGGTTCTCCTGAGAGTTTGGATTATCTTTCTTTAAAGTTATCAATTCCAGTATCCATTCCAGATATTCCCTCACCCTCTCTAGCCCTATGACTACTCACTAAGGACTAATATACCAGTTCTTTTTAATGTAGTACAATATGTTATCTTCAACAAAAGGAAATTTGCTTGCTGCATTGACAATAGAGCAGTAACAAATACTTCAGCATTTCCCTCAAACTCTTCAAGGACACAATCACTTAGTCTCCTTATGTCTCCTTAGTTTTCATGGGGAGTGGGCTTACACAGTAGTTTGTACAAAACCTGGCATAGAAGACAAACTTCCGTGGTGCTGTGAGAAGCAGTATGCAGAACGGTGAGTTTTTAGTCTTAGAACTGAGGCCAAGTCATATTTTATAAGTCCCAGGAAGGATTCCAAAGCTGAAAGTTGATGTATTCTTTTCTATAAAAGAAGTTTCCTCACTTACAGGGCAAGATTTAGAGTTGGAAGGCAACTTAGAGGCCATCTAGTCAAACCTCCTCATTTTACAAATAGGGAAACTGAAGGCCAAAGAGGTCAAGTGACTTGCCCAGTGTCACATGGATAGTAAGTGACAGAACCAGGTTTTAAACCCATACTCACTTCAAACCCAGAACTAGATCTATTGTACTCATTTTCTGAATCTGATCTGAGCTTCGTTCATCTGTCATCATTAGTCAGATTCCACCCCACCCTTTATCCTATTCCCTGCATCTGCCAAACTGATGCAGATTGGGGCCAGTGAAAGGGGACAGAAAAGTGAGTAAGAATTTGTAGCTGTATCACTGCCAATTTCTTTTGTCTTTTTTTTTGCCATCACAGTTGATCTATTCAGTACTTGGCATCTTGTTTTCTCTTGCAAAAGATACAATGAAAAGTTTGTTTTCCTTGAAGCAGTGCTCTAAATTTCATAAGGGTACAGAGATCATAAGCTGTATCATGTCTTATTTTTCCTCCTACACATATGTTTGCTGATATTCTAGTAAAGGAAAAAAATAATAAAAAAAAGATGTTCAAATAGTTATGCTTTGTTTTTGTTTTCTTTTTGGAGGGGCAGGGCAATTGGGTATAAGTGACTTGCCCAAGGTCACACAGCTAGTAAGGAGGCTGGATTTGAACTCAGGTCCTCCTGATTCCAGGGATGGTGCTCTATTCACTGTACCACCTAGCTTCTGCCAAATAGTTTTTTGGTTAATTTTTCAGTTAATTTATTTTAAATGACCTTAATAACCAATGTAGATGAAAGGAAAAATAGATTCTCTATAGTTAACTCTGAGATATTTAGTGAAATGTAAACCCAAAATAAATATTAAAAATCTAACGAACAAAACATGATATTGCCATTGACTGTACAGACTATTGATTTTAAATCTGCTTCCTAATGAAAACAATTTGAAAGGGAAGCCTGAGATTGTTATTTTATAATGAAGTCAAAGAAAGGAGAATGCATGTTTGATGTTATTAAAGTATGCATTTTTAGTATACAATATGTGACCCTCCTTAAAATTTTTAATGTTTTATTTTTTCAATTACATGTAAAATATTTTAATATTAATTTTCTTTTTTTCAACTTTGATTTCTAAATTCTCTCCCTCAACGAGAAGGCGAGTAATTTGATATAGGTTATTTGTTGTTGTTGCTGCTGTTGTTATGTTGTTTTTCACTTGTAGCTGATTCTCCATGACCCCATTTAGGATTTTCTTGGCAGAGATACTGGAGTAGTTCACCATTTCCTTGTCCAGCTCTTTATCCAGCTAGGGAAACTCAGGCAAACAGAGTTGTGATTTTCCCAAGGTCACACAGCTTATATCTGAGGCTAGATTTCTACTCATGAAGATGAATCTTTCTGATTCTAGGCCAAGAATTCTATTCACTGAACCACCTACCTGCTCATTGATAGAATTTAAATGCTTCATTAAATTTGTGATTAAATATTAGTTGCTTTATTCTGTGTGTTCTGATAACTACAGGCTAAAAATGTTTTGAGTTCTGACAGAAAGAAAGAACTTATAAATGAAAGACTGGAAAAAATAAACGATTTTATTCAAATAGCTCAACCAAGTGTGTTTCTTAGGATAAAAGTAGTAGACATGATGTATAGAGAGTTTTAAGGTTTGCAAAGAATTGTTCCATGTATTTCTGAAGATGTTTTTTCCATCTTTACAACAGCTCTATCATGTGTGTGTTATTACTATCCTCTTTTTATTTCACAACATCATCTTGCAGGCTCTGTGTGATGCTTTCGTGGAGAAATGTAAATGTGAGCCTCAGTGAAAGAAGAAATGACCCACTGTGATGTGTTAAGACAGCATCTTTTCTAGAAAGGAGAATTCCCTGAGGAAAATCATTCCTGGCACATGTACTAGGGCAGTTTTGCAATTTGAGTTTGTTTATTTATTTTTTCCTGTCTGCTGTACATTTCTAGTATTATAGGCCTCTCTGTCACCTCCCATACCTCATGTGACAAAGCTAGCATTTCTCATTCAATCCTAAAGTAATAAATACCAAAAAGTGGTGACTTTTTCTGTGTATTCCACTACAATAGAAGTGGAGAGTATTAACTTTTTCTTTCTCTAGAATCCATCTCTTTCATGTAATGTCATTTTCTCCACAGTCCAAATGGCCTAAACTAATGGAGGAAAATCAAAGTCAGAGAAGAAAGGAAAAATGCTTTATATGATATATGTTTTGTTCTCCCAAAATTTAAGCAAGGAAGTTAGGTCTCTTAAAATCTCTGCATAAGAGCATACTAAATGGTGTAACACTCAACTCCTCAGGAATATTGGGTATACATCCTCTCCCTGGCTATTGTTGTAGCATTGATAGTATCAATTTTAGGCTATAATTTGCAGCACTGCTTTGATTTACATAGCCCTTACTTTGTATCACTTTGTAGGGCATCTCTTTTAAAAAGTTGATCATCTAAATATTTCAGTCTCTCAATTGTCATCCTGGGTACTAGACAACTACTTCAGTCCCTTTGAATTGAAAGAGTTATTAATCCTAATGCTAATTCAATCAATAACATATTAAAAATGCAATACAAATCAAATTAATATTAGGTTATCTGAAACTTTGCTCTTGGGACCTTGAAACTGTCCTGAGAGATGGCATATTTCAGTGAATAACTATGCACCAAACAGATTCTCCCATATCACAAATACTATCTTATGTTGAGTTAACAGTCTCCTAAATTTTCTATATCTTTTTTTGGACAAACATGGCTCCTCATCACATATTTGTAAAATTGTTTTGTTTTTTGTAACCCAAGTATAGATTTTTTTCCTACTGATTTTCAACTTTTTACATTCATCCCAATGCTATAATAAAATAATAACCACCTTCAACATTTATATAGTACTTTATGTTTTATAAAGTGCTTACCAATATGTTTTCCTTTATTACTTATAACAATTCTGGGAGTTATAGCTTATTATTATCCACATTTTACAGATGAATAAACTAATACTGAGAGAAGTAGACTTGCTGATGGTCACATAGCTAGTAACTGAATGTGGATTTGAACTCTGGTCTTTATAGATCCAGGTCCAGTACTCTATCCTCTATGCCACCTAACTGTCCCCTAGTCAGTCAAAATTGTTTTGATTCCTGACTCTTCTCTAAAATGTTAACTGGTGTTCCTGGATTTCTGTGGTGCAAATTCAGTGAGCTCTTACCATCTATCTGTCTTTTAAAAGTTATTGATAAATATTTTAAAGTTCATGGCACAGTACAGACACTGAGATCATTCTAAAAACTCTGCAAAGTTGACCAATAAGGAATACAATTATTTTGTCATGGCTAGCCATTGGTGAATCTATTCTGATTCTTTAGAAATACAACTTCCTTTTCCAGATATTTTCTATGTCTTTTATGAACCATTCTATAGAATTTTCCCAATAAACAAAGTCAAGCTTATTATCTTATATTATCAGTATATCCATTCAAAATTTGAGAAATTGAGACTTAATGAAGTTAGTGACCTTCCTCACACTCATACAACTACTAGGTGTTAGGGTAAGGATTTAAATTCAAGCATTATAACTCCAATTTTGGTATTCTATATACATTTCTATGGTGACTATCTCTATTGTGGATCTAGGTATAAATAGGCTGTTGCATGGTGAGTGAAGGCTTGTTTCCTTTGTAAAATGAAAATTTTGACTACATTCCTCTTTCTTCCCTAGATATTTGATCCTACCAAGGGGAATTGTGTACAAATATATATATTTGTACAAACGGAAGAATAATAACAAAATCTCAGCCCATTCATTTATCTAGATAAAGAAATAACAGTTTTACTGTCAGCTTCAATGTACCAAATTCAGTTTTTTTTTTCAATTCTGTCCCCAGAAATTAGATTTACAGTAGAAATAACAGACTAAAGTTACAGAGATAAAGTTTTTAATCCCACAAAAGAAAATGCTTCCTAAAAATTAGAGCTCTTACAAGATGGAATGTCATGATAGTAAGCTATTAAGTTCCCAATCACTGGAACTCTTCAAGTTGAGGTTGGATAAATGGTTTCTTTGAAATTTGGTAAAGGAAATTATCCTCAGTTATGGTCTGGGATTGTTGTTTGTCTTTCATTTTCTAAGAGTATTAATGACATCACAGGGGTGATGTCTTGACTTGTATGTGAACTGAATTTATTTGAAGCAGAGTTACACAAAGACATCAGCTTCACTCTCTTCCTGAATCATTGAAATCATTGGCGGGACAAAAGTTAGGATGACTGGCTCAGATGCAGTGGATGATCTTGGCATCTTTAATGACTTTCCAAGCTCTAAACTCTCCACAATACCTACTTCAGCTGTTTTCCTCATCTTTGGAACAAATTGCTTTCATCCACCAATTCTGCCAGAGGAAGTTTTCACATGCTTGGGGGAAGACATCCCCTAACTCATTGATGGGTTTGGGGCTTGTCAGTTAACCTCAAGCTGAATTAACCCATCTACCAAAATGTTTTACCAAGATGTTTAGCCTCTGTGCACATTACAGCTTCTTGGAACCACAGGTAAGAGTTGGGTGAATGAGATGGACATAAAATGTAGGTGAGCAGCCCTGAAAAGGGCTCAGCAAGCCCCCACATTAGAGGGACTAGTCCTCCTAAATATGCCATAAACCATGGTTTGGGATAGTTGGCTTCTGAAGTCCCTTCCAAATCTATGACCAAGTCATCGATATGCTATGACTTAATGATATCTAATAGGACTAGAAAAGGAAAGAGGTACAAGAAAGGTTTACTCACAAAAGGAAAGATAAAAGTGACTGCAGAAAGAAGATGGGAAAAACAGAAAGAATTCACGCCAGGATAGGAACATACCTACATCAATTAAAATGTCCATCCAATTAGTTACCAAACATTATTGCACACCTTGGCCTTAATTCTTTCAAAAAAGTTTTTTTTTTAATTAAATACCTCCTATATGCAATGCAGTATATAGGTACTAGGCACAGAGCTCAAAAATAACATAGTTCTTGCCCTTAAGGAACATCAAACACTATGGTAGTGCTGGTGGTGGTGGTGAAGATGTTGATGGTGGGGACAGTAATGAACTATGTCCAATCCATGTCTTTGTGGAACTAAATCTAGTAGTGAAGATACATGTAAGATTACAGAAAATATGACAAGCATAATTAGTTCTACATGCAATGCTCAAATATTTCTGGTAGTTAAGAAGAATCACTCCAATGAAGACAGAGTACTAATCAATTGGAAAATTCAGTTTAACATCTATTCAGTGCTTTTTGATTTACAGTCCTTAGAATGGAGATTAAAATAGGGTTTTTTAGAATTGAAATGCTGAAACACTGATTCAGTATGTACTCTATCATATACTAAAGTCCCAGATGAGGAAACTGAATCTCTCAGTGTATATTGGCATCATTTTTGCAACTTATGGTCTTAGAGAATAGGCTTTGAAAGCATAGCTGATTTGCCCAGGATCACATAGCCAGTATAAGTCAAAGGTAGGAATTAAACTTGGATATTCATTTTGCCTAGGCCCAATATTTATACACTATGGAGAGATATTTAAAAAAAAAGATAAGCATAAGCAATAGGCTTTGCCCTCGGGGAACTGCTAATCTATCTGGGGGTATAATGCACTTATATAATTAAATCACATTAAAAACAAAATAATAGACTAAAACAAGCACAGTGATTTGTTCTTTGATATCCAAGGGGAAAAGGAAAATTACTTGTTAGAGAGATCATGGTAGATGGTATCTGTATTTTATCACTATGTTTTCACTATATCTATTCAACATTTGAGGAAATTGAGACTTAATGAAGTTACGTACCTTTTTCAGATTCATACAACTATTAAGTACTAGGGTAAGGATCTAAATTCAAGCACTATAATTCCAAGTTTCATATTCCATATATTTTTCTATAGTGACTATCTCTTTTGTGGATATAGGTATAAATATACTGTTGATGGTGAGTGAAAAGAAGAATGTCTTCATAGTCACTGAAGCTCTAGAGGCCCACGTTTCCTCAGCATGGAGGTGTGACATTTGAGTTGAGCTAGATAAGATTGTAATAAACATGTGTAGATAGAAGAAGGCATTTCAACCATGGAGAAAGAATGTCTCTCATCAAATACCTGAGAGACACCTAACTGATACTTGAAGAAGGACACATTCCTTATCAATTCTTTTGGGGACAAATCACAAAAGAGCATAAAATTGAAAACAAGAGCTCTTTTTTAAAAAAATAATCCTATATTTAATAGTAAGTCACTAGATTTTGTTGCATGAGAGATGTTATAGTTACACCTGCTCTTTAGAAAAGTAACTTTTAGCTACTTTGTAGATAGATTGTAGTGGGATAGTGATTTGACCAAATTGAAGGCTAATGAACAAAAACAAAGTTGTATATGATGAGAGCCTGAAGCAGGGTATTGGCCTTGTGAGTAGAGAGGAGAATATATAGATGCAATATTGTAGAGGAAGAAAAGATGATATTCAACTCATTGTGTAGGGTGACTGAGAGTGTGGAGTGGAGGATGACACTGAATCTGAGAACCTTGGTGACTGGATGATGATGGGTTTTAAAATAGTAGTTGAATTCTAAAGAGGACTGAGCTTAGGGGAAAAGGCTGTTTTGACCATATTGAGGTTAATATGACTAAGTAACATTCAATTTCACATGTCCTGTAGGCAATTTCTAATGTGGTACTGGAGGATATGAGACTAGAGCTGAGTCTGTACCTGTATTTCTATCTCAAGTTACATTTTATCTCCATCTCTATATCTTTACAATCTTTATCTCCATATAGAAGAAATGTTAAGAAAGATGAGGATTTAGAAGACACCATTAAATTTGGCAAGTATGTATCACTGGCAGGATTTAAACTCCAGTTTTCTTCAGTGCAATTATGGCTTCTTGTCAGAATGACACATTGTGGCTGGTGTTGTGGACAGAGTAGGCACTGATAATTATTTATTAAATTGAATAAATTAAATAAGGAAAAAAATTACAAATGTGATAGTGAACATACATCTTCATTTACTGGAGAGAGTGTTAGACTTGGCATTAAAATGACCTGAGTTCAAATTCTACTTTATATATTTTATAGTTATATGACCATCTCAGCCTCAGTTTCCTCATGTGGTGATAATGACACCTACCTCATATGGTTATTATAAAGATCAAATGAAATAATATATGTAAAGTGCTTTATAAATCGTAAAACACTGTGCACAGTCTCTATGGAATGGAAGTACTCTGATTTTTGGCACTGGTCTCAGAGTCAAAATACCTATAATTCTGTCAACTTGATGAAGTTTTTTGCTTGTGTGTTTTACATTATTGATGCTTACTTTTTGATATGTAAAATGGGGATGACATTACATTCTCCCCGTGCATGCAAGCTTCCTATAAGAAAACATGTTCTGTAAGTTAAGTCTATATAAATGGGAACATTTTAGTCTTCTTTTTCCAAGTAAGAGAAACAGACAGAAACACTGCTGTTTGGTAGGCGGTTCAGTTGTCACCAGTTTACCCATGGTAATGTAATGATGATTTGTTTGGATGCCAGCCTATTTGGCTTCAGGGAGACAAAATACAATATTGTTTAATAGATTAAAGTTAGACTCCAGCATCAGGTTAGACTTTGACTAAGTGGCGTGCAATAAAAAAAAAAAAACTCCTTGATAAAAGTTAACTCTAGTGATCAATTAAGGTTGAACCTTTCAGAGCATCCTAACTGTGAACTAAGACTCTAGTAAGGAAAGATTCCTCTAATACTACTATTTATTAGTGTGTGAAAGATCTAGCGTTTTCCTGAATGAACTTCATGCATTTTCAATTGGGTGGTGGTCAAGGTCCTTTAGAATTAGAAGATGGATGGAAAGGAACTGTCTGTCAGGAATTCTTAGAGACAGTTCCTCTTTTGTGTCCCTGGAATAATATTGTTGCCATGTCTCCTGGGGCCGGGGGTGGGGTGGGGGGTTGGAGGGTGGGGGAGAGGCTGGCTACTTCAGTGGGAATTCCTCAAAGCTACGTCAATCTGCCAGTGTGTAAATGGTGTGATTATTAAATGCAGAACCCAGCCATAGCGCCATTAATACTGATAGACATGACTTTGTCATTCTTCAGAAAAAAAGAAGGCATTTCTAATGTATTATGTGTAAGGTGGGTCAGAGGCAAACAAGCACTTTGCAAATTGCAATCATTTGACAGCTGCTCACTAAGCAATACAACATTAATTTTCAATGCTTCGCACATGGCTGAGTGGGAGATCCCTTAATCCCAGGCCCCATTCCACTCTTGCTTCATTCCTTCTGCCCCTTCTGCAATTCTCTCTGCATTCATTGGATATGGTGCACTTACTTCCCCCTCGTTATTGTCACAGAAGTAAAAACTGAGGTTAATGCAGATTTGCTCTCCAGGGGCATGTTAAGATGGATTTAAGTTCTTTATTTTAAGATATGCTTTTAAGAAATCCTCTTCTTTATCAGTTACTAACAGAGAGAGAAAGAGAGAGAGACAGAGAGACAGAGACAGAGAGAGACAGAGACAGAGAGAGAGAAAAAGAGAGACAGAGACAGAGAGGCAGACAGACACAGAGAAAGAAAAATCCATACAATTAAGCAGCTGTAAATTCTTGTATCCTACATACTTAGTCATTTTCAAAAGACTAGAGATTAATTTCATCATTTATAAATGTACTTAGTCAAATGAATCTATTGGTTGGGCACAATAAGAGAGTGAATGAGATTAGGAATCAAAGCTGTCTGTGGAGTCCCTCTGAACAAATTTCCTAGGTTTTAGTTATACCACCATGATCTCTTTGTTCTTATCTTACTGCTCTCCAACCTATGATTACCTTCAAAGGAAAGGGAAGGGAATTTCTCTCTTCAAGAGGCTCTTTGCTTTCCAACAAAACAAACTGTGTTATCTTGCCTTTCAAAGTCTAATAACTTGCTTGGGAAAAAAAAAACTGACATGAATACAGAAAGCTATCTTTCAAACTCATGTTAAAAAATACACAAAACACAGGAGTAAACTAACAATAGAAAAGAGAGCAATAAAGAGTAGAACTGTAGAAAGTTGGAAAGCAGTTATTATTTGATATTCAAATCATCATCCAATAATCCACACCAGGGAATGAACAGTCACCCTGTTGAATAGACAATTCCCATCACCTTCCCACCCAAGTAACTCTGGCATCATCAGTCAGCTTTTGATGCCATTCCAGAGCCACCTAAAGCACTAATTCTAGAAAGTGTAATGTGGTATTGGCAGCCAATACCAAAATATACCCACCATTGTGTATATGCTCATCACTTAGAGCCACATGGTGCCCCAAGACATTTATATGTGACTTCAACTGGGAGTTAATTATGTATATTTTAAGACAAAATTGGCCCTGGAGCAGCATGCAAGGAAAAGGAAGCCAAACTTGTCCTTTAGCTGTTAATAGTGAGATGTGTTTCTTGGCAGTTGTGAATTCTGAAGACAGAAGGGTGTATTTTTTTTGTTTTTAATCCCATTGAAACTTATCATCATTATAACCAAAAATCAGAAGGAAAATTATTCTCATATCTAATGTACTATACAGTAAAAGTATGAATTATGCATCTCATCAAAAAGAAAAAACCCACAAAAAATGAGAAGATTGAAAAAAATGAACATAGAGATATCCTTTGGGGTGTGTTATGAGCTGTGTCCTTTTAGCTCCAGATCTACAATGTGTTCTGTTTTGTTTGTTTTTTTCTCTATGTTCAGCCCTCTTATTTTAATAGAATAAATTCAACAAATTTTTGAAAGTACAATACTCTGCATTCAGCAGTGCTAATTTCTAATCAAATAAATAAAACAAAATTTTAAAATGTTTACTATATACAATAATATGGCAGACTAGAAATTTAAAACAAACAGAAACATAAGGACTCCCCCAAGGAGCCAATATTCTTTCCACAGGTGGAGCTTTTGGTCATAACTAGGGTTCAAGGGATATTTCTAATGTTCCATTTGAGATTGAAAGATAGGAGTAGGAAAGTCACAGATAGAATGATTCCCACTCATTCTTGATATTTTGCATGGTTTCCCAGCTCTTATATCTACAATTACCTCCTAAAATTGCTCGCAACAGGGACTCCCTTCTCCCATACCATTTGCCAGAAGTTGAATTCTTTTGTCAGCTAGATCAATTCCTCCCTGAACTCAATTTCCTCTGGTCCCAGTTGTTCATTGGCCAAGGAAATTGAGGCTGCTTTTGGTTTCAATTAGATTAAATGAGACAACAAAATATTTCATAAAACCTTATGGTGTGCCAGGGACCATGCTATGTCCAGGGAATACAAAGTAAAAACAAAAGACAGTCCCTACCTTCAAGAAGCCTATATTCTAATGGGAGAAGCAATATGTATGTGATATAACATCAGTAGGTGCATACAGAATGGATGGAAAGAAAACATAAGAGGGGAAGGAATTAGCAGATGAGTAGAATGTAGAATTTGATTTCAATACTGAAGAAAGGCAAGATTTTTAAGAGGAAGAATTGAGAATATGAGGATAGAGCTCTTCGGCTACTGAGGACTGGAGATGAAAGCCAGGCAACACAAAGGCACAGAAAAGAGATATGCGGCATCAAATGTGAATGCGGGTTTTCACTTTACATGGAAATCAGACTTTTAATGGAATATAGATTGGAGAGCAGGAGACCTCAGGCAGAGAGATCAGCCAGAAAGATACTGTAACAGTAAAAGGGATTAGGACTTGGACTATTGTAGGAATTCCGTGAGCAAAGAGAAGGGATTGATTCAATAGAAGTTGTAAACATAATAACACTAAAATTAGGCTTTTGATCGGATACATCAAGTGAATGAGAATAAGGAAACAAATATGATACCAAGGTTTTGAAACTAGGGGACTGGGAAAATGATCATGGCCTTAAAAGTAACAGGAATCTTAAGAAGAGGAGTAGATTTTGGAGGGAAGAGACATGAATAGGTCAGTTTTGAACACATTGAATTTGACATGCTTATAGGATATACCATTGGAAACTCTAATAGACAGTTGCTAATTACTGTCCCCCCATAATTCGATCTGATCCAGCCAATATGGCCTTCTTTCTCCCCCTCAAACTTGCCACTATAGCAGACATCCTCATGCACAAGCAATCTTCTCTCTATGCATAAAAGGAAGGAAATAAACATTAAGCACATACTATGTGTTAGATATTATGGTAAGTACTTTATAAATATTTCATTTGATCTTCACAGCAACCTTGAGAAGTTGGTATTACTATATCTACATTTTACAGTTGAGGAAACAGAGATCTAGTGACTTGGACAAATTCACAAATCTAGTAAGTGTCTGAGGTCAGAATTGAATTCATGTGTCCCTAACTCCAGGCTAAACAAATCTATCCATTCTGGCACCTAATTGATTCAAATTCAAAAATGTATTCCCTCCACATCATAGAATGCCTTCTTTGCTTTATGATACACCTCAAGAATTATCTACATAAAATCTTTGATCTTTCATCCCCTCCAAATGTTATTGCCCTCTCTTTGCATTTATTTACCTTTAGTTCACTTTGGGTTTATTCTGTGTATATGTTGTGATTGCTTATTGTTATCTGCCATGAGAATATAAGTTCATTGAGAGTATTGATTTTTTCTTCCTGTCTACTTGTATCTCTCTTGCCTAGTGCAATACCTGTACATGATAATCACTTTATATATATTGATTGATTGACTAAAACTTCAATATATAGATCTGGTATCTTCTTAAGAAAGAAGATATTTAAACTTATGGGAGCTGATGAGACCACTAAGCGAAACAATATTCTGTACCTTAGTGTTTTCTCAGTTGACTCAACCCATCAGTGACATTTTTTCACCAATTAAAGTTATTTAGGTCACTGTATCAGATTTTTAAAAAATTCTCAGACTCTAACCCAAAGTATTCCTAACAACTAAGTAAAAGCTAACCTTACTGAACAGTAGGGCCCAGACTATGGGGGGTTGAGGTGGGACTTTGTGATTGCTTTCATCATACAAGCAGGTCTAACCTCCTGGATATCCTGCAGAATCTGAAAATCCATTCTGAGAAGAAATTACCAGTAGACACATTCAAGCCCTTAGATATAGGCAGAGTTTAATGTTAAACTCTTTCAAAGTTTACTAGACAATAAATCATAGGATCTTTGGGAATGAAGTTATGCTAGGAAACCAGGTTTCCAGTGGCACTGACATCATAGATACAGTTCAAGATGAGCTCAGAGGGGAAAGAGGGAAGACACATCCTGTCCTATGGGATGAGGTGTCTCCATACTTAAGATAAGCTCAGGAACTCCATAATTAGAATATGATTCAGTAGTCGTGGATCTCCACATTCAATATCTCAGACTCCTGAATGATGCCAGACAGTACTATTTCAAACTTCAGTTGGAATAATGTCATTGTGTAATTAGTTATCATCAATTTGATAAGAGCACCTAAATGGTTACTGCTAAATTCTAAGACTGACTGATTATCTCCAATTCTGTAGCCTACTTTTTGTCTTCCCTTCATCCTTCACAATAATTAGAAATTAACTGCTACCTAGATGAATTGAAAGTTGTCCTGTCAGACATCAGTCTACAAGATCAGTGGATAGAATGTTGTGCCTGGAGTCAGAAGGACCCAAGTTCAAATCTAACTTCAGACACTTATCAGATATATGACCCTGGGAAAGTCACAATCTCTATTTGCTTAAGTTTCTCAATTATAACATGGGGATACGAATAGCACTTACCTCCCAGGGTTATTGTGAAGACCAAATGAGGTAATATTTGTAAAAAAACACTTCTCATATTGCCTGGGACATAGTAGATGTTATATAAATTATCTTTCCCTTTAATATATCCTCAAGACTGCCAGGGTAAAGATATAAATACAAGTGAAAAGGTAGATTTTGATCTTTACTTCGAACCTGCATGTCAATTATAATAATCCTGCTAGGAGGGTTAGTTGGAAGAAATAGGATTAGGTCCTTTAAAAAAATTAATAAGCATAGGGGCCTCTTGGTTAAAATATTCTGACAATGAGTATGTACCTGGTTATGATTCTCTACTTCTATCTCAAATAGGAACTCCCTTTACGGCTTGCCAGATGGCAAGAAGCCAGAGGCATCCACCTCTGAAGCCTTCTCTATCTTCAATATTTCTCAGCAAGAGATTAGAGATTCTATCATCAGTGAGTTCTTTCTGGGGCTGCCATTTTGTAGAAGGGCTCAAACCAGCTTTCATTCCACTCCAATGCTACTTGTACTTCTATACTTCAAAACTATATCCTCATGCTGCATACCTGCATCTCCCCTGCCCACCACCAACTCCCATCCTCATTAGAGCATAAGCTCCTTGAAAGCAGGGACTATTTTTCTTTGTACTTGTATTTGCTTCCCTACCACTTAGCATAGTGCCTACAAATCATAAGAAATTAATACTTATTCCCCTTCCTTCCTTCCTTCCTTCCTTCCTTCCTTCTACAGAAGGTTCATAAAGACTCAAGCTGCTACTTCCCAGTCCTGCAACTATTCCAGGAATTGATCAATCAATAAAGAAATGCTTCTCCTTAGCCTACTAATGCACTCAAGATTCACTATTCTAAAAATAAAACAAACAATTTTTCTTTCAAGATTTTGTCCTATAACTTTTTTTTTTCTTTCACCAACAAACTTCTCAAAACAAGTAGTCTCTACTAGCTACTGCTTTCAAAACAAATATTGGTTCTGGGAGCCAAATGATGGAGTAAGAAGTAAGTTGCTCTCACCCTCCCTTATTGACTTCTGAAAGTCCAAAAAATACTGCCCCAGAAAAATCCCTGGAACAGCTGAGTCAGCAGAAAGATAGGGCAAAGCAGTCTTGTAGACCAGGAAGATTGGGGGATTAACAAGAAAGGATCCTCTCACTCTGGGGAAGGGGGAGCAGTACAGGATAAGAGGTGTCCTAGCAAGCCAGGGGCAAGCCCCACCTCAGCAAGCCAGGGAGAGATCCTGAGCCACAGGGTGGTAGAATAGGCAAACACCAACACCAGGGCTATCAAGGGCCTCAGCACTGGCAGGGCAAGTGGTAGACACCAGCTTGAAAAACGAGTATGTGCACCAGTGTTCTCCAGCAGCCAAATCTCCTGCTGCTTTAGCACAACTCCAGGAAGAACTCCCTGAGGCACAGCTCTAGGCTAACAGACATCCTTCAGCAGCAAGACATTCCAGTGCAAGGCCCAGGTGATCAAGTGTTTTACAGGGGCCAGACTCTCCACCCCCAACCCAAAATCTCCAGTGTTGCTGATGCCAGCTCAGCACCAGGTAAATTGCCAGACTACAGTCTCTAGCTGCCAGCACCTGAGGCTCCAGCTCACAAAACCAGTGACCAGGTCCCAGGTTCCCAGCACAAAGAGCTTCGGTCAGTGCCACTTGTGCCCCAGCAGGAGAGATCAACTCTAAAAGTGAGCTCAACTCTGAAAAACAAGAAATAGGCAAACACCATGAGCAAAAATCAGAAACAGACAATGACCACAGATTCTTATTATGAGGACAGGAAAGATTAAAACACAAATTCAGGAGAGTATAATATTGTCAATAAACCCACATCTAAAACCTTAAAGGAGAATATGAAGTCATCTCAAACATGCAAAATAAACTTTCTTAGAAGAGCTCAAGAAGAATTTTAAAAGTCAAATATGAGAGGAAAAAAATAGGGAAAATAAATGAGAGGTATGCAAGAGAGACTCAATGGTTTGGAAAAGGAAGGACAAAAATTGACTGTAGAAAAGAAATCATTAAAAAGTAGAATTGGCAAAATGGAAAAGTAGGCACAAAATCTCACAGAAGGGAAGAACTCCTTAAAAAGTAAAATGGGCCAAATGAAAAAGGTGGTACAAAATATAATAGAAGAAAATAATTTGTTAAAAATTAGAATTAGGCAAGTGGAACTAATGACTCCATGAGAAATCAAAAATCAATCAAACAGAAACAAAAGATTGAAAAAATAGAAGAAAACATAAAATACATCATTGGTAAAAACAACTGATGTGGAAAATAGATCCAGGAGATATAATTTAAAAATTATTGGTCTACATGAAGACCATGATGAACAAAAGAGCCTGGGCAGCATCTTCCAGGAAATCATCAAAGAAAACTATGCTGAGGACTTAGAACAAGAAGGTAAAATAGTCACCAAAAATCTACCTCCTGAAAGAGATCCCTAATTGAAAATGCCAAGGAATATTATAGCCAAATTCCAAAATTACCCGGTCAAAGAAAAAATACTGCAAGCAGTCAGAAACAGTTTAAATATCATAGAACCATAGTCAGGATAATGTAGGACTTTGTAGCTTCTAACTTCAAAGATCAGAGGGCATGGAGTACAATATTCCTTAAGGCAAAGGAACCTGGATTTCAACCCAGCAAAACTGAGCATAATCTTTCAGGGGAGGAGATGGATATTCAGTGAAGTAGAGGACTTCCAATACATTCCTGATGAAAAGATCAGAGCTCAACAGAAAATGTGATTTTCAAGTACAAGACTCAAGAGAGGCATAAAAACATAAATAGAAATAAAGAACAAAAACAATATATTATTAATAAGGGCAAATTGTTTACATATCTAGAAAGCAAGATGGCATTGCAACTCTTGAGAACTGTATTGTTATTACATCATTTAAAAGGAGTATACATAGAGACAGGGTGTGAGTACAAGTTGACTTTGATGTGATGATTAAAAAAATTAATTATGTGGAGAAAAGTAATTGTACTGGGAGAAGAGGAAAGAATGAGGATGATAATGGTAAATTACATCACATGAAAAGGCACAAATTATTATTACAGCAGAGAGAAAGAAAGGAGGGAGAATAGCATTATTTGAACCTTACTCTCATCAAAGTTGGCTCAAAGAGGGAATAACATAATCATTTACATATAGAAATCTAACTTACCCTGTAGGAAGTAGGAGGAGAAAGGGAAAACTGAGGGGGTTGATAGAAGGTAGGGCAGACTGAGGGAGGAGGTTGTCAAAAGCAAAATTCTAGTTAGGGGGAAAGAGAGAAAGGAGAGAGAAAAGCATAAATAGGGAATGGGTAATAGGATGCAGAGAAAGACACAGATAATAATCATAACTGTGAATGGAATGGGATGAACTCTCATAAAACAAAAACTGATAGCAGAGTGGAAATACATTTGAAGCAGAGAGATACACACAGAGTAAATGTAAAAGGCTGGAGAGGAATATATTATGCTTCAGCTAAAGTAAAAAAAAAAATGGGTAGCAATCCTGATGTTAAATTGAAAAGATTTTTTGTACTAACAAAGCCAATGGGGAAAAAAAAGATTAGAAGGGAAACAGAAAGCTGGAAAACAGTTTTAGAACCAGTGTTTCTGATTAAGGCCTCATTGCTAAAATATATAGAGAACTGAATTCAAATCTTAAGAATACAAATCATTCCCCATTGATAAATGGTCAAAGGATACGAACAAGAAGTTTTCAGAGGAAGACATTAAAACTATCTAAAGTCATATAAAAAAATGCCCTAAATAAGTATTGATTGGAGAAGTGCAAATCAAAATGGCGCTGAGGCATCACATCACAGCTATCAGATTGACTAACATGACAAAATAGAAAGATAAGAAATGTTGGGGATGTTGAAAGACAGGAATACTCATGCAGTGTTGGGGGAGTTGTGAGCTGATTCAACCATTCTGGGGAGCAATTTGGAACTATGCCCAAAGAGTTATAAAATCGCGCATGTCCTTTAACCTAGCAATACCTCATCTATTTCTGTATCCCAAAGAGATTGTAAACACAGAAAAAGTACCCACCTGTACAAAAATATTTATAGCAGCTCTTGTTGTGGTGCTGAAGAATAAGAAATTGAGAGGAAGTCCGTCAACTGGGGAATGGCTGAACAAGTTGTGTCATGTAAATGCAATGGAATACTATTGTGCTATAAGAAATGATGAGCAGAAAAACCTGGAAAGATTTATAAGAATTGATGCTCAGTGAAAGTGGCAGAACCAGGAGAGCATTGCACAATGGTAATTCCACATTGTATGATGACTGACCTTGATAAACATAGCTCTTCTCAGTAATGCAGGATCTAAGACAACCACAAAAGACTCACAATGAAAAATGCTATCCTCATTCACAGAAAGAACACAGGAGTCTGAATGTAGATGGAAGCATATGATTTCCTCTTCTTTTCTTTTGTTGTTTTGTTTCTTATTTCTTAGGATTCCTCCCATTAGTTCTAATTCATCTATCATGACTAATGTGAAATTATGATTAATATGAATGTATAAGTAGAGCCTATATCAGATTGCACAACATCTTAGGGAATGGAGAGGATGCAGGAGAAAATTCAAAACTCAGTGTCTTACAGAAGTGAATGTTTATAACAAAAATGAATAAATTATATATTAAAATATTTGTTAAGTGACCACATTGTACCAAATGATAGGGATATTGAGACAAAAGGTCAAAGAGTCTCTGCACATAAGAAACTTATGGACTAGCTGGAGAAAAGAAAATCATGTACCTATATAAACATATACAAAATACATAGAAATATGATTTTGTACCTTTTCATCTGCCTCTATTTTCTCTTTTCATCTTCTCCTCACACTCTTATGTTTTAATCCTTTGTATCTTACTTCATTTCTCATATACCTCTGATAATACTACACTCTTAAAGAATTCCAGTCATCTCCTATATGCCAAACACAGTTTTTCCTCACAACTCATCCCTCTCAACCTATTTGGAGTATTTGATATACATAATCAAAATGTTCTTGATAATCCCCTTTGGCAATTTCTGTGGCACTTGCCTTCGCAGGCACGCCTTCTATTTGATGACATTGTCTATTTTACCACCTTTGGCTATTTTTTCTCATGCTACCACAAGATTTTGTCCCTCACTTTTTTCTCTCTTCCCTTCATGATCTTGCCAACTCTACAGATTTCAATTAGCACTTCTATTCAGAAGAATACCAAAATTATATTTCACCCCTAGTTCTCTCCTGATCTCTGTTCTTTGATTTCATATTTCATGCTGGATATCTCCCTCTGTGTGTCCTACTGGCATATTAAATCAGCATGTATAAAATTGAAGTCATTACCTTCCAGCTGTCTAAACAAATACACGTTTTAATATCCTTCATTGTTGATCACTGTTATGCCAATCTTTTAGTCATCTAGTTTCAAAAACCACATCTTTGATTCTATTCTCTCCATTCCATCCCTCAACTAGTTATTAATTTTTTTTCAAAAGTATATTTCTGAAATATCTCTCAAAATTCACCCTTCATTTTTAGCCTCATTGTCACTATGATTGTAATATATTGCAATAGCCTACTTATCAAGAGTGTGTTGAATGGTTTAATATGAAACACATTGGATTTGGACTGCCAGATGATAGGATGGTGTGATTATATGGTTAGACCCAGAAGAGGCCACAATAGCATCATTTTTATAGATGAATTAATCAAGGTCAAGAGAGGAAAAATGGGAAGAACTAATGAGTCTGAAGTTGGACTTGAGACAAAGTCTTCTTGAGTTTTTCACTCTGTCCTATTGATATAATATAATCTATCATATCATTGCTCTGAATTTGATTTCTAACTTGATCACTTAAGACCTTTCAAACCACGGGGGGATAAGTATAGATTCCCAAGTCCCAATTTACTCAGTCACAAAATGGATCTAATAATAATGTCACTGACTACCTTATATGACCATTGTGGAGGTAATTCTCACCTTAAAACATAACAATATATCCAATTGTTTTTATAATTGATTCCTTAATTAAAGCCTTCTAATTTATTTTTTTTTATTTTTTCCCACTACAATCCATCCTTTTATACTAATTTATTTTATTTTTTATCACTTTCATTTCTCAACATATCTTCCCATGGCATTTATTCCTATCAAAATATCACTTTTAAAAAAGAATAAAACAGAGATAAATGTTCAGGTAAAAGAAAAGCAGATCAATGAAGTACAACATTATATGCAATATTCAACATCCATAGTCCCCTCTCTCTGCAAAGAAGGAAAAAAGATATGCTCTCATATATCCTCTTTAGGCCAGTTTTGATCATTTGAATTTTATAGTCACATAAATCAATTAGGCTGCAAAGTGGTTCAGTAGATAGAGCTTTAGGCCTGTGGTTATGAAGACTGAGTTCAAATCTGATCTCAGGCATTTACTAGCTGTGTGACCCTGGGAAAGTCATTTAACCTCTGTGCACATTAGTTTTTGCAATGAGGAAAATTTTAACTCGTACCAGAGTTGGTGTGAAAATCAAAGGAGATAATATTTACAGATCAATTAGCACAGCTCCTGGTATGTAGTACATAGTTATTAAATGTTTGTTTTCTTCTGTCCCCCTAAGAATTATTAAATGCCTACTATATACTAAGGATTGTGCTAAGAGCTGGAAATGCAAATATAAATAAAACTTCCTTAAGAAGCTTGCATTCTGATAAATGAGGAAGGAGCCAAGATGGCAAATAAAAGCAGGAACTTGCTTAAGTTCCCCCTCCAACCACCTCCAATACCTGTAAAAAAAATAACTCTAAAAAATTTTTAGAGCTACAGAACCCACAAAGTTACAAAGAGAAAAAATCTCCCACTAAAGGCAGCCTGGCAGGCCAAGAGGAAGGGTCTATTGCACAGGGCTGGGAGCCAAGCACAATCCCATGTGAGCCACACAGGCCTAGACCTGGAGTGGCCCCAACAACAGGTCAAGACTGGCTGGAGCAGACTTCAGGAGAGGGAATCAGTAGCAGCTATGGCAATTTCCAGACTTCTCAACCCATAAACACCAAAGAAAAAGTAAACGGTTAGTGGGGAACCCTGTTGAACCAGGGTGAGAGAATAGCATGGTCCATCCCCTGGCCCTGGAGTGAGAGGTGGCAGCATGGTAGCTGCAACTGCTGCCTGCTGGCTACCTCCACATCTCCTGGCATGCAAATCATAGGGGGAACCAAGCAACCATTCAGAGAGTAATTGCTGTTGCTTTGACCTGCTTGGATATGGGTCACAGACTTGCATGGTGGTCCTGGGGTAAGGAATGTCAGTGTGCCAGGCCTTGTGGTGGCTGTAGAGAGAGTGCGCTCCTCATAGCTCTGACAACATCTTTGACAACAATTGTGAGAACCCCAGCAATCTGGTATACAACTCTCAACAATGAAAGCAGAGTTCTACCATAGCCAAGAGCTCAAAAGTTCAGTAATTGACTGGTAATATGAGCAAACAGAGGAAATACAATCAGACTATAGAATCCTTTGTTGGGAACAAAAAGGATCAAAACATGGAACAAGAAGAAGACAACATAGTCAAAATTCCTGCATCAAAAGCTTCCAAGAAAAATATGAATAGGCCACAGGCCAAGGAGGAACTCAGGAAGGATTTTTAAAATCAAGTAAGAGAAGTGGAGGAAAAATTGGAAAGAGAAATGAAAATGATTCAAGAAAATCATGAAAAGTGAGTCAACAGCTTGACTGAGGAAAATAACACCTTAAAAAATAGACCAATGCAAATGGCAAAAGAGGCTCAAAAAGCCAATGAGGAGGAGAATGCCTTAAAAAGCCAAATTGGCTAAATGGAAAAGGAATTTCAAAAACTTACAAAAGAAAATAATTCCTTCAAAATTATGTTGGAGCAAATGGAAGCTAATGACTTTATGAGAAATCAAGATACCATAAAACAGATCCAAAAAAATGAAGAAACAGAAGGGAATGTGAAATATTTCATTGGAAAAATCACTGGCCTGGAAAATGTATCCAGGAGAGATAATTGAAAAATTATCAGACTAGCTAAAAGTCATGATAAAAAAAAGATACTAGACATCATCTTTCAAGAAATTCTCAAGGAAAATTGCCCTGATATTCTAGAACTAGGGGGGAAAATAAAATTGAAAGAATTCACTTATAGCATCTAGAAAAAGATCCCCAAAAGAAAACTCCTAGGATTATTATAGCTAAATTCCAGTCTTCCCAGGTCAAGGAAAAAAATATTACAAGCAGTCAGGAAGAAATAATTTAAGTATTGTGAAAACACAATCAGGATTACACAAGATCTAGCAGCTTCTACATTAATGGATTGAAGGGCTTGGACTATGATATTCCAGAGGTCAAAGGAGCTCGGATTAAAACCAAGAATCACCTAACCAGAAAAAGTGAGCATAATGCTTCAGTGGGAAATATGGCTATTCATTAAAATAGAGGACTTTCAAGCATTCTTGATGAAAAAACTAAAGCTGAACAAAAATCTTGATTTTGAAATACAAGAAGCAAGAGAAGCATGAGAAGGTAAGCAGGAAAAAGAAATCATAAGGAACTTATTAAAGTTGAACTATTTGCATTCCTACTTGGAAAGACAATAATTCTACCTCACAACACTTTTCTCAGCATAAGGATAGTTAAAAGGAATATATGTGTGTATGTATATATACACACATATATACACATAGATACATATATGCGTAAGTATAGGAGGGTGTATGTGTATATATATATATGTATGAGTGTCTGTATATGTGTGTACATGTATACATAGAGGGCACAGGATCAGTTGAATATAAATGGATGATATCTAAAAAATAAAATTAAGAGATGAGAGAAGAATATATTTGGAGAAGAAAAGGGGAGATTGAATAGGGTAAATTATCTCACATAAAAGAAGCAAGAGAAAAATGTTACAATGGATAGGGAAAGGAGAAAGATGAAAAGGAATGGGTCAACCTTACTCTCATTGAATTTGACTTAAGGAGGGAATAACATACACATTCAATTGAGAATCTTACCCTATAGGAAAGTGGGGGGGGATAAGAGGGAGATGATAGAAGGGAGAGTAAATTGGGGGAGAGGATAGTTAGAAGAAACCACTTTTGAAAAGGGACAGGGTCAAAGTAGAAAATAGAATAAGTGGGGTGGGTGGAGTGGGATAGGATGGAAGGAAGTATAGTTAGTCTTTTACAATATAACTATTATAGAAATGTTTTGCATAACTACACATGTACAACCTATATTGAATTGCTTGTCTTCTCAGTGGGGATGGGTGAGGAGGGAAGATGGGAAAGAATCTGGAAATCAAAATTTTAAAAACCAATGTTAATTTTTTTATTGAAACTGATAAATAAGATATACAGGCACTTGTGTATAGAAGTCGATCTTGCACTACTAGAAAGTTGGAGGGCAGTGGGGGAGGATATAAAAGAGAATGGATTTGGGAAAATTGTATTCAGTAGGCACACTATCTTGGGGTGGGGAATAGGGAAAAGACAGGGAGAAAATTTGTAACTCAAAGTCTTGTGGAAATGAATGTTGAAAACTAACAATAAATATATAATTTGGTAAAAAAGAAGTCTGCATTTTACTTGTCAAAGATCACACATAAATGGAGCTCCTGAGAATAGCTTGGAGAGGAAGAAGCTATGATTGTTATTGGCTTCCTCCTTAAATAGAGGCTCTGGAAAGAGTCATCCAATCAGGGAGAGGTCACAGTATTGGAGGGTCTTCAAAAGTTTGGATTCTAAGGCTAAAGTGCAGCTTCAGGATTAAGAGCTGGGGCATGCAGACGGGAACCTAGAAGTAGGAAAACTCCATGTGCCCCCTCCATGACCACCTCAAATACCTATAGAAATGACTCTAAACAAACTTTGGGAGTGACAGAGAGAAACAAACCTCCCGCTGAAGATGGCCTGGCAGGCTGGCAGGAAGGGCCCATCACAGCACACTGGGAGCCAAGCCTAGCCCCTTGTAAGTCCAAGGTTTTAGCCTCAGGGCCACAACCAGCTTCAGCTGCAGGGACATCAGGAGAGTGGATCACCAGCAGCTGTGGTGGTTGCAATAATTATCAACCCATAAATGCCAAAGACAAAGTGAGACTTCAATGTGGACTTTGTGGGAACAGGGTGATGAGGAGTGCGGTCTGGCCTTTGCATCTAGAGGGAGAAGCAGCTGAGGTCCAGCAGCCACCATCACTTGGCCGCTTCAGAGCTCCTGGCCTACAGATTGTAGAGGGACCAAGCAACCATTCTGAGAGGTAATTGCTCTAGCTTTAACCTGCTTGGATATGGATTGCTGTCTAGGGTGGAGGTCCTGGGATATATGACCAGTGTGCCAGAACATGCAGAGGCTTCAGAGACGGCAGCCAACTAATAGCTCAAGCAGCTGAGAAAAACCCGTTATTTGGGACAAACCTCCCCTTTCTGGAAGCAGAGTTCTACTGTGGCAAAAAGCTCAAAAGTCAGGTAATTGAGTGGCAACATGAGAAACCAAAGGAAGCAAAGCAAGCACAGCAACCCAAGTTTGGATTCCCTTTTTGGGGACATAAAGGATCAAAGCAGGGAATGGCAGGAAGACAAAGAAGACAGAACTCCTGCACCAAAAGCTTACAAGAAAAATATGAATTGGTTACAGGCCATAAAGGAGTTTAAGAAGAATTTGTGAAAACCAAATAAGAGAAGTGGAGGGAAATTTGGGAGAGAAATGAGAATGATGCAAGAAAATCATGAAAAGAGAGTCAACAACATGACCGAAGAAAACAACACCTTAAAAACAGACTAACTCAAAAGGCAAAAGAGGCCCAAAAAGCCATTGTGGAGAAGAATGCCTTAAAAAGCCAAATTTACCAGATGGAAAATAAATCTCAAAAACTCACTGAAGAGAATAATTACTTCAGAATTAGATTGGAGCAAATGGAAGCCAATGAGTTTATGAGAAATCAAGATACTATTAAACAGATCCAAACAAATTTAAAAAATTGAAAGCAATGTGAAATATCTCAATGGAAAAACCACTGACCTGGAAAATATATCCAGGAAACATAATTTAAAAATTATTGGACTACCCAAAAGCCATGATCAAAAAACTAATCTAGAAATCATCCTTCAAGAAATTCTCAAAGGAAAATTGCCCTGATGTTTTAAAACCAGAGGGCAAAATAGAGGTTGAAAGAATCCCCTGATAGCATCTTGAAAAAGATCCCCAAAAGAAAACTCCTAGGAATATTATAGCCAAGTTCCAGAATTCCCAGATCAAGTAGAAAATACTACAAGCAACCAAGAATAAACAATTTGAATATGTTGGAAACACAATCAGGATAACACAAGATCTAGCAGCTTCTACATTAATGGATTGAAGGGCTTGGACTATGATATTCCAGAGGTCAAAGGAGCTAGGATTGAAACCAAGAATCACCTACTCAACAAAACTGTGTATAACGCTAGGGGGAAATATGGCCATTCATTAAAATAGAAGACTGTCAAGCATTCTTGATGAAAAAACCAGAGCTGAACAGAAAATTTGACTTTGAAATACAAGAAGCAAGAGGAGCATGAGAAGGTACACAGGAACAAGAAATCATAAGGAACTTATTAAAGTTGAACTATTTTTCCATTCCTACTTGGAAAGACAATAATTGTACCTCATGACACTTTTCTCAGTATAAGGATAGTTAAAAGGAATATAAATATATTTATACATACATATATGTATATATAGAAGGGTATATGTGCATGTGAATACATATGTGAGTGTGTGTATATATGTATACAGGTATACATAAACAGAGGGCACAGGACCAATTGAATAGGAAGGGATGATACTTAAAAGGTGAAATTGAGAGTTGAGAGAGGAATATAATGAGAGGAGATGGGGAGAGACAGAATGGGGTAAATTATGTCATATAGAAGAGGCAAGGGAAAACTGTTACACTGGAGGGGAAGAACCAGAAGTCAAAAACAATTAGGTCAGCCTTACTCTCATTGAATTTGGCTTAGGGAGAGTGATATACATATTAAATATGGTATCTTGCCCTACTGGAGAATGGGGGAAGGGGATAAGAGGGGGGATGATGGAAGGGAGGGCAGTTTGGTGGGTGTGATAGTAATGGGATATAAAGATTCCCCTGTATTGTCTTGGTTTTCAAACTGATTGTGTTAAAACCCAGAGCTTGTTAATCCCACCTGTGGGATGGACTTGTTAATGTGAAAAGAAAGTCTTGAACTGGGAGGAGCTGGTGACGTAGATTTGCAGAGACAGGAGAGAGAGGCAGAAGAACTTTTTTGGAAGCAGCACCTCGTGGAGGCAGAGAGAGACTGAGAGAATTACTGGGGGCCACTTTGAATTGCCCTGGACTTTTGAGACCTGCCCCCTGAGCTGCCAAGGATTGAGGAGACATGGCTGTTTTGCTGGTACTTTGTCTGTCTGTTTTGATGTTGTTTTGCCAGATTTGTCCACTGGTGAAATACAGTCCTTTTGTTGAAGAAGTCCTGGAACCTAGTTGTTGGCTAAGAGCTCCTGAGACTGTCCTGCAGACAGAGAGTGAATACTGTCCACTAGTAAAGGGCAGTGCTGTTGTTGAAGGGGTCTGGGAACCTTTCTGTTGGTTCAGAAGCCCTGAAGAAGGATTTTCTTGTTGTATGTTTACAGAAATCCTGGGAGAGGGTTTTGCTAATGTTTTCAGGGCTTCTAGGACTGTTCTACAGACAGAGGATGAATTAATGAAGGGACTGGCAATGTATCTTGTGGCCTTGCTTAGCCTTGTCTCCCCAGGAGCTAAGATTGCTGAGAACTTGCCTCCTGTCAAGATGAAGAAAAGACCTCCATTTGGGTATTAAGTGCTGTGCTTAAACTTGATGTAACTCTGGGGTAGATTCAATTGTGATCCAGGGCTGGGAAACTTTTGACCTTTTTGTGCTTTGTGGTGGACCAAATGAAGGTACAGCCTAGGGGTGGAGAAGTATTTAGAACAGGGACTTTGTAATTGATTGAATGAGTGGAAGGTCCTGGGGTGGGGTAGTACTTGGAGATTATTTAATCACACTTAGTAAATGCTGTATTTTGAATGATGTCATGTTTTGATCTTCTCTGTTCTTGGTTTGTCACTGAATAAAATGGAGAGCACCTATGCTGGTATTCTGAACCTTGGGAAGTTGCCTTTCCTTGGCATTACATTACAGTGGGGAGGGAATTTGGAAGCACACACTTTTGAAAAGGGACACCGGGTCAAAGTAGAGAATAGAACAAGTGGGAGGTGGGGTAGGATGGAGGGAATTATAGTCAGTCTTTCACAATATATCCACTATGGAAATATTTTGCATAGCTACACATGTACAATCTATATTTAATTGCTTACCTCCCTAGTAAGGGGTGGTGATGAGAAAAAAAGGGAAAAAATATGGAATTCAGTTTTAAAATCAAATCTTAAAAAAATATATATATATATTATTATTATTATTATTTTACATGCAACTGGGAAATAAGGTATACAGGCCCTGGGGTATAGAGATTCATTTTTCCCTACTGTAAAGTCGGGGGGGGATGGGGGAGCAGATATTTTCTGGGGGTATACAGTGGGATACCTGTTTCAGGGTAGTGGGTAGGGGAAAGATGGGGAGAAAATTTGTAACTCAAAATCTTGTGGAAATGAATGATGCAAGCTAAAAATAAACATAAAATTTAATTTAAAAAAAAGAGCTGGGGCATGCTAGAGAAAATCAAGAGTTGTGATTTTGATATTTTTTAATTGTCATTTTCTAGTTGAAGAATTATAGTTATTGTATATGCTATTTTCCTTGTTCTACTTCTTTAATTTTCAATTTCAAATTTGTAAAGCAAATTTAAATTTTCTTGCAGCACAATTTTCATTATATTAACATACCCCAATTTATTTAGCCATTTCCTAATCTATGGCTATCTAATTTGTTTACTATTCTTTGCTATTACAAAAAGTGCTACAGTGAATATATTGATAGGGGACTTTTTATTCTTATATTCCTTGAGATATTTGCCTAATAGTGAGATTTCTTGTCAAAGGGAACAGGCATTTCCATCAGTTTCTTAGCATTACTCCAATTCCAGAATAATTTTTAGAGGTTGCTTTCCATAGGTATTGGACTAATTTTTAATTAAACCAACTGTCTATTAGTGTATCTGCTTTCTATATTCCTATATTCTTTTTTTTTCTATTTCTATTTATTATTTATTGTTTCTATTTATATATAATTCTATTTATTTCTATATTCTTTTTTTTTTCACCTTTACCAATTTCCTGGATATGAAATCACAAATTCCTTTTGATTTTCATTTATTTTATTACTAATGACTTGGATCAATCTTTCATATGTTTGTTAATAGTAATTGTTCTTTGGGAATCTATTGTTCATATCCATTCGCCGTTTTTCTATAGATGGATGATTTTAACCATATTGTTGTGCTATTTTCCTCTAAGACTTGAATATCAGTCTTTTTTTCAGTGATATTAATACAAGGATTTTCCCTCTAATTGAGCACTTCCTTTCTTATCCTTGTTGCATTGATTTCTTTTTTTTTCTATCTTTCAAATGTAAAATAATTTAAATGATGTTTGGGGCATGGAAAAGCAAGACATCCTTTTCACAGAACCTGAAAAATTGGTTCCTGAGTCTATTGTCATTTAGTTAGACTTGCCATCATCTGTGTTTTGGTCAGGGGAAATTTTCCCCTACTTTTTGCTAATCAAAAAGCACAATAGCAGATATATGAAGAGGATACCTAGGGTCAACGAGCATAGTGCAAAGTCCATTACAGACACTTGAAAAAGTAAGTCATTGACAATCCAATGACTTTGTTACTTAATGAGGAGCAGAGCAGAGGCAAATAGGCAGAAAGCTACATCAAGTATTGCTACAGATAGAAGTGACTTGTATATAATGTGCACAGCTTCCATTAAAATATATATATATAGCCTAAAGAAATTTGCAAACTTCCATTTTAAGGAACTGCCTTGTTTTCTAATTAATGCAATTTTCCATCCTTACCAGTGTCCTATACAGGCATTTAAAAATGCACTCTACCATGGAAGGGAGGGGGTAAATTATGTTCAAATGTCACATATTTATGTTCTCTGCAGAACAGAGAGAGAGAGTAGCACACAAAGATAGATGGTGAGCTCTGACAGCTTTGCCAGCTCTAATGAAATATCTAAATACCTGGAAGCAGTGATTAGAAAAATGAATGGTAGCATAAGGAGATGTGGGTGTAGGATTAATACAGAGCCCAGTGAAACCATGGTGTGAATGGGGATTGAATCATTCCCTAGTGATGCCATTGTATTTACTGTAGATTGAAAAAATTCCCAATGAGTTTTGTCATATAATGGCAAAAATCTGATATGTAATACATCTTGGCATCCATTATAATTTAAATGAAGTGTGATGAAAGCAAACATTTTGCTCAGCATTATTTCAATGAATAGCATTTCTGCACCATATTACAAAATGAAGACAACGAATGAAGTCTCTGTTCTCATCTTTCATTTTAAGTGAAAAGCCATTTCTTATTTCTTCCATTTCAGTATTCAAGTTCAATTATTGCAAATGAGCATTCCCTGACCCCACCCCTCACAAAGCCCAATAGCTGGTCTTGATAACTTTAAAAGCCAAACTAATTATTGCCCAGTAATGAAAAGCAATGCAAGGTAGTGAAGAATTGTGCAATTGAATCAAAATTATGTAAGGAGATGACATTGGCTGCTTTGAAACATGAATTTCCAGTTCCCATGTAAATGAATGATTTCATGGGATGAGAGTAATTGCCTTAGTACTGAGTGCAGATGTTATTTATGTCATGTTATTTATAAGACTGATGTGCATAATGTTCCTCTAGCCCTACTGTAAATTAGAACAAACTAAGAACATATTATCTAAGGGCACTTACAGGAAGACATTTTGGCAGTCTCGCCATCACCAATTTTAATAGGAAAGAAATGTTTCCTTTGTTGGTCGCAAAAGTAGCTTTCTACCGAGAGAATCCAAATATACCTGGAAGCCAAATCATGAGTTCAGCAAGGAGGGATAGGGAAAATTATGTTGTTAGTCATTTCTGAGTCAATATTTGTAATCAATTTATCAGAGAGCATTAATGTTTGATAAGAAAAGGACAGCTACTTCTTGTTTTGGGGGATGCTTGCCCCTAATCACTCAGCTAGTAGGTTTCAGACAGAGGACTTGAATGAACATTTCTTAACTTGAAAGCTTGATCACTATCTGTTATACCATACTAATTCTTGGCTTTTTCATAGGCTCATTGAAACTTTTGCCTACATGGGAGGTGGGTAATGACCTGAAGATTGACTAGGTAGCTATGTGGAGTCACGGGTAGAGAGGTAGAGTTGGAGTCAGAATGACCTGAGTTCAAATCCATTCTCAAATACTTAGTAGCTGCACAACCCTGGTCAGGTCACTTAAAATCTGATTGTTTACTCATCTGTAAAAGGGGATAGTAATAACACCTACCTCTCAAGGTTGTTGTGAAGATAAAATGAGATACTATTTGTAAAGCCCTTTACAAATTTAAGGCAATATTTAAACTATCTATTCTTATTAAAAACAAAGGAAAATTCCTATACATTATCTGTAAAAAATTGAATTCAGACACAACACATGGTATGATGGGAAAAGAAATGAACTTGAGGGCCAAGTCACTCTGGTTTGAATCCTGGCTATGTGTCTTATGTATTGTGTGATTGTGAACAAATCACTTCAGTGACTGATTATCTTCTTCAATGATACAAAAATAGTCATCTCTGTCTCACAGGGCATTTTGAAGAGGTCCTATTTGAAACTACAAAGCCCAGTACAAAAGTGAGTTTTAGCATCATTATTGTTTGTTTTAATGGGAGAGGCAGGGGTTTGTAGAAGCCAGCTCACAGCAAGTGCCATTGTTAAATTTGCAATGGTAGCATTTACAACTAAGAAATTTGGCAATTGCTACACACAGGGGTTTGATTGTTTTATTGATTGTCTATACTTATTGAAAATAATTTTGAAAGTCAATGTGTGTACCTTTCCTTTATTTTCCTTAGAGAACCCTAGTTGTTAACTTATAAACCAACAAACCTATACAGTTGACAGACAACTAAGGCACTAAGAATCCTGCCTGAATGCAAGTAGACATCTGCAGAACCACATTTGCCCAGGACTGGAACAGCTTAACCTTTGAAACAAAAATAGCAGTTGGGAAAGTAATCGTGCTTTCTTAGCCCGTTTCTCATTTTTTTTCTGTTATGAGAGAAGAACCATAATAACATTTAAAATAAATTAATAATAATATCTAACATTTATATAGCACTTTAGAGTTTGAAACTTCAAAGTTCATACACACACATATACAAATATATACATAATCTCATTTGATCTTCACAATTATCCTGTGAGGTAGATATTAGTGTTGAACCCATTTATAGATGAGGAAACTAAGTCTTAAAGTTTAAATTACTTGCCCAGGGTCTCAAAACTGGTTGGTTGTGGTCCTTCATTATCGAAGAGGACTAAAATGAAATCAAGTTTCAATGTATCTGGTTGATCAGACCAATACAAGCTTTGAATGCTCTACCACAGATCAGGCATAAATAGTTCATGTGAACATTTGGGGTAGATTCTCCAGACTTACACATCCTGCATTTCCTTTGAGCTGTTTCTTTTTTTTAAAGCAACTGGGGTTAAGTAACTTGCTCAAGGTTACATGGCCAGGTGTTTCTGGGTGGGTGCTAAGTATCTGAGCCTGGGTTTGATCCCAGGTCTCCCAACTCTGTGGCTGGTGCTCTTACTCACTGCGCCACCTGGCCTCCCCCTTTGAGCTGTTTCAATTCTGCTTTGCTCACAGAGCACAGCACCTTCTCTGACATGGGCATGCCTGATATGGGCATCTCTGAGTGGTCTTGTGCCAGTGTCTCCCATGTCACACAATCAGTTCCAATAAAGAGAAACCTTGAGACTGTCATTGTATATCTTCTTCTGACCAGCATGTGAATGCCTGCCCTGTGTAAGTTCCCCATAAAATAGTCTTTTTGTCAAGCATACATTATGCATTCAAACAATGTGACTAGCCCATCAGAGTTGGTTTCTCTGAAGCAGAGTTTGAATACTTGGCAGTTTAGTTTGAGTAAGGATTTCGGTGTCTGGTACCGTATCCTGCCAGGTGATCTTCAGAATCCTCCTAAGACAATTCAAATGGAAGTGACTCCATTTCTTGGCATAACACTAGAATACTGTCCAGATTTCACAGGCATACAGCTAGTGAGTACTGGAGGAGGAAATTCAACCCATGTTGCTAGAGTACAGGGTCAATGATTTTTCTGGCATAAGAGACTGCATGAATTAGAAATAAAGTGTGATGGAAAAAGTGGGGTTCGGGGGATCACAAAATTCAATTGGAAAATAAAACTGTAAGTTTCCCTTTCAGTGACAAAGAATATAAACCCTTGGAATGAAATTTAATAATTTGTCTTTACACAGGTAAATTTTATTTTATTGGGAAAATGTCTTTTCTGGGAAGAGTTTTTTTTTTTTTAAATCAGGCTTTCACACAGGGGGAATATGAAGAGAATAACTACCCTATGTTTGATTGCATCTTTAGTAATAAGCCTTATAATTATAGCCAGGGGTTTCTTTGGAGAGAATTGACCCTGAATGGCTCTGTTTGCCTGTTATCTGACCATATGCATCAATTATAATCAGGGAAATGTGATCATTCAAAATCTGTGCATCTATCTATACAATACTTTACTTTGATATTAATAGCAATAGAGATTGAGCTCATAATGAATGAGAATAGTTTTTCTTTCTAATTTTCCTCTGGAGCAAGATGTTCTAAATGCCTGCCCAATTTATTACATGACTACAAATGTAAATTTTGGTTCTGAGTCTTAGGATAGACTACCTTACTCTAAGAATCGAGTTTAGATGTATAACCTCTAAACAGGGAAATATGTGTATCCTATACTGTATATGCTGGAAAACCCAGCAGGTTATCGAAATAGATCGAGAAAAAGATCTAGCCCTAGCCAAGATCCCTACAGAGCCTCAGGAATAGGTGAGGCTAAGCTATTACTAGAGTATATGTCACTCCAGGTCCCAGTATATCCCTTCCCACAAAGTGAAGGCAAATCACTATTAGAAAGTCCTAGTACTGTGCTATTTATGCTTTTCTGTTCAGTATTTTTATAAAGGACTCAGATGAAGTTCCAGAGAACATTTTTAAAAATTGCATACAAAACTATAGTTAATATGTTGGACAAGTAGAGAAAGCATCCCAAAACATTTCAGGTTAGAACAATGTCAAATGCAATCAGTCAAGCATTTTTAAGTACTTATATGCAAGGAACATACAGTCTTACATGGTGATCTCATTACCCCCCATAGGTTCAATGACTATTTCATGCAGATCACTCTCACATCTCTTTATCTAGCCCTAAACTCTGCCCTGAAGTCTGTTATCACATCAACAATTACCTATTAGATGTTTTGACCTGGATATCTTGTTGGTATCCAAAACTCAAAATGTTCCAAAAATAACTCATTATTCCATTTCTTCCAAGCCTTCTCCCTTTCCCACCCTCTCTATTACTTTTTTTATGACAATATCATCCTCCTAATCACCAAGGCTCACAAACTCAACATCATGCTCAAATTCTCACTCACCCTCTCTGCACAGATCAATATATTGTCAATTCTTACCATTTTCTACTTTCACAATATCTTTCCACTCACACAACCACCAGCCTGGTGTAAGATCTTATTACCTCACATCTGGGCAATTGCAATTACCTGCTTGTTAATCTCCCTACCTCAATTATCTCCTCACTTCACTTGAATTTCCTCTAGCTGCCAAAGCAATCTTTCTAGAGTGTAAGTCTGACCATTTCAACCTCCTTTTCAATAAACACTATCAGCTACCTATTATTTCTATAAAATAAATATTGGATAATTATTTTACATATGTATAAATATAATGAATAACTATATAAATACAGGAAATAAATATTCTGATTTTTAAAGACTTTCAAAATCTGTCCCCTTACTCTCTTTCTAATCTTATTAGACTATACTTTTCTCTGTACACTCTAATCTATCAATGGTTTTCTTGCTATTCTTTACACCAGAGAATCAGTCTCTAGATTCTCTGCCTTTTAGGCATCTATCTCCATGTCTTGATTCTTCTCATAGTTCACTCCCATCTCCTAGCTTCCCTGAATTCATTCACTAAATATGTGAGCTCTTTAAAGGCAGGAAGTATGTTTTCACCTTTCTTCATAACTCCTCCATTTACCTCAATTCCTGACACATAGAAAAGGGGTTTAATACATAATTGTTCATTGTCTGACAGTGTTAATTTTTAGGGATGCAAAGCAAAAGAAAGCCTTTGTTCTCAAGAAACTTTTATTCTTATGGGGGAGAGAAATATTAATGAGCTCAAACAAGTTACAGATACAGTCAATAAAAGGCAACCTCAAAGAAGAAGATAAGTCATTATAACCAGACTTTAGACTGTTTAAAAGAGAGTAATATATAAGAAGATTGGAAGGAAAAGGAGGAAGGGGCCAGATTGTGGGGGAGGAAAAAAAAAGCTTTAAACAACAAATATGTTTCTATTTATTTCTAGAAATAATAGGGAACCAGTGGAGATTCTTGAATTGAAGCGTGGGACAACATGATAAGAATCACACTTTAGGAAAATCACTTTGGTAATTATGTAGAATACAGATTGGATTGGGAAGATGCAAATAAATATAAAACACTACATTTGAGTTAAATGCACATAAAATCATAGAAAAAATGCAACTAGACTAGTTTATATGAAGAAGACCTAAAAGCTTTAATGGGGTATGAATTCAGTAATAATAAAAATAATAATTAGTAAACACGTCAAGTTGGATGTCCAAAATATAACTCATTATATTCCTTCCTAAACTCCCTTACCTTCCCTTAAAATTTTCACTAATACTGTGAAGGGTAATACCTTCCTTTCAGTTCCTCTAGTTAGCAACCTGGGTGTCATTGTCAATTCCTCACTATCTCTCACTCCTATCTAATCTGTTACCAAAGTATTAATTTCACCTTTGCAACATCCGTTCAATGTGCCCCCTTCCCTCTCTGTTACTGGCATCATTCAGTTGCAAGCGCTTACCAACTTATACTTTGATAGTTGCAATATCTTGCTTGTAGGTCTCCTGCTTTGAGTCTTTTCTCACACCAATTCTTCCCCCATCCAGCAGTCAAAATTACTTTCCTACATTGTTCTTTGGACTTTGTCACACACACCCTCACCCCCGTACCCACTCAATAAATTCTCACTTCTTTGTATATTTTAGAAATGAGACCAGAGACACTGGTTGCAAAAAATCAGTCCCAATTTTCCACTTCCCTCCTAATGTTGGTTGCATTTGCTTTGTTTGCACAAAATCTTTTCAACTTAATGTAATCAAAAGTATCCATTTTACATTTTGAATTTGCTCTCTATCTCTTGTTTGGTCACAAATTCTTCCCTTCTTCATAAACTATTCTCACTCTCCAAGCTTGGTTACAGTATCAGCCTTTATATCTAAATCATGAACCCATTTTGATTTTATTTTGGTATATGGTGTAAGATATTATTTATCTATTCCCAGTTTCTGCCATATTATTTTCCAGTTTTCCCAGCAGTTTTGTCATATAGTGAGTTCTTATCTCAGAAGCTAGAATCTTGGGTTTATGAAACAGTAGATAACTATAGTCCTTGAATACTGTGTCTTTGGTACCTAATCTATTCTACTGATCCACCACTATATTTCTCAGCCAGTACCAAGTAGTTTGGATGGCTGCTGCTTTATACTACAGTTTAAAATCTGGTATGGCTAGAATACCTTCCCTATTATTTCTTTTAATTAATTCCCTTAATATTCTGGACCTATTTTTCTTCCAGATGAATTTTTTTCTAGCTCTATAAAATATTTTTTGGTATTTTGATTAGTATAGTACTAAAAAGGTGCCATTTTTATTATATTATCTCAACCTAACCACAAGCAACTTGTGTTTTTTCCAGTTATTCAGATCTGACTTTATTTGTGTGAAAAGTGTTTTGTAATTCATATAGTTCCTGGGTTTGTTTTGGCAGGTAGATCCCCAAATATGTTATAATGTCTACAGTAACTTTATTTTTATTTTTTTATTTTTTTTGCTTTTTGGAGGGCAGTTGGGATTAAGTGACTTGCCCAAGGTCACATGGCTTATTGTGTGTGTGTGTGTGTGTGTGTGTGTGTGTGTGTGTGTGTGTGTAAAGTGTCTGAGTCTGGACCCAAACTCAGGTCCTCCTGACTCTGGAGCCAGTGCTCCACTCACTGTGCCACCTAGCCACCCCTCTACAGTAACTTTAAATGGAATTTCCTTTTCTGTTTCTTGCTATTGGGCTTCGTTTATATATATGAATCCTGAGGATTTATGTGAGTTTGTTTTATATACTTCAACTTTACTAAAGTTATTTATGATTTCAAGTATTTTTTAACTTAATTCTCTAGGATTCTCTAAGTACATCATTATATCATCTACAAAGAGGGATAGCTTAATCTCTTCTTTGCCTATTCTAATTCCTGCAGTTTCTTTTTCTTCACTTATTTTGTTTGACTGATTCTTGGTGCCTCTTAGAGTCATTAGCTTTAACTTGTCTAATTCTAATTTTTAACAAATTGTTTTCTTCATTTAGTTTTTGTACCTCCTTTTTCGTTTGATTAATTTTTCCCATTAAGGATTTATTTTCTCTAGTTAGTTTCTGTACCTCCTTTTCCATTTGGCTAATTTTGCTTTTTAAGGAGTTCTTTTCTTCAGTGATTTTTTTTCATTTTGCCAATTGTATTTTTGAAATAATTGGCCAATTTTTCTTTTACCTATTTAATTTGGCTTTTAAAATCCTTCCCGATAACTTCCAAGAATGCTTTTTGGGCTTGAGATCAGTTCATATTCCCTTTTGAGCTTTCAGATGTGGGTATAGTATCAATGCTGTCTTCTGCTGAATTTGGTTCTTCTTGCTCACCTGTAAGGCCAAGGACAAGCAGATGTCCAGAGGACTGCTGCTATGAATAGCTTTAAGATTCTGATTGCATAGTATAATGAACTCTCTATTTATTCAGCAGTGAACTAGGGGAAAACATTCACAGAAACCAAAGTACAGCATTCACAATGATATAACATAACAATTTATCACTAAAGTGGCCACATAGTTTTAAACAAAAGATATCATTCAGTAAATGCTTAAATCAATCATCCTTAAGGAGCAATCCTCCTTAAGGGACACAAAGTACAGAGGTCAAAGTTTTCCACCCCTAGGTCACATTGTATCAATATCTCAGTCAAAAGATCTTCTTGATTGAAGATGAGTTTCCAATCATCTCTAATGCAATCATCCTTACGGGTACAAAGTACAAAGTTCTCTCACCCCCAGGCCACAGTAAATTCATGATCTTCTCTGCCAGCACTGAGTACCCAAGGAGAGGTATTTTCATCTTGGCTCAAGGCTGGCTCTCAGATTCCATGATTCCTCTTCCTTGGGTGCAGCTCCTGCCTGATTCTACCCAACCGTCACATGGATCCACAGGCAGTAAGCTCTCATCTCCTCTTCCAGGTCCTTGTCCATTTCCCATTCCACACTGAAGTTCACAGTGTCCAGTCTATCTCAAGTCCTTCACAGTTTCTGTTTCTGGGAAGACAAAACTTAACAGAGCCCAAACAATATCCACACACATCAAGCTTAGCAGAGTTACAACAGTATTCACACACATTGGTGGCACTATCATCAATTTACTTTCTACCTGTGCAATCAACACAGACCCAGAAGACAGGGTCTCTGACTGAGAAATCAACACAAATCATAAGTAAAGTCCCAGAACCTCTGAAAATATCAGTAAAACCCCCCTTCAGTACTTCTGTAGAGAAATAACAAGAAAGTCCTCTTTCAGGGCTTCTGAACCAGCAGTAAGCTCCCAGGGCTTCTGTAACAACAACAATGTCCTCTATCAGCAGACAGATCAGACAAAGTAACAGACAGAAAGAGTTCTGCCACCATAACCATGCTTCCTACCAGCTCTGCTCTCTCCCAGCTTGTGCTCCTCCTTTTATATCATCAATTCCTTCCTGTTCCACCCACCTCTTACATCTTTCCTGTTCCTGTCTTTGGCAAGTCCCTCCTACTGTGATTTTCACAAGTTCTGTTTTGTAACAAAGACTTAATATAATCATGGGCAAGGCTCACCTGAAACAAGGAGCTAAGTACGTGTTTGCTTGCCATTACATCACCATAATAGGATTCTAAAATTGTATTTCTCCATTTATTTTTTGCTCATAGTGATTACATATTTCCTGGCCTTTAAAGTGGACCTCTGCTTCTGGGACACAGAGGGTTCTTTTTCACACTTCTTACTCCAAGAGTTTGGGGCCTGGTTACTAAGTTTGTGTGTTGTGGCCTCTGGTTCTGTCAGTTAAATGCTATATAATGCTCCAGCTCACCTGGTACTGAGCTGGAACTGGTTGGTGAGTGCTGAGACCAAGGCCGAGGCCATGAATTTCTGCGTTTCCCCAGCAATACACTGAAGTTCAGAGTGTGTGGTGTGGGGAAGGGGTGGTCTGGCCACTTCAGGTTTCTATCTCCCCACCCCTGTGCTAGAGCTCAGGGGGGCTCAGTAGCTGTTGGCTGGAACCATGCTGGTGTCTGCCAATTCCCCTGGTTGTGCTAAAGCAGCACACCTGGGCTTCTGGTCTTGGTGCTTGCTGACCCCACCCCTCTGGGGTTCAGGGTCACCTGGTGGGATGCCTCCTGTCCTGCACTGGTCCCTTATAGCCACAGCCACATCATTCCTGTATATCTCCCAAGTCATCTGCTGGTTCCACTATTTCAGGATTTTACCCTGGGGCAATATTTTCTGGGGTTTTCAAGGTCAACAAAGGAGCGATTGAGAGCACCTATGTTTTACTCCACCATCTTGGCTTCTAGAAGTTCAGGTAGGTGGTTTTTAAACATCTAGACTGTGGGCCAATAGCCTCAGGAGTAGCTGCTGCTGCTGCTGCAAGACCTGCACTTTCCCATTCCCCTGCTTCAACAGTCCCCTCCCCTGTGGTGAGAGGTTTGGAAATTGCCCCTACCAGGGGTGAATTATTTCGTTCAGGCTCACTTCAGCTCTGCTATGGTCAGGTCTGTACTAATGCAGCCAGTGTGCTGCACTCTGCACTTCCCTCACTAATCCTACCTGTCAATTGTCCATGTTTTCCTGGGCTGGAAATCTGCCACAATCCATCTCCTAATGGATTCTGCAACTCTACAATTTGTTCAGATTCTCTTTTTAGTAGTAATTGAAAGAATTTGTGGACAAGCTCAGGTGGCTCTGGCAAACATAACACTACCTGATAGGCTCTACTTTGCCTACAGATTTCTGAAATTCTGGAATCTAGAAGAGAATGTAATACCCTAGATATGTTCTGATCTCTTCATAGTACCAGAAGACTTCATTTTCTTTATTTTGACTTCTATGCTTCAAACGCCACTAAAGTTTCCAGGACACAAACGTTCAGTCTTTTGATTGACTAAATCACATCAGCATAGTCTCCATTGATTGTGCTTGATTTTGAGGAACAGTCTGTTGAGTCATCCCATTCACTTCATTTGTGAGAAGCAATGGATGTATACCAACCCAGAAACATTGAGAGATTCTATGTATTTTAAACCTCAAAATATCTTATTGAAAGATATTACTGTAATATTAATATTACTATTAATACTAAAGGTATTAATTATACAGATGCCTCCAGGATACATGAGGACCATGACATTAAATTTTATAGAGTGCCTCCCAAAATGTGTAACAAACATTAGTTCATTTATCCTCATAATAAATTTGTCACAAAACTATAGTGGCTCACTAACACCCATAAAGAAATATACTTTTATGTCTTGGTTTGTGGGATTGAAACAATAAATTCAATAATCATTGATACATTTTTAACACATCAAATACTTCCCAATAATTGCTCCCCAAAAGAAAAAAAAAGAAATTTACTACCCTACAATTTATCAGGCACTATATTTTAAAAACTGTGGATCAAGCCATTTATGAGCCATGAGGTATACCATGATAATATCTTGGAGTATATCTAAAGAGGTAAAATTCACTCATCTCCATTTTTAAGTTGGCATAGAATAAAGCGGATGGAAAGACAAAGACAAAATAGTGATTAGGAGAGTGAAGTTTCCTTAGGTTTCCTAGGATGAAGCCAGGTAAAGTGACTTGCACAAACAAATTAAATGATAGTAAATAAGGAATAAGGAATATAAGAACCAAGAGGGCAAAAAGACTTAAGCATCAAGAAAATGTGATTTGATTCATAGGGCACAGGGGAGGGAAATATCTATTTGCCACATTGGTTGATCACTCCTTATGCAAATTAAAAAAAAAATCAATCACAAAAGTGCATATGTTTCTCTTGTTTAATAATCTGTCTACATTCAACTTTTTAATGCCTTCATATTTGGAATGATAAGAAAATAGAAGTTGAATTATATGATAATGGTAATAAAACCAGTAGTCATTATCCTGAATTTTCTATGGAATTGTAATGCTAATGAACAAATCAACTTTTATAAATATTTGACTCCACTATAATGAAAAAGGAGTAAACTAGATTGCATTGCCCCTTCAAATTTTGCATTTGAATACATGTCTTCAAATAGTCAGCTCTTTCTAAATGACAGATCCAGTAGCAGGCCAATAATTTAAAATGCTAAAGTTTCTTTTACTATTAATAAGCTAAAAGTTATTCAGAAGCACTAATATTTCACCAATATAAAATATTATAAATAATCTGAATCATTGAAATGGGAAGGTGATTTTTGACTTTCAGTCAAACCAAATTTATAGCTACCTGTCACTACCTAGTTGTTTGAATTGAACCAGTTATTTTAGGATCTGGTCTCCATTTTGTAATCAGTAAAATAAGGGGTTTGCACAAGATGATCTCCACCGTTCCTTCCAACTCTCACACACAATTACACCGTAATTTCCCATTACAAAATAGGGAACTATGATTCTTCAACCAGCATGTATCAATGAACAAACATTTACTAAGTGCCTACAATGTGCCAAGAACTCTGCTAGGCATTAACTGGTCAAAGAATAAAGCAATACCTACTCACAAGAAGTTTTCATTCAAATAGAGGAGAAAAACAAGTACATTTAAAATACATACAGAATAACTATAAAGTTAATAAGTTAAATGCATATAAAATAGTTAAATACAAAGTGTTTTAAGAGAGAAAGCACTAGCAGTTGCTTAAATTAGGAAAGATTCATGCAGAAAATGGTGCTTGACATATATTAAAGGGAAAAAGAGATACTTTGAGATAGAGATATGGACACAGTATATTCCAGGAATGGTAGACAGTTATAAAGATACAGAGACAGGAGATAAGAGTGTTATATATGAGGAATAGAGAGGTCAGTTTGTTTGGATTACGCAGTGTGCAATGAGGAGTAATGTTCAATGAGGTTGGAAAGAGAAGCTAGATCCAGATTGTGCAGGGCTTTAAAAAGTGAAATACAGGAGTGACTGTTTTGTCCTAGAGTCAATAGAAAGGCACTGGAATTGATTAATAGGGGAGTGACATGGTCACATTGGCACTTCAAGAAAATTACTTTGCCAGCCACATGTATGATGGACTAAAATGAAAAGAAACTTGAGACAGGAAAAATAATTAGAAGGCTACTATAAAAGTCTAGGTTGGAGGGAATGAGGGGATGGTAGGGGGGAGGATATGTGAATGAAGGTTGTACCTGTGTGAATGAAGTGAAAGAATCATATGAAAAAGAAAGTGTGAAGGTAGAAACATAAAAACGTACCAGCTCATTGAATATTGTTATTGTTGTTTTTCAAAGAGGACCAATTACATCATAAGCCAATGTCTTGAATTGAATGTGAATTAAACTTAAGTGAGGCACAGTTTCACAAAATTGTCATTCTCACTCTCTCTTTCAGAGTCATCAAAATCCAGTGGCAAGACAAAAATCAAGATGACTGGTGATGACTTTGGCATCTTTGGTGTCTGACCAAGATCTTAATGCTCCATGGTGCCTTCTTCACTTACCTTAATGGCCATTGGAACAAATTGTTCTCATCCACTCATTCTGCTGGATGAAGTCTTCACATGCTTGACCTACACATCCCTCTAACTTATTGGTGGATTTAAGACCTGCCAGTTTCTTTCAAACTCTTTTATCCCATATTCTGAAATGTTTTTTTTATTATTTTTTTAACCAAGGTGTGGTTATTGCCCATGCTACAACTTCTTGGAACTAGAGGTGAGAGCTGAATGAATCAAGTAGACACCAAAGGTAGATGAGCAGTCCTGAAAAGATCTTGGAAAACCATCACACCAGAAATACTAGCCCTACCTGAATACCCTATATAACTCTCCAGCTAATGGAATATGTAGAATGAGAAGACCAGGGTGATGTTAATTTCAGTCAGTCAATAAATATTTATTGAGTAACTATTATGTGCCAGATATCTTACAACGTACTGGACATATATAAAGAGACAAGACAGTCCTACCCTCCAGGAGTTCACAATCTAATGGGGGAGACACCAAGGAAACAAATATGCACAGACAAGCTATACACAGATTAAAAAGGAAATAATTAAAAGAGGCAAGGCATTGGAATTAACACATTGGGAAAGTCTTATAGAAGATATGATTTTAGTTGGAAGTTGAAGAATGCCAGGAAATCTAGTAGGTAGACATGAGGAAATAAAATATTCCAGGCATGTGGAACAGTCAAAGAAAACAGCAAAAGCAAAAATAATGGAATGTCTAGTTCATAAAAAGCAGGGAGGCAGTGTCTCTGAATCAAAGAGTACATGGTAGGTAATAAAGTTTAAGAAGATAGGATAGGTAGGAAGGGACCAGGTTAAGAATGAATTTCAATACCAAACCATGGATTTTATATTTGATCTTGAAAACAATGGGAAGTCACTGGAGTTTACTGAATAAGGGATGGGGTTAAACAGTCAGAACTGCACTTTAGGAAAATCACTTTGTTGGTTTAATGGGGGATATATTGCAGTGGGGAGAGAACTGAGCCAGGCGGACTCACTAGAAGACTCTTGCAATAGTCCAGAATTAAATTGATGAAGGACCACACCAGAATGATAGCATTGTCCAAGGAGACAAGAGGGAAGTGTTCACGAGATGTTGCAAAAGTGAAATTGACATGCTTTCCCTGCACATTAGGTTAGAGGAGTGAGGAATATTGAGGATTAAAGGATGACACCTAGATTATAAACCTGAGAGGATAGTGGTGCCCTGAAGAGATCGGGTTAGGAAGAGTAACAGTCAAAAGGAATGAGAGATGTTTTTAAAAGTAAATATAATGAGTTCATATTTAAATTCATGTTTAATTTAATTTAAGATGTCTACTTGACATCTAGTTCACGATGTATTATTGGTAGGTGGAAATTCAAATACTGGAGGTCCATATAGTGGTTAGGGAAAGATACATAGATTTGGGAATCATCAGCATAGAGATGTTAATTTAATTCATGGATGCTGATGAGATCCCCAAGTAATTAATGTAGAAGGAGAATAGAAGAGGACCTGAACAGAACTCTATGGACATCTTCAATTAGAGGGATTAATCTGGAAGGAGATCCAGCAAAGAACACTTTGAAAAGGAATATCCTGGTAGATAGAAAAGTCACAATAAGGTGGTTTTGCAAAAATTTGGATAGAAGAGAATATCAAGAAGGTAAACAATGTCAAAGGTTGCATAGAGTTCATGAACAATAAAGACTGAGAAAAAAGACATCAGATGTGACAATGAAGTGATCATTGTTATGATGAGGTTGAAAACTGTAGGGATTAAAAGGATTAAAAATGGGGAGCGGAGAGAAAATGGAGGTACCCATTGTAGAGACATGTGTATGTTTGCAGGCAGTAAGAAAAGAGCCAGTAGAGAGGGAGAGACAGTAATGCTGACGGAGGGGACAATCCATTGGAGGAAATATAATTGAACTTTATCATTTCTCCCACATTTTGAGCCTTGAAGATTAAAAGAATGGTGGAACCTTTGACAGGAATAATATAATTTGAAAGAGGAAAGAATTTTGTAGATGGATAGACAGTAAATTTAGTTTTTGATATGTTAAAATTAAGCTATCTCCAAGATGTGAAATTTAAAATGTCCAGGAGATAACTGGTGATGCAGGACTAAAGTTCAGTCAAGGGACTAATGATAGGTGTAAATAATGTTTAGACCTAGGGGATCAGATGAGATCACCAAGAGAGTGCATGTAGAAGGATGAGACAAGACCCTTGCACAGAACCTTAGGGGTTCACAAACACACTAATGTGTTTGGTATGTGGTAAAATTTTGTTAAATGAAACTGAACATTACCAGACCAACAGAAGAAGAACAAGGAAGGAATATAGTCAAAAAAATCAAGCAATGAAAGAGTATCCAACATGAGGTATTCTTTGGACTCCTTAAAAAGAAGGAAAGAACTAATTGCCCTACGAATTAAAATTGCTCATTGTCATGGTGCTAAAAAATGATGTCTTTCTGTGTATTGGACTTGGCATTAGAAGAAATGCAGTGGAGGTTGGGAACTGACATATTTTTCCTCATATGACTTTGGGCACCTCTCTTGACATCTGGGAACTTCTGTTTCCTGGGAACAATAACACTTTCACTATAAGCTTCACACAGTTTTTGTGAGGATCACATGAGAGAAGATTGGTGAAAGGTTTTGTATTGTAAAGCTCTGTCTCCATTGGAGCCACTATTTCTATGGCCTGTGGCTTCCTACCTAGTCAGTGCTTATGAAGAGAACCCAATTCAACTAATTTGGGGTTTTGCTTTTTTTGACTAGCAGAACAAAACCAGTTTTCTAACCATTGTGTTGAAATGATGTATTCCATTATCTTTGGCAGCTTGATGGAGCAGAAAAGAGAGCACTGGTGTTAGAATCAGGAAACTCATCTTCCTGAGTTCAACTCTAGTGTCAAATATTAGCTGTATGACCCTGGGGAAGTCACTACATTGAATTATAAAATCAGTATAGATTATAAGAATGTAAATTTTGAAGATCTTCTGTGCCCCTAGGTTAAATGCACCTGGAGCCTGTGGTGGGAGGCTTGTTTTTAAGGAACGCCCACACCTTGGTGCTTTGTGATTGGGCAGTGGGTCAAGAGGATTGTTACATTCTCTGACCCAGGAGAAGGCTATATATAGTCCCTGATGTGAGACTTTGTTTTGGGCCTCACTTTGAGAGGTGTTGTGTGATTTGACCAGATGAGACTCTGGGCAGCTGTTGAGAGCCCACCGGTTTTGAAAAATCCAGCTGTTGATGCTTCCCTCTCTGGTAACTGACTAAGTACATATGTAATGGTTGGACAGTTGGAAGCCTGTGTGCTTGATCTGTTTGTTTCTCTGTCTTCTTATAATTTCTGCTTGTAACCTCTGTATACTCTGAAGTTTGGGGTGCTGACTTTTTCCCCTGAACTAGGTAAATGATATGTTTGATTGATTAAAGCAAGACTGTTAACCCATTTTGAGTTGCTTTCCTTTAGAAAAGCAGATCAAAGAACCTGTGTTGGCAGCCACCCTGGGGATGCTGGGGTGCTTACTGCTACAGTATCAGAGAAGGACCTGTGAAAATGTTTGTCTCTATGCCTTCATTTTCCAGGTTTTGTGAACAAATAAATATGACTCTTTTTTTTTTCTTCAAAACAGAGGACTAAAATAGAAGTCATGGACAGAAATCACAGAAAGAGAGATCAGTTTGTTATAGCATGAAAAATAAAATCAAGTATACAACCAAAGGAAATTAAAAAAAAAATAACATCCAGCACTGGTCAACACTCCTTATCACTGTATACTCTTCAAATAGGGAGATTGGAATGAGGAATGAGTGTGGCCTTAGTACCCAAAAAAGAATTTTTACTTGTATGTACTCTGACACACAACCTGTAATACACTTAAGTACCCAAGATACTATTTTTTTCATTGAAAATGATTAGTTTGAACTTAGCTTCTGAGAGTCCTTTGACCTCTAGATCTATAATCTCATGTTCCTCTGATCTGTGAGGCTCCTTCCAGCACTGATAGAGTATAGGTTATTCATCCATTCTTTCATTTGGTTGCTTATTTATTGATGAATTGGTTGATCATTTGATTGATATAGAGAGGTTTTCATGGGCAAAATGGAAAACCTTCAGGTTTTTTCCCTATTGTTCTCTTTCTCCTCTTCTCCAAAACTCTCCCTCTTAGTAGAAATATATTTCTTGGGGTGGCTAGGTGGCACAGTGAGTAAAGTGCCGGCCCTGGAGTTGGGAGGACCCGAGTTCGGTTCCGGCCTGAGACACTTAACACCCACACAAAAATATTAGCTGTGCAACCTTGGGCAAGTTACTTAACCCCAATTGCCCTCCAAAAGGCAAAAAAAAAAGAAAGAAATATATTTCTTTTCTTTCTAATTCTTAAAATTAGTTTAAAAAGAATTTCAATGTGACCTGGAAATCTGGAAATCAAGAATTAGGGTAAAAATGTATATATTTTTCTTCCTCTCATTTTTTAAACTCTACCTTGCTTTCTAGGCAATTTTGATTTCAGATTTTTATTTTACCCAAGCTTAACAGTCACACATCATTAGACATGTATATCCCCAAACTCAAACTATTTATAATAAGGTTTTTAGAAAAAAAAATAAAGAAAAAGATCTCCAGTATACACCTTCAAGGAAGTATTTGTTAGAACACATTTCATGGCTCTAAATGTATCTGTATTGATGGGCTTTCCAACTACTTAATGTTTTAAGGTAATTAAACCACAAAAACCTCATTGAAGTAATGTTTAGGGCTGTCTTAAACCCTTAAAAGCCATTAGCTCTTAACTGCCAAGTTGCTCTGAGTCTCAGGCTGCATGAAATTGAATCATATTTGAAGGGTTTTGTAGGCTAGTGGCAAAAATCATATAACCCCTACAGTTTTAAATCCCTCATCCAATACAAGTGATATCTAGAAAGAGGAAATAATTATGAATGCAAAGGAAGGAAGGCTTTGAACTTGATTTTGCATCCTGTGTTTTTCTTGTCATCTTTAGCTAATTAACACCACTTAACTTACATAGTTTCCACTAAACTAGCAATATTTTGGAGCAAGGCACTTATTCTCACTTTAAATATTCAAAAAGGGAGATTAAGACACTCACTTATCCAAGCAGTCCTCAACTTATTCATACATATGAATGTGTATAATAATAATAACTGACATTTATAAACTGGTTTAAAGCAGTCTACTGCTAATATATGCAAAATACTTTGCAAACCTTGAAGTGCTATATAGATATGAACTACTATTATTATTTAAACTATGCAAAACATTTAAAATATTGAACTTTGTTTTTTGCACTACTACCATTTGCATCACAAATCTTTGAGAGGTGTCTTTTAAGAAAGCATAAAAATTAAGTAAAACTAAAATATACAGAGACCTTATCTCAAAGAGCATGAAACATTACACCTCTGTAAGACACTTTCTTTTTTATTTTTTCATTAAAATTAACAGAAATCTACTTCCTCTGCCTCCTAACCCCTTCCTGCATTGGGGAAAAAAATCCAACAAATACCTCATAACAAATATTTGTCAAGCAAAATAAATTCCCTTATTGGCTACATAGAAACATTTTCATGTCCCATCCAGTACAAAAGATGAATTGCATATTTCATTTGAAACTCAAAAGAGTCCTGTGAGGTAAGTACTATAAGAGTTATTATCCCCATTTTACAGGAGAGGAGAGTGAGGCTCAAATAATTTAAATGGCTTACCTATGTTTATAAAACTGGCAAGTGTCTATGGCAGGATCTGAAAAAAAAAAGGTCTCTCTGACTTTAAATTCCGCATCCCATCAATTATTCTTTGTTGTCTTCACAGTTTGTTAATGCATAAACATGCCTCAAGAAATAATTCAGAGGCGGCCAGGTAGCACAGCGAGTAAAGAGCACCGGCTCCAGTGTCGGGAGCACCTGGGGATCGAATCCGGGCTCAGATACTTAGCACCACACCCAGAAATAACTGGCTGTGTAACCTTGAGCAAGTTACTTAACCCTGATTGCTTAAAAAAAAAAAACAAAACAACAACAAAAAGAAATAATTCAGATTTAAGTTCCTGAGGAATTCAGGGTATGGTTGACCCATTCAACCCCCTTTAAACTCAGTTTCCCATTCTGTAAAATGAAGGAGCATAACATCTTATAATCTGATGGATATTTCCATAATTCTTTTACAAATGAGCATTGACTATGTATGATGTATGGAGAATCACAGAATCTGAATTGGAACGTGCTTCGGTAACCATCAAGTCCAACATGAACTTCAAGAAAAATAACCTTGAACAACATTTTACTTGAGGTTATCCAGGCTTTTCTTGAGGACAAGAAAATAAGGAAAACCTATTGTTTCCTAAGGTTGCACAATATTCATTGGTAGGAAGTCCCTATGTGTACCTATATTCCCCAACCCAAGGGGTGGTTAGGTGGTGCAGTGAATAGAGCACCAGCCCTGGAGTCAGGAAGACTCCAAAAGTTCAAATCTAGCCTCAGACACTTAACACAAAACTAGCTGTGTGACCTTGGGCAAGTCACTTAACCCCAATTGCTCTACCTTTCCCCCTTCCAAAAAAAATTCCTCAACCCTATAGCGAAGCCTAAATGTGTATCTTTTTCAACAAAGTACTAACAATATTACCGTTTATATTTATATAACATTTATATAATTCTTTAAGGTACATGATATCTTATTTAATACCTATAATTACCCTGTGAAGCAAGTGCTAACTTCATTTTTTTGTATGAATTAACCGAGGATGAGAAAGGTTAAGCAACTTTCTTGGGATCATATAGCTAAGCAAGTGTTGGAGGTAGTATTTAAACTCACGTCTCCCTGACTCCAGATCTAGTATTCTATCCATTTTATCCATTGCTGGTCTTTTGCTTCCCTTTGCTCTCTGGAAAAAAGCAAAAATGTACCTTCTTTCCTCCTTTAAAAGATTAGAGATGATTGTAACGTTTCCTCCACAACTTTCTGTTTTCTTCAGGCTAAACATAGAATCATGGGATCTTAGTATTAGGGCTGGAAGACATTAAAGGATATTGAATCCCAACTCCTCATTTTACAGGTGAGGAAACTGAGACCCAGGGAGGGTAAACAGAGTATCTAAGGCCCCATGGTAATAAGTACTTGAACAATGACATGTACCCAGCATCTCTGAAAGCTTTAGAAATCCTTTTGACTTCTCCACCAAGTTCCAGGAAGCCCATTACAGGGGAACCTCATCATCTTACAAGATCTAATCAACCTTAGTAATCAGACTTTATTACTACTCTCTGTCCCTCTGATTGGAAGGTGGAACCAAGAACTACCGAATCTTCCTTTAAGAAGGAGGATCAGGAGAGATACCACTTCATTTCCCAATTCAATGCTCTACTTTGGGATTTCTCTGACTTCTCACAACAGATCCACATCAAGTTCTTCCCCATTCCCTTTTTCAGTTTCTTTTTGTATATTGTCATTCCCATCCCATTGCATTGTAAGCTCTTGAAGGGAAAGACTGTTCTTTTTCTTCCTTCCTTCCTTCCCTTCCTTCCCTTCCTTCTTTCCTTCCTTCCTTCCTTCCTTCCTTCCTTCCTTCCTTCCTTCCTTCCTTCCTTCCTTCCTTCCTTCCTTCCTTCCTTCCTTCCTTCCTTCCTTCCTTCCTTG
>NW_027185771.1:28905915-28976900 GCF_028583685.1 Petaurus breviceps papuanus
CTTACTTTGGTCATGGCTTTCAGGAAGTCCAATAATTTTTAAATTATCTCTCCTGGATCTATTTTCCAGGTCAGTGGTTTTTCCCATGAGATATTTCACATTGCCTTCTATTCTTTCATTTGTTTGGATCTGTTTAACAGCATCTTGATTTCTCATAAAGTCATTCGCTTCCATTTTCTCCAATGTAATTACTGAAGCAATGATACTCCTCATTGAGCTTTTGAGATTCTTTTTCCATCTGGCAAATTCAGCTTTTTAAGGCATTCTTCTCCTCATTGCAATTTGAGTCAGTCTGTTCTTTAAGGTATTATTTTCCTCAGTCAGGCTGTTGACTCGCATTTCATAATTTTCTTGCATTGTTCTCATTTCTCTTCCCAATTTTTCCTCCACTTCTCTTATCTGCTTCTTAAGGTCCTCTATGGCCTGTAACCAGTTTGTATTTTCCTTTGAAGCTTTTGGTACAGGAGTTCTGACTTCACTGTTTTCCCCCTGTTCCATGCTTTGCTCCTTTTGTCCCCAAAATAGGAATGTAATGTTGGAATCTTCTGTCTGCTTTGTTTCCTTTGCCTGCTCATTTTGCCACTCAATTACTTGACTTTTGGGCTTTTTGCCACAGTAGGACTCTGCCACCAGACAGGGGAGGTATCGTCCCAAACGCTGGAGTTTACTCAGCTGCCAGAGGTATTAGATGGGTGCCCTTTCTGAGGTCTCCACAAGCTCTGGCAAGCTGGACACACACCCCAGGACCTCCAACCTAGACTGCAATCCAGATCCAAGCAGGTTAAAGCAAGAGCGATTTCCCCTCAGACTGGTGCTTGGTCCCCCTACACTCTGTAGGCCAGGAGCTGAAGCAGCCATGTGGCTCTGGCTGGCTGTGCAGGTGTCTCAGTGGCTTCTCACCCCAGGGGTAAAAGCCATGCATTTCCACTTACTGGTCCCAAAGTCCAGACCGCACCGACCTCTCACTTTGTCTTTCACATCTATGTGTTGATAAATCTGGAAATGGCCACAGCTGCTGCTGATCTGGAGTCCCTCTGGCAGGTGACTGGTCAGGCCCACCCTGGGGCTAAAGCCTGGGTGTCAGGCTGGGCTAGGCTCCCAGAGTGCTGGGCTGGCTGATTCCTGCTGGCCTGCTGGGCTGTCCTCAGAGGGAGATTAGCTTCTCTGTGTCATTTTGTGGATTCTGCAGCTCCAAAGTTTGTTTAGAGTCCCCTTTTTACATGGATTGGGGAGGGTAGAAGCTGGAGCCCTGGGGAAGGTCATGCTTCTACTCCACCCATTATTGTTTCTTAATTAAATGGTAAGCACTGATAATAAAGACTTATCAAGGGAATGAGGTATGAGCCTGGAAAGAATTAGATCTAATCTCAAATGAAGTATTCTGATTAGTCAAAATCTCTTATAAATTATCTCTTTCTTAGACCATTTTTGATAATCTCTTTTTTTTTTCTGAGGCTAGAATCAATAAGACCTAAAAGAAGGATTTAGTGGCAGTCATAGGAATTTTTTCTTTTGGACAGATGACATGATGGGAAAAAATTCCCTATATTAATTAGATTATATTCAGTGTTACTTGACACCCCATTTAATTATTTTGTTATCTATACAATATATCTATATTTTGTTATATATTTTGTTATCTTCATTTTGTCACTCACATGCACAAAGGTCAATCTTTGATTGTTGTAGGACAGCAAGGTTATCTAGGGTCATCTAGGTTTTGAATTGCCTCATATGAAAATGCAATGAAATTTGCAGTTAGCAAAGCTTGTAGATTATAAATTTATTGAAAGCTTTCTTAACTATGAAAACACATTTAGAGTGAGTTAAGAAAAAATTTACATTTTAAGTATTTTTCTCATTTGTTACATTTGGACAAATTTGGATTTTAAGTAAATGAACTGAATGAGAAAACATATGTATCATTAGTAATTATGGAGTGAAATTCCAAGAAGGGCAATATTCGGGACTCCCTCTGGAAGCTACCTGCATGAACTCAATTTGTGGTCAGACTTGATATCACTTCAGTTAGGAAGAAATCAATTGCAAAAATGTTAGCCATCTCCTCAGATGAGAGCCAATATGTAGATGTAGGAAAATGTTGCCAGCAAACTGAAATGCATTATAGAGAGAAATTCATAACATTACTAAATCACATATCGAAAGCTGAAATATTTAGTATGGCTGCCTCAGCTAAGCCTCGTATGGCTGGCTACGTTTTGATTTCAGAAATTATAGTAAACATTTTAAAATTTGATAAAACAAGATGTGGTTAGCCAAGATCCTGTCCCTTTCATTTTTAAACACACTCTGTAAGGTAAATTTAATCCAGTCCACTTCTCACTAGATAATGCTGAACTCATTAAAATGCAGTTTGGGAATGCAGCAGGGTTTCAATTTTGTTTGGAAGTGTCCTTCCTTTCAGTATATTTCTTTAGCTAAATGCAGTGTGTATATCTCTTTCCAAAGAATAAACAAATTCCAAAATCTGAAAGTTTGAATTGTGTTCAAAACTCCCAACTCATGATTATTGAACAGATTCTACACTTGGCAAGATGTTCTTCTCCCTTCCTTATAGCAGCTGCTTTCCTAGTCTACCGGCATTTCCAAATATTTTATCAATAAATAAATCAAAAAGGCAGAAAGGATAGGTTCCCTCCCCTTTACATATTTGTGCTTCCTGTCTGACATTTTCTATCCTTCTGTGACATCTAGTAATCAGGGAAAAAAAGTTTGTGGTATGAAAGAACACACAGATCATCTAATAAATAGCTAATCATTTTGGTTTGCTTCCCAAAGTTACTTCTTCTGTCTTTCTGTTTGTCCTTATGCCATTTCCCCCTCTTCTCTTATATAAATTCCTATTGCCTCTTTACTCTCGTGTTTGGTCTCTTTTACTAATTTTTCTCATTCTACCCTCTAAAAAAAACTATTATAGAAAACCTAGAATGCAATCATAGAATGAAAAGAATAGATAGATAAAACGTATATTAAATGATTATAATGTTCTCAGAAGTTCTGGGAAAACAGATTCATGCAAGTATGTCAATGTCTGCTCTCAGGTAGCTTACATTCAAATAAGGGAATGGAGACACAAAAAGGGGAGCAGGAAAGGAGTGTAAAGCACAAAGAAAATGTTTGGAGATGGCCTGGAAGATACTGGGTTCCAGATAAGACAAGGTGAAAGTTCACCTCTGGGATTAGGAGAGAGGGGAGAGAGGAGAGAATTAAAATTATGCTGAAAGAATATAAGGCAATTGCAAAAAGTTGGCATGGAGTCCTGATTCTGAACAAAAGCAGTACTCTATTTTTCTTTGAAAATAAGTAACACAAAACAAATTATTGGATATAACAAGATTTTAGCCACTTCTATGGCCTTTGGAACAATTTCTTCTCATCTGCCAATTCTTCCAAGAAAAGTCTTCACATGCTTGGGATAGACACAAGCCCCACAATGCACCAATGGGTCTGAGACTCATTGATTACCCTCAACCTGGTTTAACCTGCCTGCTGAATCAATTTACCAGGGTGTGGTCACTGCATGCTTCTTGGAGCCACAAGTGAGAGTTGAGTGCTAGGTTGATATCAAAGGTGGATGAGCAGCCCTAAAAAGGACTGGGAAAGCCCTCACACCAGAAGTGTTCGTTCTGCTTGCACACTTCATACACCCCTATGTCACATACCTCCTTAATGAACAGTTCTCTATTATCTCAATTTCTAGCAAAATTACCTGACAAAGTTTCTCATTCTGTTCCTGTCAACCCAATGGAGAAATATAAACATGATAATAAAATTATGGAATCATGCAACTACTGAATAGTCACACCTAAAAAATAATTGTTAATGGATTAATTTAAACATGAAAGATCTAGAGTACAAATTTGGATTCACAGGGATCATTGGTTTCTCCTCTGCCATGTAACATTTATAATTTGCTTGGATAAAAGCATAGCTCAACTATTGATCAAATTTTTTGTGGCCTCTAGTTCTTGCTGTAACTTTTTTCCACAATTGCAAAACTAAATTGTTTCTCATATGAACTTAATGATGCCAAAATTCTGGATTCAATTCCTCTGTGGTGTTTTCAACTTATATTCATCGAATAATAGTGTCAATGACTGTCTCCTCACTTTGCATATCCTTCCATCACTGAAGACAGGAATCTTCTTATGTAGGCTTAATGTGAATATATCTTTTTTTTTTTTCATCTTAATCTGTGGTTGGCATGAAAGTGCTAGGAAGAAAACCAAACAATAAGGACTAAATAAAATGTAGGAGAAATAAGAAGAATTTAGGTAACAGAGGTGAAACAAATGTCAAGATAGAGTCACTTAAGACCTAAAAAACAAAATGGCTTATTTGGATATTAAGAGAAAAGAATCTAAAAATCTGTTAAAGTTTTTAGGAAGCACTCTAAAGGATAGTTCAGACAACTCACAATTAAGAATTCTCAACCTAGTCCATCAGAATGAATTTAGATAGCAAACAGATGAATAAATTATAAAATCATTTAATAAGTACATGTTTTTTGCAAAAGCACTGTGTTAGGTGATGTGTATACAAATAGATACCCATCACCTAATATGGTGTTTTTGCACTTTTTATAAGCAGTGTGTATACAAATAGAGAGGCAGTTAAGTGGTATAGTGGATAAAGAGCCAGACCTTGCATTAGAAGGACTTATTTCCTGAGTTCAAATTTGACCTCATACACTTACTAACTGGGTGACACTGGGCAAGACACTTAACCCTTTTCCTCAGTTTCCTTCTCTGTAAAATGAGGAGGAAGAAATGGCAAACCATTCTAGTATCTTTGTCAAGAAAACCCCAAACAGGATCACAGAGAGTTGGACACTATAGAAAATGATTGAACAGCAACACACAATAAGAATATTAAGCATGTTTGTTTTGTTTTCAAATAACCCACATCTTAATAGATAGAAAGAACCTATATGGGACATTTAAGCTTCAAGGTAGTCAGAAAGATCCAGTGGTCTTTAGGTTGCAGGATCAAGGTAGCAAATAATGTTCCTTTATTAGTGTTTATCCACTGATAAAACTACATGCATTTCCCATGTCAAACCATTTGACTGTACCCAATAACTTCAATGGCAATAAATTCCTTTTCTGGCTTTTCACTTAATGTGACTTCTAATGACTTTGGAATTGCAGCATGATCAGAGGTAATTACTAGTTATTGTCTCAATAAGGGTTACTTTACTATACAATTATTTCAGTGATTTAGACTGGAAACAGTCTTTAAAAACCTTTTGGTTTTCTCTATCTATTGGCAGAAATTGGCCAACAATGTATTGGTGGTAGAAGGGATAGTTTACATCTCTTGAAAGGTTGTTTTCCTGAGGAATGTGTATGGGTGCTAAGCAGGAAGCCAGGATAATGGTCTGGAGAGTGCTGGCACAATAATGTCCTAGTTTACTCTTGTCTGTCATTGAAAGGAGAATGGAGATAGTAGTCAAGAACCACCCCACATTATTTTTGCTTGTTTTTTTTTTTTTTGGCTTTTATGGATGTGGAAGGTAGGGAAATTGAAGTTAAGTGACTTGCCCAAGGTCACATGGCTAGATTTTTGTGTTAAGTATCTAAGGCCGCATTTGAAACCAGGTCCTCCTGACTCCAGGGCACTGTGCCACTAGCCACCCCACCACCCCAAATTCTGATGAAATTTTAGTGTACTTGGAGTCTAGAAAAAATAATTTAATAATCACCTTGTTCTCTCCTCTGGTCCAACCATGTGAGTTAAAAGTCAGGCAATTAATAAACATTTATTAAGCACCAACTATGTTCCAAAAAATATGCCAAGGATATAAAGAAAGCTTTTTTTTTTTGGCTTTTTGGAGGGTGGAGGGCAGGGAAATTGTGCTTAAATAACTTGACCAAGGTCACACAGCTAATAAGTGTTAACTATTAAGTTCGGATTTGAACTCAGGTCCATCCTGAGTCCAGGGCCAGTGCTCTATTCACTGTGCTACCTATCCACCCCAAGAAAGCTTTTTTTTTTTTTTTTAAGTTCCTGGCCTTCAGGAACTTGCAGACAAACAGCTGGGCACAATAAAAATTTATGCAGATTAAACTGGAATTAATCAATAGAGGAAAAACACCAGTATTAAAGGAGATCAGCAAAGCCTTTCTCAAGATGGAATTTTGACTGACATTTCAAAGAAGTCATGGGGTAGAGAATAAGAAAAACGGTATCACATACATGGTGGACAGGGAATGAAAATGCCTGGAGTCCTAGGATGAATGTCTTGCTCAAAGAACAGAAAAGAGGCTGGTGAGATTGGGTAACAGAGCACATTGGGGCAGTATAGTATAAGAAAACTAGACAGGGAAGTGGTAGTAGGTTGTTATGGGTTTTGAATGTTAAAAATAGCACTTTATAATTGATTCTTTAAGTGATAGGAAGCCACTGGAGTTTTTTGGGCAAGGGTGTGTGACATTATCAGACCCAAGATTTAGGAAAAAACAAAAACAAAACAAAAGAAAACACTTTAACAGATAGGTAGAGGATGAACTCAAGTGGAGAGTGACTTATGACAGGAAGACCAACAGGGAGGACATTTCAATAGTTGTTTAGAATAGGCAGTTAAAATCCTCTACACTATGATTCCAACCTTTTTTCTGAAGTCTCGTTTTATAATGTTACCCTTCAAACAGTCAGCATTCCAGTTCAGCTGACACACTAGTTTTTTCTCTGCTCATAATATGCCTTCTACTTCTGTGCCTTTTTACAAATTGTCCCTCATATGTGGAATGTTCATCCTCTACACTCTCATTTTAAAGAAGGCATCTCTCATTTCACAGCCACAACCCATGCACCACCTCCTACAATAATCCTCTCCTCAGCCCCCTCTTTATCAATAACATTCCTTCTTTTTAAAAAAATATTTTGTATTTACTTACACACATGTTGAGTTCTCCCAGTAAATGTAATCTTCCTGGGAGCAGGGATTGTCTCTTTTTTATTTGTATCTTAATTGCTTAGCACACTGTTTTGTGAACAGAAAGCACACAGTAAGTGTTTGTCAAATTGAAGGCTTAGATTTGTTCTCCTTTTCCCAGAGGAAGAGATAAAGATGGAAATTACAGAGTACCAGATTTCAGCTGGATAGAAACAAAAAAAAAATGCAATGATAAGAATTGTACAAAAGTGGAGCGGGCTGCCTTATGAAGTATTCAGGCAGAGGCAAAGTAGCCATTCATCAGTGATATTATGCAGGGGATTCCTGTCCAAATATTAGATGGTCTCAAAGTTTCATTCCAATTAGAAGATACTATGATTCTGTCACATGTTCTTTTTTACTCGTTTTCAGGACCTGGGATAGAGGTCTAGATAACTAAATAACAGAAAAAGCATGAAACAATATAGAGAAACGGAGTTTCCGAAGAAGCTGGACAAGAAAAGAAAAACAACGAAGTCCTTAGAAGGAAAAGGGACAGTAAAACTCTATCGCGAGCTCAAGGCCCAAGTGCAGCTGAGTTAAGTTTTGACCTATAAACAGTTGAAGTCAGGTTTTTCTTGATCTCTATGGCCCAGCAAGATTTCATCCCTAATTAAAAAATATATTATACTAAATGCATGTCTATCCTTTCCTCATGTGAGGTTGATAGTGTTCCTTCTAAAAAAAGGACTCACTATACAAAGCAGACGGTTTAAAAGCAAAATATACATAAGTACTATAAAGAAATACTTAAAGCCTATTATACTCTCCTATCAGCAAAATGACTCCTGGGAGTCATAATACTATTGAAGAGATATTTCAGGTTTATCTCATATCTGTGTTGTTCCTGAGTATTACACTGACTATCCACCATACCTAGAACGTTCTTCCTCCTTCTCTCTACCTCCCAGCTTCTCTGACTTCTTTTCAAGTCCCAGCTAAAATTTCACCTTCTTTAAGATGCTTTTCCTGGTTCCCCTAAAATGCCAATATTTTCTCCCTGTTGATTATTTCATCTATATATGTGTATTTATGTATGTATATACACATATATAATACATATGTGTGTCGCTTATTTGAATATTTTATTCTCTGTTAGATTATAAGTGCCTTGAAAGCAGGGGTTGTCTTTTGCCTTTCTTTTGTCATTTCTAAAACTTAGTGAGGTTCCTGGGAAATACTAGGCAGTTACTAAATGCTTGTTAACTGAGTGTTCAGCGACTTACAAAGGCCAAATCTTCTGACCAGTTAGACGTGATTTTGTCTTCCATTATCCTTTTAGCTGTAAGTATCCTTCTGGAAATGTTCCTTCTACTATCTGAGAATGACATTATTTCATAAAGTACTTCCCATTGGGCAACCAGCACTCCATTCAGGAACACTGAACCCTTGAGCCACTAAACTGATAAACATCCACCTCTCTCCTTCATCTCTGGCTATATTTATAGGAAAATGTGCCCCGAATTTAAGAGAGAATGTTTAGCATCTCCTTTTCTTACTATACATTTCAGTAAATATTTTTTTTTATTAAGGCTAATTGAAGCATTAAGAGCAGGAACAAAAATAAACCAATCCTTCACGATTACTCTAAAATCCTGCTTGTTATCCACATGATAGACATATCACAATATCTAGCAAGAAAATTATTGGGGAAGGGTCAGTATCTTTCTTAAGAAATCAACTTTTACAAATGGCAACGTATCAGGAGTAATAGTATCCCTCCAAGGGCCTGGTCCATTGGTAGAAGTGGGACCTGGGAAATAGCACTAGAGGAAGTGTTACAATTGGAATATTGCCAGTTTCTCAATGTATGGATAAGGTTGTCATTCTCTAACCCTTTCTTCAACTCTCCCCTCTCACTTTCACTGTCTTGCTGGCTATATCCTCATCTTCAGGGACATTATCTACAATTCATATCCATATTCCCTTTTCACTATTCACCAGCAAATTAACAATATTTGGTGAAAGTCAAGGATATCCAGGACTTGGTCCTGGGCCCGAAAAGAAGTCACTCAAGGAAATATTATAATTATTTCTTTAATGGTCTTATTCAGAGAAGAGGATTTCTAAGGTAATACAAACTTTTAACTTCATTTGAGGCTGAAAGGGACCTCCACATGATGCCTGGATTTTTCTGTTTTTTTTTTCCTTAAAGACTGATTGAAGTGTGAATAACAATAGCAGAATCATATTGTCATCTACCAATAAAGAAGCCATATAAAACAGGCAAAATTCATTCTTTAGGATTTCTTCATTAAGCAGAGGCTTGTGCCTATGAGTAGGAATATATCAGCATTATTTATCAAATGTCAAAAAGAGAGCAACAGAACTTATCACTGTTTGCATTTTTTAAATTGCTCAACATTGATATACTTAATAGCCATGAAAAAAATGGGTGTGCAAAGTGACCTAGAATAGTACCTATTGCAATGTCCAAACTGTTTTTAAATATCCATTGGGTCCTTTTTTATTAGTTGTCCTTCAAGGAAGGAGACTTTAAAATCAGAAGAGTGTTCCATTTCTCTAGCCTCTCCCATAAAGTAAATACAGAATCATGATTCACAATTTATGTCATTCTCACTGTGTATCTGGGGCATAGACAGAGGGCTCTATCACATCTTTGGCTATGTTTTCAAGAGGAAAGCACATCATAAGAAGAAAAGTGGGTCATGTTATTTGCCCCCAAACCATCTTATCTGGGCTCTGCATTCATTATCCACACAACAAAAGCACGACAGTTTGTAGCAAGAAAGTTATTAGGGGAAAAGTCAGCATCTTACTCGAGAAATCAGTTACATGGACAAATGACATCAGAAAAAAAAATCCTTTAAACAATATAGTGTCAAGAACTGAGACACAAGCCTAGGGACAGAAATGGGAATAGGAAACGAGAAAGTGAATAAAGGAGTCAGAGCACTTGGGTCAGTTTAGGCAGGAACTTTACAACTGGAGCTTATATTGGTCCATATGCTCCTAGATTCAGTCCAGGTCCATGAGTCTTTATTAAATCTCTATGATAACATACTTTTTCTTTGATTGTTTATTTTACTTCTTCCAGAAGGATGGAAATTCCTTCAAAGCCTAACTTCCATTGGACAATTGAGAACAGTTTCATAAAGAGAAGACAATATAGGTAATGATTAGATCGTCTTGTTAATGCTCTAAAATTCTATCTAATTAAAGAAAAGAAGATCCACAGATTGCATTACTAAAAATATTTGAGGGGGACAAATTGGATTACTTTTTAAAAATAATAGCCAGTGGTTTAAATTTAAATTCTGAAAGTGAAGATTAAAATGTTCAAATGGAATATAATTTCATCTACTTCACACTCTTACATTTACCCTCAACTTGAAATAGATAGGAATTTCTCTTTTGATACCAAAGAATCACATTTCTCCTCTACTTCAAGACCTTCAGTCAGTCAGTCAACTCACATTTATAAATGCCTACTCTGTGGCAGACAGTATGGTAAGCCCTGGGGATATAAACAAAGCAAAAATCTGTCCATATTCTCAAACGTCTCATACTCTCATGGAGTAGTAAACTTAAAAACAACTATTTACAAACAAGATATAGATAGGATAAAGTATGGATAGTCTCTAGGGAAGGCACAAAGAACAAGGAAAATAAGGAGGGGGGGAAGGAACTTCTAAAGGGAAGACAGGGAAACTAGGAAGCAAAGATGAAGAGAAACACAATGGCTGATACAGAGCACAACCAGTGCAAATGCTTTAGGTAGAAAGGTGTATTGTGTGAAAGGAACATTAAGGAGGAAAGTGTCAATGGACCAAAAGGTATATGGGAGTAGGCATAATGTTTAAGAATATCAGAAACATAGGGTGGGGTCAGGTTATGAAGGTCTTTAAAAATTAAACTTATTTGATCCGAGGTAATTGGGAGTCATTAGAGCTATTGAATGGGGGAGGAGAGGTAATACTACCATATCTGCACTTTTATAAATAATTCAGCAACTTGACAACCGAGTAGAAAATAGATTGGATTGGGTACAGACCTGAGGCAGGGACACCAACCAGAAGGCTCTTGCAATACTCTAGGCATGAAAGAATAAGGACCTGTACCAGCCTGGTTCCAATGTCAGAGTGAGATAAAGGAGCAAATACAAGAAATGTTATAAAAGATAAAAATTTCAGAATTTGATGGGAAACTCATTAATTTATTAAATGCAAATGTTAAACCTTGACCTCTGACAGATGATATGCATTAAATCTTGGGGGCCTCTCTGCCAAAATTATCTGTGGATTACTTTGTTTCTATAGAGATTTTCCCTGGGAACATAAGAATCTTACTTGTATTTCTCTATGTGCTTCCTAACCCTCTCTCCCTCCACCTCTACTCATTGATGCCAACAAAAGCATTAACCATAGAGTAGGCTTATTACAGCGAGTAAAGAACAGAGGGAAACTTAATTCTGAAGTTCTTTTACATGGTCATATATGTAGTCCTCTCCTTTTTCTAAAGAATTTAGTTGTAGACCATGAAAAAGAATATAATAAAATAAAATTCTAAAAGCCTAGCATTTAGTGGAATACTAACATTTTGAGTTACATCCAGGACTTTAAGAAAGTGGAAACTTATTTGTCTCCCTTTTACTATCCCCTTCCCTTATATAATGGCAAATAACTATCATTTATCTAGCCCTATAAGGTTTGCAAGCTCCTTTACCCATTTATCCCCACAACAACACTGGGAAGCAAATGCAATTTTTATCCCCATTTTACAGATGAGAAAACTGAGGCTGGGAGAGATTAAGTACCATAGATCCTATGCCTAGGATTACATTGCTAAAAAGTATCTGAAGCAAAATTAGAATTCAAGTCTTCCCAGTTCCAAGTCCACCATTACTTGCATTATACCAACTCTCTAACTATGCTTACTTTCTCCCTCACTCCTCTCTACAAATGTGTTATAGTATTCTGTTGGTTTGTATCTCTTACTCTACAACTGAATTTAAAGCTTACATGTTATGCCACAACACATTTCCGGTTATCATGGCAAGCACAGCCTTATTTTTAGTGAGTGGTGGTGATGGTAGAGATTGATCCCTTTTTCTGACCTCTCTGTGTTCCCCATGGTTGCTCTACCCAGAAACCTTCTCTTTTCTCTTAAGCATGTGGACTTGTGACTTTTCTCCAACCCTCCCAGGAAAGGGGGGGGGGGAAGTGAGTGAGATCTTTTAGCATGTGTCCTCTCAGAAAATGGCTGCTGCACTACTCATTGGCATTTTGAACTTAATATTATTCGGTGGAATCACTGGTACCATTAGCTCTATAGCTGTTTCAGAAAGATGAGCACAAGATGGAGCTCATTTTTTTATTGATCTTGTATTAGTATAGAACAATTGCTTTTCCAGAGGGCTTAAATCTTTGTCATGTCTTGTTTGTATTGTCTAACAATTTAGCCATTATTTTCTCTTTCTACATTAAGGGATGGCTTCAATAAGCACTGAACTGTTAAGATTTGTGTTTGTGCCAAGGAATTTTTATTCAAAACACACAAATTCTGCTTAAGGTTTGTTTAGTGTGGGAAATTCCTGGGTACAAGATTCATCATGCTATAAGACATACCCATAAGCTACATCCTTTAATAACTTGCCTTTATGCGCTTTATAAAATAAGTTATAGGTCAATGATACCAAAATTGTTTTTAAGGAACAGAGGCATTAAAATCAATAACAACCAAGGGCGACTGTGTGGTCTTAGCAAGGCAAGGTTAGATTCAGCAGAAACAGCTGAAGATCATACCTGGACCAAGTATTATCAACATTTCCCAGATAAGGATATTAACAATTAGAAACTTATAAGGTGAAACTTTTTCCTTGGGTGTTATTGCTTGTCATGTATTAAATCAAAGTTTCTTAATTTGGGGTTTACAAACTAAAAAATAAAATTTAATTTTTTAAAAATCACAGTGGTATTTCAAGATGACCAGTTTCCTTTGTAATCCTGTGTATTTATTTCATGCATTTAAAAACATTATTATGTGGGAGGGACCAATAAGCTTTACTAGATCCACACCCACACAGACACACATGCACACACTTTACAAGGTACACACCCACACACATGCACACACACATATACACACACAAAATTTATACATGCATACTCACAAAATGTTAAAAACCACTATGCTAAGCAAATATTTATCCCCTGTCATCCTGGTCTTAACTATCGTTCTTCAAAAGAATGAACAATTATTTTGTGATGCATGGAGTAGAGAATCTGAGTTTAAAAAGCTAGGAACAATATTTTTCTCTGTTTTCTTGTCTTTAGGTATCCTAAAGTTTTACGCACGTGTGCTTACATACATGTGCTTTTTTTTTTTTTTACCTTTCTAATTATTCTACGAGAGAGGAAAAAAAGGAGTAGGTTATGGTAACTTCTCATAACTTTGTCCACTTCCTTGGCCCAAGAATTAACTCAGATGATTTAGATTTGAAAGTGTTGATGTGAAGGGCTGCCTATGTTAGTTCACAAAGCATGACATCCAAAGAAGATTATTAGCTATTCCAGATTTATATGTGCTCGCCTGGCTTGAAGTTTGCATTCCCCTATTCTGAGGTTTGAAGAAAATTAATATGGAAATCTGAGAAAAAATAAGGAGTATATCTGTGTTTTTTTATGCATTGGTGTACATTAAGGAGAATAATGTGGCAACATTGGTTAGGATAAAATATAGATTAGAGAGACTCCATATTAGTGACTATTTCAATATTCTGCTGACATTGTCCAGTGAGAGGCTAATGAGAGTTTGATATATAATAGTGTTATTAAGAATTTATTTGTTACAACATTTTCCCAAATTTTCCTAAAGTGTTTTTTGCTTGTTTGGATTTCTGCATCTCTATTTACAAAACAAAGTAGAAAATTAATGCATCATCTGAGTGTAAGCAGTAAAACAGAAGTCAACAGTAACCTCTAAAATGAACAAAAAGTCAGTCACACAACTTGCTCTAAAGGAATTGTACCTAAATATAATGCATATGGAAAAGAAACTATTCTATAGAGCTACACTAATGTATGTTACCTAATTTCAACTGGACTGTCATTATAATGAAGTAACCCTTCAATTCTACCCTATTTTCGATAGCACCTTTTCCAGATTTCATCTTTCCTTAAGATTCAAGCAGAAACTCTTTTCTAAGTTCTCATAATACTGCTCTCAGTTGATTTTGCTCCTATTTGCGTAATTACTCTTTATCAATATATTTTCCAATTTTTTTTTCTTCAATATCACATCCAAATGACACCCATGGGTATTCCTCATGGCTTTTTATTCCCTGGATGTTCTTCTCTTTTTGAAGTTATCAGAGTAGGGTTCACTAATCTTTAGGGGTTCCCAAAATCATTTGGGAGCATTTGCTATGTCAAAATAACAATGCCAAGATGTTTCAACTTCTAATATGATACATACTGTCCTTTCTCTCTTTCTCTGTCTCGCTGTTGATCTCTGTCTGCCTGTTTGGACCTCTTCTTTCCAAACTTCCAGTGAATTTCCCTTTCAGATTACCTTCCATTAACTCTCTCTCTCTCTCTCTCTCTCTCTCTCTCTCTCTCTCTCTCTCTCTCTTTCCTTGTTCTTCTATATATGAATGCATATATGTACTTCTATCTACATCTACATCTATATATTTATACATAAACACATCAATAAATCTTGTCTATACCAAACCATTTACATGAATCTCCTTCTTTAGATTGTATGCTTTGTGTGGTCAGGGACTGCTTTATTTATTTATTTCTATTTGTATTGCCAACAGTTATCACAGAGCTAGCATACAGTAAGCACTTGATAAATGATTTTTGAATGAATGCTTGGTAACTGAATCAAACAATGAAAGGAAGAAAGAAGGGATACAAAAGAAACCAAGGAAAGAAGTATTTTTAATTTTCCTGAAGAAGACTAATATTCTTCTGGCTAGAATGCCATTATTCTTTCCCTGAACGTCTCCTCTATCATCTCTGTTTTGGAATACCCAGCTTAAGTTCCACCTACTGCAGTCAGACTTTATTGAATTGGCTTGGCAAACACAGGGCTGGTGAACTATTTTTTTTTTCCATTCATGATCTTCTCAGCTCCCATGATTTCAATTATCTTCTTTATGAAGAAGAAACCCAGATCAATATATCCAAGCTCCAGTCAATCCAATAATCAAAAAATACTTATTAAGTGCATACTATGTTCTGAACTCTATACTAGGACCAAGAGATAAAAGTAAACAGAATGAAATAATCAATATATAAAAGGAGCTTATATTGTAATTTCAGAAATAATAAGTACGTGTGAAATATATACATGATAAATAGAAACTAAATAAATGAAAGGTGGAAACTAAATTGCCAAGTTGATAGAGTGCTGGGTCCAGAATCAGGAAGGCTCATCTACCTGAATGCAAATCTGACCTCATACACTTAGTACTGATATGACTCTTAGCAAGTTACTTAGCCCTGTCTGCCACAGTTTCTCATCGTGAAAATCAACTAGAGAAGAAAATAGAAAACCACTCTAGTATCTTTGCCAAGAAAATTCTAAATCCACAGAGACATGACTGAAATGACTGAAAAACACCAATGACTACAAAATTAATAAATCTAAGATCTTTTGGAAGGAGGAAATTAGCATTTGGAATGGGATTCATCAAAAAAAAAAGAGGATTCATGCAAGAAGACTTTACCCGTATATTAGGAGAAGTCTATGTAGTGGAGTTAAAATGGGAGTGCATTCCAGGCACTGAGTAAGGTTGTCTGGGTGGTTCAGTGAAGAAAGAACTGAGTCTGAAGTCTGGAAAATCTTGGTTCAGATCTAGTCTTAGATACTTGCTAGCTATAACCCTAGTCAAATCACTTAATCTCTAGTTGCTACAGTTTCCACATCTATAAAATGAGTGTAATCATAACCTTTCCCAAATAAAGCATGCAGGCAAGATTTTGAGCAGATGATGGATTGCAAGGCCTTGTTTTTGAGTGATTTAAGACAAATATGAATGGTGAATACACATTTTATGGCCAGCACAGAATAGAAAAAGTAAGTCTCACCAAAAAATCAAAAGAGAGGACAAACCATTGGGAATACAAATATATAGAAGTGAAGCACTCTTTAGAAGAAGAGATTTAGGAAACAGTAACAAAAATATCAGCTCCGTATGCAAGCAAAATATACTGATCTAGAAACCAGGATGAGAAGAGAAAATCTAAGAATTAAAAGTCTCTGATAAAAAAATGACAAATAAAAAAATATGAGCACAAAAATGTAAGAAAACTGCAGAAAATGTCTAAATAGGAAGAAAAAAAAGCTATTTGAAAGAATTCATTGATCACCTCCAAAAAAACAATGCGAGGCTGCAAACTCCAAGGCACAAAGCAATTGAATTTAGCAGTTCCACAAAGAGAGAAAAAAAAAACATTCTTCAAGTGACCAACTAAAAGACCTTCAAATACAAGAGAAAGGAAATTTGAATAACTCAGGACTATTCTTCACCCATTAGAAAACACGAGAGGGAATGGCATAATTTGTTCAAAAGAGCAATAGAGCTCACGATGCATGTCAGTATGACCTACCCTGCACATGTCAACTTAACAAAAACAATGAAAAAAATAAAAAAGAAATTTGAAGTATTCTTAGAAAGAAAACCAAACAAAGAGATTATTTGCTTCCAGAACACCTCAAACGATAGAATTTTGAGAGTGGTAAAAGAATGTAAAAGCCATGGAAAGCAAAAACAACAGTGACAACAGAGAAATAAGTACAAGATTTATTCCTAAATGTAGAGGAGGAGACAGGGGTAAAGGCAGAAAGCAGATGCAGTGTATAGTCAAAAGGTGGACCTGGAATTTTATGGAAAAACAATCCTATAGAACCCTGCCTACAGTGAATCAGTTTGAGGAAGGTGAATGGAAGGGAAGATGATAGAGAGAACTGTGTCTTGTGCCCCATCAAGTGTAGAGATAAGCAAGAGAAAAAAAAAGTGACTCTTTTTTTTCCCCTTGGGAAGAGAAAAGTCATCAGAGGAGTGGATGAGGAAGTGCAGGGAGGGATTTTAAAACGGGAGTAGGTAAGAAAGACCTGTGTTGGTAGTGGGGAGGGAAGACAATGATAAATAGTCTAATAGATGGAGAGATTTTTTTGAAGGGAAATGGCGATCTTTTACTGAATGTTGCTTGTGTTTCTTAACGATTGAAAAGATCATTCATAATGCTTTGGGAATGGGGATGGGGAGTTGGCACTCCTGTAGGCTGTTTCCACTTGGACGAATAGGACAGCATGGAATCTGTCAGGAGATTTTGAATTGAATGGGACAGGAAGTTAATCATGGGGAAGATAGATCAGTGGTAGGTTGCATAATTGGGGATGTAGGACACAGGGAAATGTACTCTATGTCATCTACAAAAATTAGCATCATATGGGGAGTGAAGTAAAATGGAAAAGTGGGATGGGAGGGACCTATCTGATTCAAGGCAGTTACAGACACTGCTTAGAAAGGAGAGTGTAAAATGAGTATCTTGAAAGTTTTGATTCCAAGAGGAATGCAGAGCAGAGAGAGAAACTAGATAAATATTGTGAACATGAACCAGGGAATAAGGATATAGAATAGACTTAAAGGGAAAATGGATAATGAAGAGGATGAAGCAGATAAATCCTCTCTAGAATGGGGTAGCAAAATAAAATTTTAAAAAATAATGAACACAACTAGTTAAAAGCAAGGAGAGATAGGGCAAAACAAATTGACAAAGTGAAAAGGGGAAAAGGAGAGGAGAATTTTTAAAACAGACAACATCAGGACTGAAAAAAAATCAATAAAGAAAACTTTAAAGAGAAAGAAAAATGGAGGGAAAATTTGGAGTGATAGGAAGTGAGCCAGTGGGAATAAAGTCACCTTAAAAAAAGATTAAGAAGTGACAGAGTACTATATTTACAATGGAAGATTAGAAAACATTAAAACTTGAAAAAATATTAACTTGAGAAATAAATACAAATCACTCAGTAATTTTAAATGTGAAAAGATTTAAAAATCTAATAAAAAGGAAAAAAAAGAGAATGACTTATACATAAGATAACAAAACCCTACAAACTATTGCTCACCAGAAATACAATTTAAAGAGAGACACATGCAAAACAAAAGGAGATGGAAAAAAATATTGTGTAGCAAATGATTTTTTAAAAATAAATCAGTTGTATTCATGTTTCCCAACAAAGCAAGAAAAAATATTACAGAAAAGCTAAACAAGGAAACCACATTATGCTGAAAGAAAATATAGATAAGAAATCACTACGCATAATAAACATATATGATGAAAATTACTTACCATCCATGTTCATAAAGGTAACTTTAATTGAGCTACAATAAAACATAGACAGTAACACATTATTGACAACAGACTTCAATTACTCCTTTCTTTATCAACTATGAACAATTTTAACAAAAATATAAACAAAACAGAAAATATGAAACTGAACATATTGTTATAAAAACTAAAACTGAAGCATTTATGGTATCTCTTAAATGGGACTACAAAGGAATATACACATTTCTTAATGTCATACAAAGTTTTTGTTAAAAAAAAGACCTTGTATTATGGAAAAGAAGATTTACAAACAAAGGTATAAAGATGGAAATAAAAAACATGCTTAACAGAACATAAGACAATAAAAAGTTATTGAGAAAAGAGGAAAAAAAGACTCAAATGGACACAATGAAATTCTAAGGAAAGGGTTTATGCTAAAAAAAGTTATAATATATAGGCATGCATTTCCTCAATATAAAAGATACTTAAAACCGAAAGGAATTATCATATGCAATCAGCAGATACTAGAACATTTTCAAATAATTAAAGGAATAAAGCTAGAATTCCCACTCTCCCCTCTATTATATGATATAGTTATTGAAGTATTAACATTATCAATAAGACCAAGAGAAAATAAATACATAAAAATAATTAAAATGGCCTTAAAACTATCCATATTTTCTGGCATATTATGGCACATTTGAAAAATCATAAGGTATAAACAAAGATAATAATTGAGACAAAAGTTTCAACAAAGTTTGCAGCTACAACATAAACACTCAAAAAAATAAATTGTAAGTCTATACAATAATAACAAAATCTAAGAAGCAATAGAAATATAAATCCCTATCCCTTGTTTTAATAAGATTAGAACTCCTTCCCATGCAGATAGTAATATATTGTCTACTTCCCCTTTTGAAAGATAAAAAGGAAAAATATAATCTATAATATGATAATAAAAGTGCTTAGTTGATTAAAACCCCTGGGGAAACAGTTTGGTAGAAATTAAGTTCAGGTTATCACCTTACTCCACATACAAGACATTCTAAATGAACCTAATCTTAATATTGAAGATCACACTATTAAAAAAGTAAGAGAAGCAGATCATAATACCACTCACAACTATGAGGAGATGTAATCTTATCCAAACAAGATATAGAGGTAATTACAAATGATAGAAAGTATAACTTTGATTGAAACTAAAAAGTACAAAGAAAAATAAACAGGCAGAAAAAAGTGAAAAAATAAATAATTTTTCAGACATCTGAAAAGTGTTTGGTATTATATGTGCACACACACATACTACACACACACAATGTACACATATCATACACACATATTGATATGTGTATATGTATACAAATATATACATATATCTCTCTGTTAATGTGTGTACACACAGAAACATACATAAATACACATGTACACATATATGCATACATACACAGAAAATATACAGACATAGCTAGGAAGATGGAATCAAGTGGGAAAAAATCTGTTCAAATTTATCTAAGAAATATTTGGTATTAGATACATATGAAACCAAGATATTTAAGTATGCTATATATGTGTGTGTGTATATAATATATACATAAATTCATATTTTGTATGTACTTTATATATTCACATATCGTATAAGATATTATACAAAATAATTAGTATAAACGTACAAATGTTCATATTTAGACTTTATATATTCATATATTTGCTTATATGATATCATATACTATATATAATTTTGTTGTCAATCATGTCCTTCTCTTCATGACTCCATTTGAGGTTTTCTAGGCAAAGATATTGGAGTAGTTTGCCATTACCTTTTCCAGTTCATCTGACAAATGAATAAACGGAGGCAAACAGAGTTAGGTGAATTACCCAGGATCACATAGCTATTAAGGAAATGAGGCCAGATTTGAATTCAAGTAGATGAGCTTTCCTAACTCCAAGTTCTGCATTCTATCCAATACAACATCTTACTGGACTCTGTGTGTGTATGTATACATAAATACACACACACATATATATGTACACATACATATACACATACATATGCATGTGTTTATCTGTATCTATATATCTATGGATCAATAGATCAATGGATAGATATTGAGAGAGAGAGAGAGAGAAAGAGAGAGAGAGAGAGAGAGAGAGAGAGAGAGAGAGAGAGAGAGAGAGAGAGAGAGAGAGAGAGAGAGAGACTGGTTTATACCCAAACAATGTATTATTTAGAATTCCTGTCATTTAGACAAAATTATATAATTTGCCATTTCCAATTAACTATATCCTTTGCTTGAATAGTATTAGAACTCCTTCCTATGGACAGGGGTAATATATTGTCTACTTCCCTATGAGGAAGATATAAAGAGGATAAAAATACATACTATATACTATTATAATAATAAGTATTATATAAGTTGCTACTGCCAATTTCTCTTGGAGTTATTGACAAGGAAGTACCATATTAACCATTCCTCAACCCTTTCTGAAGCCACACTGGCTCTTGGGTAGATGAGCATCTCCCAGGTGAGGGATCAGCCTATCAAGGAGAACACTGTCAAGAATCTGTCAATAAATAAGAGAGTGACTCCCCCACCCCATTTTTGTGATTGTCACAGGTCAACTATTACCCTTTCCTTTGTAGAGATTAAGGGAGGTATGTCTAAATTCCTGGGGGATAGCCTTCTCTTGACATATAATCCAGAAAATTTCCATCAGCTTTTGTATGAACAGCTTTTTGTATATTCCTTCTAAATCTCAAATGGAATCAAATCAGCATCAGACTCTTTGCCAATGAGAGGAGCCTAATGGCTTTCAAAATCTCTTCTTCAGTTGAAAGTTTGGCTAGAAAGGGATTGACTTCAACCTGAGGTACACAGTTACTGGCTTCAGGATTGATTGATGATGGTTTGTTGAAAATACTATGGAAGTGTTCATCTCATCTCTCCAGGATTGTGTCCTAATTACTAAAGTGGCTCCATCCATACTGAGTAGTTGAGATGCACCATAGGTCTTTGGCTCATAAATAGCTTTCAGGACTTCATGAATGTGCTTTGAATTGTTATTTTCAGAGCAAAACTGAATTTCATTCTTGAGCCAAGAAATTTGTATTTCTCTAAGCTTCCTTTGAACTTTACTTTTGAAGGAGTTAAATCTTTCCTTCTTAGAGATGGATGAACTATCCTTCCAATAAAACCTATGGAGTTCTCTCTTTTTTTTTTTTTCATTTAGCAGTTTCTGAATTTCCTCATCATTTTTGTCAGACCAATCTTGATACTTACAAGTGTTCACACCCAAATGAGTAAATGTCTTGCCTTGAGGACGTTACTTTTGTGGAATGTGAGTGTTTAGCTTAGAGAGGATAAATATATGATCAATTCAACACTCTGCACCACACATTGACTTTATAATTCTCATATCCTGTCTCCTCTTTTCCTTAAAATGACATAATTGATTGAATTGCAATTTTTACTGTGAGGGTGCATTCACAAAATTTTATTGTGTTAAGGTAAATGGAAGATAGTGTTACTGATGAAAATGTCATTAGATGCACAAGGTTTCAGTAATAAGTGATCATTGCTGTTGCGATTTCTGATTTCATTCTACATAAAGTGTCCTTACCATGTCTGGTGGTCTGTGCGTACTCTGGTATTAAAATTTCCCAGAATTAAAAGCTTGTCCTCTTTTGACATATTATTGAGAAATGTCTCTGGGTCTTTATAAAAAATTCTTTTATCTCCTCAGGGTTCAATATGGAGAGAACATATGTAGTGATGATGGTAGTGATTACATTGTCACGAGTCTGTCATTCACTTCTTTTCATAGACATACAAGCTTGTTGATGAGGTTAGCTTCAAATACAAAACCTACATCAATTTAGTGGCACTCCCAATAACTGTAGCCACTCCATAATAACATTTATACAGCTCCAACTTCAGTAAGCTGGTCTTCATTTGCCAGCCTTGTTTCACTCAAGGATTCTATTTAGATGTGGTATTTGCCAAGTTCTCTTGCAATAAGAGCTGTTCATCATTTAAATCTACTGGATTTCATGTTGCTCATAAATGTGCATATATTACATGTACTGAGGATAAGTGTAATCATCTTTGCAAAATTTTTGTAACATGTTTTGTATTTTTATCACAGGATGGGATCCCCATCTACTGCAACAAGTAGGCCAGGGTTGGGTGATGAAGGCAATTTTAGGACAGCCTTTCTAGCCCCTTCTTTGTGCCAGGAGGTGAGCAGCATGGTCCTCCAAAAAGACTGCTTAGACATTCACGCAGCTGTTGAATGCCACTGCTCCTTCAGTCTAGTAAGAAGACAAACCCATGGCCTGGGCCACCTGTGTACAGCTTTGTAATTATAGCCCCATTTGTCTGCACCTGCTGCTTCATCACTTGCCTGTTGTCACTGAACTTTGAGGTAAATAAAAATGGCAAAATGATATGGATGATATCTTTTGACTCACACATAAATTGGAATTAAATGAAATGGACTATGTTTTGTTCTGTTGTGTGATGTGATATGTTGTGATCTGAGATTAAATATGTTCTACTCTGATACGTATACTAATATAATGAATATGTACATATCTATATGTCATCTCTATCTGTCATCTATCTAGTTTAGATATATGGAATAAATAAGAGGAGGTGAGAATGACAACTAGATTTTGTACCTTGGTGACTTGAAGGTTGGTGATGTTCTCAACAGTAATAGTGATTTTTTTTTGTAAAAGAGGTGTTTTGCACTTTGGATTTCTAAACAAAATATGATGAAGTGATTTCAATTGAGAGAGTCTCCAATAATGAGGGAAATAAATCGTGAATAACCTTTGTAGAATGTGATGCCTAAAACTGATGATGAAAAGAATTCTCAGAAGTAGATAGGGAAAGAGTACTGTCTGGATATAGGGAATCATTTGTGCAAAATTGGAGAAAAAAAAGATAGCATGTTGTGTATAACAAGCAGGTTGATAGCCATTTTGATTGCAATAGAAAGTTGGTGTGTTGGAATAATTTTAAATAAGAACAGAAAGTAGAAAGAAGGAAGATTTTAAAGACTTAAATTCCTTGCATAGGAGTCTCTATTTCATTCCTGGGAGTTAAAATTGCTTGAACTAGAGGCAGGAATACCTAAGTTCAAATTTGACCTCAGATACTTACTAGCTGTGTGATCCTTGGAAAGTCATTTAACTTAATCTTTGCCTCAGTTTCCTCAGCTGTAAAAAGAGCTGAAGAAATAAATGGCAAGCCACTCCAAGATCTTTGTCAAAAAACTCCAAAATAGGTGACAGAGTCAGACACTACTGAAAACAACTAAACAACCACAACAATAACATTTTGTTCCAGAGGCAATAGTCACTGAAGATTTCTGAGTAGGAGGAGGACATCTAATCAGGGACTACCATTATCATTAAAAAGACATCACAGAAAAATTGATGATCAAGTTAAGACTCAAAGCAACAAGAATAATTATAAGGAGTTAGCCTATCATTCCATTGACATAGTGAACTCACAGAAAAGGATGCACCCTCTTCCAATATAGAGTGGCACTACATATTCAATTTATAATCTTGTAGAGTTTCCAGAAGCATTGAAAGGTTAAATGCTATGCAGTCAAGATGGAAGAGAAAAGTCAAGAAGTTGCCTGAGATCTCCTCAGTTTCCCTCAGAAACCACATTAAGTCAACCCTCTAAATAGATTCTGGAGGAACAGGCCTACAAAAAATAGAATGAAACACTTTTCATGTTTAAGATAACTTGGGAGGACTTCACAAAAAGGTCTATTTCACTTGGACAGAAGAGGAGCACAATCCAGTGCAGATGTTTGGGCAAGTCAACAGTAGGCTCTTAGTCACAGCACAAATCAACAACCAAAGCCCCTAGTTTTGGACTCAGGAGACTAGTGGCATACCAGGCAAGCTGTGAGACATCCAACACCAGCACAGAAGATAAACTGCCAAATCCCACACAACAGGCATGACTAGGCCAGTTTATCCTAGCACAGTGGGCTAAACATAAGCACCTGAGGCCTCATGTGGAAAGTCAGTGACCAGGTCCTGGCACTCTGCAAGAGAAGCTTGGGACAATGCTCTCATCCCCCAGAAGCAGAGTTCAATTTTAAACCTGCAAAATAGGCTAAAATGAGCAAGAAACAGAAAAGATCCATAATCATTGAAAGCTACTATGGGGACAGAGAAGATGAAAACACAAGTTTATAAGAGGACAAACAATATCAAAATGTTTACATGCAAAAACTCAAAGTGTAATATAAAAATGTCTCAAGTCCCAAAAGCCTTTTTGTAGGAGCTTGAAAAGAATTTTTAAAACCAAGTAAGAGAGGTAAAAGAAAAACTTGGAAAAGATGTGAGAGGCATGAAAGATAGATTCAACAATTTGGAAAAGGAAGGACAAAAATTGTCTGAAAAAAGCAATTCCTTAAAAAATACCACTGGAAAAAACTAGAAAAAAATCACTGAAGAAAAAAAAAACTCCTTTTAAAAGTAGAATTGAAAGAATGGAAAAGGAGGTACAAAAGCTAACTGAAGACTGAAATTATAACTGGGCAAGTGGAAGCTAATGCCTTTATGAGACATCAATAATCAGTCAAACAGGGGTTGGAGTCAAGATGGCAGAGTAAAAGCAGGACCTCCAAGCAGCTCTGGCTTCCACCTTCCCCAATCAATGTAAAAATAGGACTCTGAACAAACTTTGGAGCTGCAGAACCCACAAAATGACACAGAGAATATAACCTCCCGCTGAGGACAGCCTAGCAAGTCAGCAGGAATCAGCCAGCACAGCACTCTGGGAGCAGAGCTCACACCTGCATGAGCTGGAGGTTTAAGCCCCAGGGTGGGTCTGACCAGCCTCCATCAGAGGGACTCCAAATCAGCAGCAGCTGTGGCCATTTCCAAATTCATCAACACATAGATGCAAAAGACAAAGTGAGAGGTCAGTGCAGTCTGGACTTTGGGACCCAGTAAGTGGGAGTGCCTTGGCTTATGCCCTTGGGGTGAGAAGCTGCTGAGATATCCTGGCACAGCCAGCCAGAGCCCCACGGCAGCTTCAGCTTCTGGTCTGCAGAGTGTAGGGGTACCAAGCGACCAGTCTGTGGGGTAATCACTCTTGCTTTAACCTGCTTGGATCGGATTGCAGTCTAGGATGTAGGTCCTGGGGTGTGCGACCAGCTTGCCAGGTGTGGAGGCTTCAGAGAGGGCACCCATCTAATACCTCCAGCAGCTGATAAAACCCCAGATTTGGGGGGGGGAAAGCTCCCCTATCTGGTGGCAGAGTCCTACTGTGGCAAAAAGCCCAGGGGTCAAGTGACTGAGGGGTGACATGACCAGACAAAGGAAACAAAACAAACAGAAGATTCCAACATTATTGAGGGACAAAAAGGACCAAAGTATGGAACAGGAGGAAGACCGTGAAGTCAGAACTCCTGCACCAAAAGCTTCAAAGGAAAATAACGAGATGGTTAAAGACCATAGAGGACCTTAAGAAGCAGATAAGAGAAGTGGAAGAAAAATTGGGAAGAGAAATGGGAATGATGCAAGAAAATTACAAAATGAGAGTCAACAGCCTGACTGAGGAAAATCAAACCTTAAAAAACAGACCAACTCAAACGGCAAAACAGGCTCAAAAAGGCAATGAGGAGAAGAATGCCAGATGGAAAAAAATCTCAAAAGCTCACTGAGGAGTATCATTGGTACTGCCTAAGAAATAGAATGTGGGATCAATGGCTAGGCAGACAAGACGTGGTAATAAGGGATTATAGTGCTCTCCTTTTTGATAAACCCAAATATCCAGCTTCTGGGATAAGAACTCACTACCTGACAAAAAACTGCCGGGAAAACTGAAAAAGAGTATGGCAGAAATTAGGCATAAACAATCATCTCCCACTGTATAACATTTAAGAGGTTACATTATTTAGGTATAAAGGTGATGCCATAACCAAATTAGGAGAGCAAGGAATAGTTTCCCTGTCATTTCTATGGAAAATGGAAGAATTAATGACCAGAAAAGCAATGTGAAATGTATAATTTTGATTACACTAAATTAAAAAGCTTTTGCACAAACAAAGCAAATGCAACTAAGATAAAAGGAAAACAGAAAGCTGGGAAACAATTTTTACAGCCAGTGTTTCTGATAAAGGTCTCATTTATAAAATATATAGAAAAATGAGTCAAATTTAACAGAATACAAGACATTCCCCAGTTGATAAATAGTCAAAGGAATATGAACAGGAAGTTTTCGGAGGAAGAAATTAAAGCTATATATCATCATATAAAAATGTTCTAAATCATTATTGATTAGACAAATGCAACTTAAAACAACTCTGAAGTACCACATCACACCTATTGGCTAACTTGACACAATAGGAAAAAGATGAATGTTGGACAAAATGTAAGAAAATTGGAACATTAATGCATCATTGGTTGAGTTGTGAATTTATCCAACCATTCTGTAGAGCAATTTGGGACTAAGTCCAAATGATTATGAAACTTACATACCCTTTGTTCCGGCAATATTACTACTGTGCCTGTATTCAAAAGAGATCATATAAAAGGGGAAGGGACCCACATGTACAAAAATAACTTAGCAGCTCTTTTTATGGTGGCCAAGAATTGGAAATTGAAGGGATGACCATCAATTGGGGAATATCTGAACAAGTTGTGGTATAGGAATGTAATGGAATATAATCTTGCTATGAGAAATGATGAGCAGGTGGATTTCAGAAGAAAAAAAACTTGGAAAGATTTATGTGAATTGATTCTAAGTGAAGTGAACAGTACCAAGGAGAACATTATACACAGTAACAGCAATACTTTGTAATCATCAAGTATGATAGACTTAGCTTTTCTCAGCAATGCAACAATACAAGATGATTTCAAAAGACTTATGATGAAAAATGCTATGAACATCCAGAGAAAGAACTATGGAATCTAAATGCAGATCAAGGCATACTATTTTCACTTTTTGGTTTTTTTCTTATGATTTTTTCCTTTTTTCTGATTCTTCTTTCACAACACAACTAATATGGCAATATATTTAATATTATTGTACATGTATAACCCATATCCAATTGCCTACGGTTTGGGGGAAGAGTGTGGGAAGGGAGGGAGGAAGAAAATTTTGGAATTAAAAATCTTATAAAATTTAGTGTTGAAAACTATCTGTATGTGTAAGTGGAAAAATACTCTTAAGTAGGAGAAAAATATTAAGTGACTTGACAACTGTCATACAGTCAATTTGTGTCAGATGGGGGATTTGAATACAACTTTTCATGATTCCATTGCCAGAGCTCTCAATGAAAATGATAAACAGGTTCAATTCTTTTGATTAAGGAAAAGGTTAACAGGGAAGGATAACAACAATAGGGTAAGAGAGCATTGCTCTCTCAGCAGAACCAAGATCTCCACCTTCAAACTATAGTAGTCCAACAGCTCACCAACATTTGTTCTGAGACTAAATTCTACTTCATTCCTGAATTGGAAATTGGTAGTGAAGAGATCTAAACATGGAAATCACAAGATTGCCCTGGGCACAACTTCTTTGGGTTGTGGCAAGGTCATCATCTGATGATCTAGCTATCTAGAAATAAGTCTATGATACAGAGCAGGCGAGTCAGTCCAAGGGTAATGAAGTTGATTCAGTTTAATTCTCATGGTTGCTTGCTCAGCTTGGAAGTCTGACTCTACCTAGTTGTCTGCAAATCATAGAACAACAAAATGCCAGAAAAATAAAAATTGTAGGTTACTAAAATGTCAGTGGAAAGATATGGGGTATATTTGCACATGTTGCATTCTATTTCTAGTGATCAGATGTGTAAAGAGTAGAATAAAATGCATCATCACTGATACATGTCTCAGGCAAATGACAAGGAAGTTTATGAAATGCTGATGGTGGAAGGAGGACAAATGACACTAGACATACAGGTCCACTGCAGTGGTATTAACACACACACGCACACTCACACTAAAAATAAGTCCTAGGCTAAGACTTTCAGCAAGATGAATGTATCTATGAATAATGACTTATTGAGGAACATGGATGAAAATCAGGTAGGAAGAGATGACATAAGTGATTTTATCTGCAGTGGTGGAAATAGGATCTGTACTGAGCTTCTGTGTTTGTGTGTGCATGTGTGTATGCATGTATATATATACATACATACATATATGTGTACATGTGTGCCTACGGGGTATGTATAGTATATGTTAATTTGTGCATGTACAAAGGAATATACATGTGTGTACATGTGTATGTATGTGTGTATTTATATTTCTCTTCTGTATAATATCAATACACACATATATATATATTTGTATTTTTTACAAAGAAGAGAAATATACAGCACATATAGAGTAACATTCTACCACAAAAATCGCAAACACATATTGACTTTATTGTGTTCCTTCTTGTCCATGTTTGATAGTTACCTGAGCTATAGGTTACCTTTCCCTTCTGTTTGACTTCTATTAGGTAATGATCCTGTCACACCTCCACTCTAGTAGGAAATCAATTCTCTGGTGCTTGGACTAAACTAAAATGTTTCTGTGTTAAACATACTCTTAGGTAGTAGCTTTATGTCATTCAAGTCAGAGTCCCTAAAACTAGCAAAGACCTTTAATAAAGTCCCAGGATCATATGAATTAGACTTGGAAAATACTTTTAAGATGATATGATATATCTTTGCTATGAATATCGATCTGTCTCTGACCAAGTATAATACAAACTTATAAAATTATACTTCTTATGTGATATGTCTATATATAAACACAATACTATCATATTTATCTCGGTGATCATGGACAAATTACTTTCATTATATGGATCTCAGTTGCCTCCCTATATAAAAGGATGTCTGCAGACCATTCTAGGTCAAAATGAAAAGTTCCTATAGCATAATCAAATTAGAATATTGGAAAATTTATGGAAAGGAATTGGGCAGATGTAAAAAAAATGAATATTTAGATGTTTCCTTTGTTTTCTCTTTTTTACTATAGGGATATCCATGTCTATGCCAAGTGTGATAAGTCAATACCATTGATGGAAAATTAAAAAAAAATTAAATGATGTTTTCTTTGGTGATGTACAAGGAATTAACCCATTCCTCACCCCAAAGTAAATAAAAATGTTGTTCATGAACTTCAGAGAAACAGTTACTGAGAAAGATTATTTAGAGAGTGAAGACTAGTAAAGGGTTGAAGAAATAAAGAATTATGTATATTGGTGGATATAAATTCATCCTCTATCAATAAAAATATGTCCCTCCTTTTTCATTTTGTATGATCTCTCCCCTCGGGTTTCCATATATTCTACATAACATAATTTATATCTTCCTAATTATCTTTTAGTATTTTATGGATATTAAATCAAGATTCAGACTGTATATCAGTTTTCCTTCCTTCCCAGAGGCAGCTAGGTGGTACAGTGGATAAAGCATTGGTCTTAGATTCAGGAAGCCTTGAGTTCTAATCCAGTCTCAGACATTAGTTATGTGATTCTGGAAAGGTTATATAACCTCTGTTTTCCTTAGTTTCCTCAACTGAAAAATGGGAGTGAAAATTCCACATACTTCCAAAGGTTATTGTAAAGATCAAATGAAATTTTTATATTTGTAAAAGGACTTGGCAGATTGCCTTGCAAATGGTAAGCACCTAATAAGTATTTATTTAATTCCGTGTTTAGGCTAAAAAAAAAGTATACCTCTTTTTCTGATCATACTTGTACTAAGAATGCATTTTTATTACACTTTTCATGCAAATCATTATTGGTATTGTGCCATAGATTATTTATAATTGGCACTTTGTCTTCTAATTGCCAGTTAAGGCATTTGCAATTTTGTGTCTTCTCTATTTTTAGTTTTCTATGATTGGCATCTATATAATCAAGAGGAGAATATTGATACTGGAATAAATGTACTTTGCTGGCAGAAAACACCATTCCATCACTGAAACCTTCACATAATTTTTCAAGTAAATAGAAAAGATTTTAGATTTTTGAACTCAAAGGGATCATTTCCCATCATTATCATCATCATCATTGTCATTGTCATGATCATCATCATCTTTGTATAATATTAAAAGTTTCCTAAGTATTTTAGAAGTGTTACCTTTTTTATCTCCATAAAAACTGAGTTTCACTGCTATACAGTGTCTGAGGAAGGTTGTGAATTTAGGTCTTCTTAAATTCGGACTCTTTATTTGATCTACTCAACCACCTACCTAATTCCTAACAATGAAGAGACTGAGGTTCAGCTAAAGTGTATTCATGCCCAAGTTCACATAGATAATAAGTGGCAAAGCTATGTTTTAAATCTAGGTCCTCTGATATCAAATTTAGCCTTCTTCCACTGTACCATATACCTTCCAAGGGTACCATATACCTTCTTTTAATCTTGCATTTTATTGGATGATGATTAATCTGCCATTGTTCCTGACTTCATCATGGAAAAGAAGAGGAATTCACCAAGGATTGGCATTTTAATATATAACTCCATGTACACTTCTCTCTGGATTATATGGCCACAATTGTTTAAGAATCCTCTTCTGTTTTCCTACTGCCCTCTGTATTTTAATTTAAGCACACTTTGTGTCACTTTATTGTAAATGAATTTAGAGTTTAAACATGGAATTTAGGTTATACTCACTGATTTTTGACATTAATTTAAATTTATCCCAATTGTCATAATTAAATACTTTATCCACGTTCTCATCACTGTGACTACTCTATTGGTATAGATTGGAACCTATCAAAGCCATATACATATATATATATATATTCATTCATTTGATTTTAGTTTTCAACATCTGCTTTTATGAGATATTGAGTTCTATTTCCCTCTCCCTCCACTCACCCCTCCCCAAGATAGCTTGCAATCTGATATAGTTTATACATGTATTATCATATTAAACTTTATTATTATATTATCATATAAAAATCATATTTCCGCATTAGTCATGTTGTGAAAGAAGAATCAGAGCAAAAGAGAAAAAAATATGTTTTGATTTGCATTCAGACTCCATAGGTCTTTTATGTAGACGTTGATAGCATTTTCCATTTTTCATTTTACTTTTCTAGCAGCCAGAAAAAATATAGGGTTGCCCCTGAACACTCTCTCCCTAGTCTCACCTGTCATGTGACTCCCACAACCAACCCTCATCAGTCTGTCTCTAATCTAAGCTATCTGTAGACGGAACCTACTGCCAAGTCGTATAGTTCTGATTCACAGCATTTTTTCATATGACTATAGATTATTTTTATTCCTTTACCTAAAAGCCACCTGTTCATATCCTTTGAACATTTATAAATTGCAGAGTACCAGATAGTCTTGATAATTACTGCTTTATAATATAGTTTAAGATCTGACTCTGCTAACCCTACTTCCTTTACAAAAAAAGTTACTTTAATATTCTTGACTTTTTGTTCTTCCAAATGAATTTTGTAATTTTTTTTGTAATTAAGTATTTTTCCCTAAATTAATTGGGATAGAATTTAATTTATAATTTAGTTTAGGTAAAATTTTAATTTTTGTTACATTGACCCTGCCTTTATATGAATAATTACTATTTTCTTATCATTTAAATCTGACTTTATTTTTATAAAATATTTTTAAAATTATTTTGCTTATGTAGTCCCTGGATTTGTTATAATAGGAGTACTCCCAGTTAATTTATACATCTAGAGTTATTTTAAGTGTTGTATGTCTTACTATCTCTTCTTGAGTGGTCTTGTTTGTGATATATAGGAATGCTGATGATTTATGTGGACTTACTTCATATCTTACTATTTTGCTAAACTTATTGATTGCTTCAGTTAACTTTTTAGTTGTCTTTGAGATTTTCCAAGTATATCAGCATGTCATCTGCATAATGATAGAATTTTATTACCTCATTGCCTATTCTGATCTCTTTTATTTATTTTTTTAAATTTCTATTGCTAAGATTTACAATACAATGTTGAAAAATATTGGTGACAGTGGATACCCTCATTTCATACCTGACCTTATTGTGAAAGCTCCTAGCGTATTTTCATTACAAATAATGCCTACTGATTGCTTTAGATAATTTTTTTTATCAATTTAAGGAAAAATCCATTTATACCTATACTTTCAAGGGTTTTTTTTTAATAGAAATGAGTATTGTACTTTATCAAAATCTTTTTATGCATCTATTGATATGATCATATGTTTTTTAAAGCTTTTATTATTTTAAGAAACTATATTAAGAGTTTTTCTTATGTTAAGCCTTCCCTTTGTTCCTCATATAATTTCTACTTGGTCATAGTTTATCATCTGTATAATATACTATTTTAGTCTTTTAGCAAATATTTTATTATTTCATTATAATATTCCTCAATTTTCTTTTATGAAATTAGTTTATACTGTTCTTTTTCTGTTTTTACTCTTCCTAATTTAGGTATTAGTATCACATTTGTTTCATAGAAGGAGTTCAGTAGAATCCCTTCTTTGACTATTATTCTAAATTTATTTAACATTAGAATTAATTTATATTTAAATGTTTGATTGAATTCACTTGTAAATTAATCTGGTCCTCGTGCTTTTTTCCCCCAGAAGCTAACTTATAGCATGTTTATTTTTTCCCCTAAAATAGGTCTATTTAGATATTTCATTTACTCTTCTGCTAATCAAGGCAATTTATATTTTGTAACTATTTTTCCATTTCACTTGAATTGTTAAGTTTATTGTCATATAATTGGGCAAAATAATTCCTTACAATTGCTTTAATTTCATCTTAGTCAATACCCAGATTAACTACAAAGAACATATGAAGGAAGATGATATCTATATCAAGAGAAAGAAGTGATAAATAGATGTATGTATAGAATGTTTTTACATACATACATATGTATGTGTGTGTGTGTGTGTGTGTGAGAGAGAGAGAGTGTGTGTGTGTGTGTGTGTATGATGGTAGCCATCACTATGGAAGGGGTGGGAGAAGGAAGAAAAAAAGAAAAACAAGAAACATATGATAACTTTATTATATATTTAAAGTTATTTTATAATTTTATATTATAATTATATATATGTATATATACATTATATATACATAATAGATTTTTTATGTGCAACCATCTTTTTATTATACTAGGTTATGGAAATGCTTGTTTATTACATAAATTAAAATTAGATTAAATTTTAAAAAATAAATTAGTAGCTCTTAAAGTGTGGTTAGGAAAACACTGAGGGTACATGACATTGAAGTTGTTTTCATAGTAGTACTTATCTGTTTTGGTTTATAATATGGTAAATATCAATAGATATGACCTACATAAACAAAAACTCTTGGGGAAATGGGGGTCTTCCATAATGTTAAGAGTTTAAAGTGTTCTATTATTCTAGTTTCAGATCTCCTGCTCTAATTGATGAAGGGTTCTTTGTACCTTCAATTTATGTAGACTACTGGTTTTCCAAGGTTGGCTTCAGATAGATTACGATAAAAAGTCTTAAGGATGATAGTATGGAAAAGTGGCTAGGGTAATTCACTAGGAGTCAAGGGAAGCATATCCTTTTGAGTGTCAGTTCTACTACCACTTCACTTTGGGATCTCTGTATACACACACATATGTATACAAATGCACACACATATATACATGTATACATATGTGTGTATATACATGCACACCATGCATAGAGACATATACATGCATATCTATGTATTGTGTTATGTGTATATCATTTTGAATTGTCAAAAGAGGAACAGCCAACTGAAGAAGTATGGAGTACTTTTGACTTGTTAGATATCAAGAAACCCTGAGATAATGAATTATCTGATATGTTGAAGAGGAGTAATAGATCTATAAATTCAATTCCTATGAGTAGGGCCCCATTATTATTTCCTCAAATTTATTTATTATATCTCACTAACAGGTCAAAGTATACACTATCATAAAGGTAGGTTTATAAAGTTGTGGAGAAAAAGTTAAATGGAATGGACTAGATGTCATCACAGCTAGCATTGCATAGGAATTTAGGTAGGTATATATATTTTTTTAAATCACATTTTCCATATGCTTGTAAGTTCACATCCACAACTTTGGTAGGTATTTTATGATGGAACATTCAACTTGATATCTGTGACACAATGGCATCAGCTTTAAATCATATTGTTAAAATGGGATGATGTAGTATGTTTCTTGATGGCCATATGGCAAATGTAATTGTCAGTCAGTGGCCTCTTTCCCAAGGAGTTGCAGGACAACATCTTAATAAAATACAATGTGGATCACATGTCTATCATTCATTTTCTTCAAATTTTTAAGGAACTTTTTTCATCCACTTACTGAAAAACACAATAAGTCTAGGCTGCTGAGCTATGGGAACAAGAATTTAACAGATAGAGACAATCTTCTGCATATTCAGTGGTTATTTTCAGGTAGCAGATAAAAGTAGGAAGAACCAATATGTTAATCTGTGTTTATTAGGCTATCTATTTACTAACGTAGTTTGAGAACTTATGGTGGAAGGAAATAACATCAGTCAGCTGAGACTTCTTCTAGAGATGCAGAATGGTTTTCAGGGTCTAGCCTTGCTGAATGATTTCTTTGAGAGGGATGAGTCTATCTAAATGGCTCAGTACAGGAACTGAAAATACATTTTACACAAATAAGTATGTGATAAACAAAGGTCTATTGATGAAAATGAAATTACTAAGCAAGCATATAAAACTTTGGTTTAATTTCACTTTCTGAACATTTTTTTCATGGGGCAACTAGGTGGCACAGTGAATAGAGCACTGGGTTTGGATTCAGGAAGACTCCTCTTCCTGAATTTAAATTTGACTTTAGACACTTAATAGCCATGTGATCTTGGGTAAGTCACTTAACCATCTTTCCCTTGGTTTCTTCATCTACAAAAGGATCTGGAGGAGGAAATGTCAAATTACTCCAGTATCTTTGCTGAGAAAACCCCAAAGAGGTTTATGAAGAACTGGACACTGAAAAATGCTTGAACAATATTTTTCATGTAAATTGTAAGTAGGACCTGAATTCTGAAATGCACTTTATTTCATTAGGCAATCACCAATGTCATTCACACTATTTCCTATCTGTTAATTATTCAGTTACATCTCAAATAGTCATACATTTGGAATCGGAATGGACTTTATGGATAATGAAGTCCAAAATATGATTTTGCAGATAAAAAAAAATGAGAACATGAGAGGTAAAAGGAGATATTCAAGGTATTGCAAGATAGTAGAAAATAGCAAAGTTTTATTGGTCCTCTGCCTTCAAAGGCAGCATTTTTTTTTTACCTTATCACATGGTTCTTGGACTATGTTAATGTGCACGCGTAATATATACACGTAGAAGTCTATTTAAAACAGCATGTTCAAACTTTCACATTCCTACAAATAAATAGCACATTTTACTAGTTATATATATATATATGTATATATATATACACACACACACATATGGAATAATTAGTGAAATTGTCATATGTAGGAAATGTGAAAAGTTTGTGCTGTTGTAAACTTTTTGATTAAACTTGAATAGGCTATATAGAATATTGAGGAGAAAGATCAGACACATTGAATAACATGTAATCCCTATGGCATGTCCTGCAAATCCATATTTTGGCAATTCTATGAAATGTAGATTTCATACCAATTAATTCTTAATGATATACTAGCAATTATAACTCTTCCTTGTATCTGGCTCTGAGTGTTTTGCCTCTTATGTCATTGCTTCTGCCAATCATGGAAATTGTAAATTATATTTAGCAAATGAAACACATTGGAAAGTGACTAAATTATCCATTTTTAAATCATTTTCCTTCAATAAAATATTTTGAACCACTGAAAAGAGGATCCACATTATACATTGTATTCATTTCCCAAGGTCTTGCACAATGCCTTGAGAATTAAATCCTTTTTTTATAAATAGAAATGATATGGAACATGTTCTAAATCTAAATCTTTATGCAACATGAATGATGACATTGACATGACACCCATTTTTTTCTATATCCTCCTTATGAAAAGATATCAAGAAATCAACTCACTCAGAAACCTGTTCTAACACTGGAAGGGATATGAGGCTATCTGAAGGATTAGGGTTGAGGGAAGATCTCCATACTACTACCAGCCATTGCCAAAATTTGGGGGGTTTAGACTTGATGTAGGGAAATTCCATGATTATATTCACCACTGTAGTCCCAGAGCTCTTAGTCGTCAGATTCACATTTGCAAATATCAGCTATTAATTCAAACATGAAACTTTTGCTGAACTGGAAAGTAAAACTCTGTTAGATAATGATTGCTAAATAAAAGGCAAAACTAGGAATAAGAAATTTATAAAACATAACAGTACATGCAGGATTCTCACCATGCTCTGCAAATGTCAGAGTCAACTTTCCTGTTCTGTTTAGTTCTTGGCACCACATTTTGGTGGAGTAGATATGAAAAGTGGGAAGATTTGAAGGAATGGTACCAGGATAGTAGAGAAACTATGGATCATACCAGAGAAAGATAAATTGTAAAGGATTGTTGATGTTTAGCCTGGCAAAGGGAAGACATTGGAGACTTGGTAGTGTTTTTTTGTAATTTATGTAATAAAACCAGCATTTCCATAACATAGTACAATAAAAAATGTTTATACATGAAACTGCAAACCTACTACATGCAACTTGTTATTTCTTTCAAATACACAAAACAAAATTAGTATGTAATTTTTCCCTCCTCATCTACCCAAGAGATGGCCACCATTAAATAAAAATACGTGTATGGATGGATGTGTTCATATATACATCTACATCTACATATGTATGTAAAACAGTTCTATACATAATTTTTATCATGTCTTTCTCTTGAAGCAAAGAACATCTTTCTGCATGTGTATTTGGATATTTAAATAGACAAAAAAAACAATATATACCATAACTTGTTCAGCCATTCCCCAATTGATCAGCATCCTAGGTTTTAAGTGTTTTGATGGAGGTGATATGTAAAAGAACCTAGATTTGTTCTATTCAGTTCCTGTGGGCAAAGGTTGCATAGAAGCAACCCCAATACCTTGAAGGAGAAGGACCTAGTTCAGGATATATTCCTCTGCTAAATTGAAAACTCTAGTCTCTAAAACTATTTTCTCTACTTCCCTCCAAGATAGAGGAAGAAGACAAAGCCCAGATACCTTCTTTCTATTATGACTTTATTCCTTTCAAACCAGACCAACAGGAATAGGGAGGGGATGTGGTCCCAAGGTTAGCACCTCCTATATGGTAATATTGTAAATATGCCTGAATGACTAACCATTGGCCTTATGGGGAAACTAAACATTTTTCTGAGTCTCTTGGATGATGAAGCCCAAGTAACTTTAGTACCAGAATACCCACATTCAAGTGACAAGGGAATTTCCCTCATCAATTCATGCCATGCTTAAAACCCTTGTAGAGCACTCACTTGACTGCCATGGTCATAGTGGGACCATTTTAAACTATCAAATGGATCATAGAAGCAAATCTCCACTTAATAGTATGAAATTGATAGGAAAATCAAGTTAAAAACAGGATGGGAGGTACCCCTCTTGGCCTGCATAGCAGTTGAACTGATAGCTATATATTGCTGATGTATCTCCCCAAAGAAGTAGAAATTCCATGAAGGATACAGACAGGATGACGGATCAGGCCTGCACTAAACAAATTCCCTCACTAGCCTGAGGTGTACGTGCCCCCAAAAATCATGAAAATGAACACTATATGCAGGGATGTGCCCACCAGGAGAGTTTCTACTTCACCTAAGAAAAAGTCAAGGAGATGACAGCTGGTCATCCTTTATACCAACTCTATTGCCACATAAAAGTGGGAAACCTAGGAAAAATATCTCAGGGGCACAGCTATTATATAATCCTTCTTCCATAATACCCAGGTCTGAGTTCAAAGAAGTAGTAGGTTTCCAAGGTAAGGTAGAAGGGTAGTTATCTGGTAGAAACTAACAAATGGAAATAAATCAATCCTAGCCAAGATAAGGGACTATTGGATTAGAGACCTTGTGTATCCTGCCGAACAAGCAGTACACCCATAGGATATTTGGAAACAGTTACAAGTGTATAAAAGATGAGGCCTTGTGGAGAAGAGCATCTTCACCCTAGCCTGTATTCTTTCTTGCTTTATTTTCACAGGTAACACTAGACTCTGGATGGGAGCCAAGGGTTATATTCTGACTTCATTCTTATTATTTCTGTTGACCTCTTTGATTTCCCACTTAATCTTTGATCCTATGAATCACTTATATTATGGAGGTAATCAGGATTAGATGGTACCATAAAGGTGCTCCCACTTTTTTGTGGAAATTCTCATGTTTTGTATTGTTTTCCCCAGGCAAAATTTAGGTTTTTGCATTTTTCTCTGGGGAATTTGATAATGTAAAAGGAAGGAATGCTGGAATTACTTAGTGATGGACACATATTGGTAGTCATTTAAGCTCTGAGTTCTAATCAGTCTGTATGTCCTCCAAAAGAGTGATTCTAAAATCTTGGGACAGGGAAGGGAAGATCCTATCAGTAATAAGACATGTAAAAGGCATAAACTGGAACCTAATTTCTTTCCCCTATGAAAAGGCTATTTTTATGGGAACAGAGGGTCAAATTCTGAATAGCAGATGTTGAAAATCAGTGGTTCTGTATTGGTTGGAGTCATTGGATTTCATAATATTTTCCAAAGGGGGGTGGGGAAGGAGCAATAAAAGACAAGCATGAACACTTGATGCATACTAACATTTGTGGCTTTGGGAGAAGATGGACAAGAAAAAATATGCAAATTATCAAAGATAATGGAGAGCATATAGGAATTTGTAGCAAAAGTCTTGACACGAGGGGTGGGCTACGAGGCAGATTCTATTAATGTCAATAATAGATGAAGAAACTGAATCAAAAAGCAATGAAGGGACTTACTCAGGTCACACAACCAATGAGTGTCTGATACAGGATTTTAACTCCAGTCTTGCTGGAACCAAGCGTAGACAGCCTATTCACTGTGTCAACTCACTCACTACCTATAGTTAGAGTTTATATATCACTTTAGGGTTTACAAAGCACTTTAAAATGTTATTTCATATGGTCTTTTGCAAAACTTGTGTGAGTGCTGGGTCTGAAATCAAGAAGACCTGAGTTCAAATCTAACCTCAGAAAATTACTTGCCGTCTGACTGTGGGCAAGTCACTTAACCCTGTTTCCCTCAGTTTCCTCATCCGTAAAATGAACTGGAGAAGGAAATGGTAAATCACATTAGTCTCTTTGCCAAGAAAACCCCAAACAGGGTCATAAAGAGTTGTACATGATTAAGCAAAAATATAACATGTAATACAATATTAAAAAGATGTAGCTTTAGATATAGATATAAACAAAATGCATGTATACACATATGTATATGCTTACACACATATGTATGTTACATAGAAGCATACTCTTTCATATGTAGGTGTGCATGTACATGTACAGAAACATAGATCAGGACAGATCTCTCCTATTAGAGAGAAGGCAGAAATTCTTTCACTTTTACCTTTGTATCCCCAGGACCGAGCAGAGTATCTGGCACATGATATGAACTTACAAATGATTGTTGTTAATCGGTTGATTATTTGTACTTTTTAATGTACTTACACGTTGTTACCTACTATAGGTATTTGCTAGCTCTTATATCTATTCTAGTCCAACCCTCTTATGTTGCAGAGGAGAAAACTGTAGGACACAATAGAGTCCCTGCCCCAGAGCTATCATGTCAGAATGGAGATCTCCCTGGCACATGGAATCAAGAAAATCAGCGTCCTTATTCTTCTTTGATCCTCAATAGTGGTGATTCACTTCACATCTATGAACATCAGACAAATTATTTGAATTGATCTTACTAAATCACCTGTTACAAATTCATCACATTTTTACAAGTATGTCCTCTAGAGCAGTGGTATCACTCAAATAGAAATGGGTCTCTGCTGGCCACATATTGAATCAGAAAACCACAAATTAACAGTATTTAAGTTGGATTGTATATTTATTTGTTAAAAAAAAACATTTTTCAATTACATTTTGATCCTAATCTGTCTGCACTCTGGAGTATTGCCGGGAGAGCATCATTGTCCAAGTTTGGCACTTCTTCAATTTGCTGCAGGAGGGCAGGGGATATCTCCTAGTCAAATTTTATATCTCTTTGCTTTTATGTATACTCTCTACATTGAAAGTTCTCATTATTTACTTCAATTTTCTTCCCCTTAGGAAAAGAATAAATGAATATTTCACAATCTTAACTATGCTTTCAATCCCCTGAGGTTTATCTCATTACATGAATACAATACAGAAGGAATAGATGGGGTGGTTTATCGATTTGCCTATACTATTTAGAAAATATTAATTTCATGGTTTGAACAAACTTGTAAACTAAATATCTCTGCTGTTTCAGCTTTTTGGGGTCAATGTAGAAGTTCCTTGGGGAAGATAAATGACAGTGCTTCTAACACTCTGGATCCTATTTTTATGTGACTCTGAAGTCATGTCACATTTCAAGCTGTAGGGAAACTCAAAGTCACATAGCTCAGAACAATGGCAATGGATATAATGGATATGACCTCAAGTGCTCTTCAAGTCACTTTCCCGGAAATAACTTATATGTGTAGGTGAGAGGCAAACAGAGCTGTATGTTATTCTTTATTAGAAAAGGAAACAAGCCATCACACGCTCTGCAAAGGTATCTAAGAAAAATGGTTTCCTTTTACTTTTGGTTTTGATTTTAGAAGCTCTAAGGATTTCACAGCCAACAAACCACTCCTGATGCTTCTTAAACAAAGGGCAGGGCAGTGAATCCCCTCCCCTTTTGAATTCAAGCAACAAACATGACAATCATTTGTAGATGCATGGTCTTCTAGTCCTATCCCTTCACAAACTCAGAACTCAGGTGGCTTTTCATTATCTTTTAGAAAAGAGAAGGGACTGAACTTTCATTTGGCCCAGTTCACACATACTGGAAGAAGAAAAGCTCATCATAGCCAGACATTTTATTTTATTTCTTTTAAGGAGTCAAAAGAGTACCCCTCCTTTTTATATTTCTTTGCGATTATGGAAATTGTTAGCAAACATCTTCCTCAAGTCCTACTTAAAATATAATAATTCCCAGGCAAAGGAGACTTACTTTAAAAAATAACATTTGGTAATAAGGGAGCACATGATAGTGATCTAAGAACAATGGAAACACACTGGGCAGTTAGGCCATACTTATTATTTCAGGAGTCATCAAGTCACTCACAGAACAATGAAGGTAAGATATATTGAGGCCTGGGTGAAAGAAATAGATATGTACAATTTCTATTTTATAGCCTTTTTCAAGTTTTGCCTTCCTTATATTTGATGTTTTAGCCCAACTGTAAATCTTCCTATCACTGTGAATGCAGTTGTTACCTCCTGTAATATGCTGATAATGAACTATTCTAAAGTAGGTTTTAGTAGAGGAAAACATTATTCACACATTCCAATTATTACAATATTTAAGACAGCATTTTAACCTATTTTCAAAGGTTTATCTACTGCAAATATGAGAATGCTTTTAATTCCTTTCTTCATTATAATCTGGTGTCCCTATACTAATCCGTCTATATTGGCATGAAATCATAAAAAGAATATCATAACAATTTTGTATTTATTCTAAATATGCTAGATAAGCTTCCTGCATTAATGCAGCTACAATTTTATTATGTCTCTTCCCAGAAAGATTGGAAATTGGTTTATTTAATATTATATGATTCTTTTTTTTTTTACTGCAGTTAAGATTTGGCTTTATTTTTTTAAAGGCATCCTAAAACAGACAAGGAAAAGGGAAATTCAAATTAGATGAATCACATAGACTGTAATAATAAATTATGTGTGGATGGTCTGATTCTGTCAGTTTCAGAAATCAAATCTTAAAGTCCATATTTTGAACCATCCTCTAAAATAATTCCACTCAGTTTTATAACTTTTGTAATCTCATTCTTTCAAGATCTTAGAGATATTCCATTTATGATGAGATAAACTTAAATTACATTTTCAGTGATTGTGGAAAGAAATCTAGGCTTATAGTCAAGAGAATTGAGTTTGAATCCCAGGCATGGCATTTAATAGTTATGACAGTAGAGTTCACTTTGACTTCTCTGAGCCTCAGTTTCCCCATCAGGAAAATGTCCATAATTATACAGAGGTCTTTAAGTCACAGTTGCAAAGAATATAGCAAACTTCAAAACTCTACTTAAATCTTATTTTTATAAAAACTGAATGCATATCCTCAATTACGTATTTTGGCATATTTCTTTTTTAAAGAATAGATGGGAAATCATAAATAGAACCACTAGATGTACCCACTCTACCCTCTACATAAAAGTCAAACAAAGAAATAATGTTATTTTATGAAGAATATATGGATACCTTTACTTGTCAATAACTATTCAGTAAAAACTGGCATTATTAATAAATTTTATAGAAAGATATAGATGAAAAAAAGAGTAGTTTATACACTACCTCATTCAAAAATGAAATGATGATGGTTAATTTAGTACTATGATAGTGGGGGACAAAGGGCTAGCTGTTGAATCAGAAGAACCTTGTTCAAGCCTTATGGTCAAGTAATTTCACAGTTAAATGCCAGAAAATTTAGGAGAAATGTCCTGAGCAGAATGGAGGTTTGAATATAATGTTCCTTGGTTTGGGAAAGGCCTCTGATACTGTTAGTCATGACGGCTTGCAGAAGATCATGGCAAAATATGGTTGCACAGAGAAGTTAATCAGTATTTTAATCCAGTTCCACAACAGCATGCTTGCATAGGTTCCCAATGAACTAGGTTCTTATAATTTCTCAGTCGATAATGGAGTGAAGCAGGTTGCGTACTTTCTTGCATACTTTTTAGCATGATGTTTTCAGTGATGTCAGATGTGATCAACAAGAACAAAAATGACATCAAAGTCAGCTACAACATGGAAAATGAATTATTTAACTTGAAAAGTCTATAAGTGCCTGAAGGGAGTAAGGGCCCAAATGGTTCAAGGCAAAGAAAAGTGCTTGTGGTCCCTTGTGGGGGAGTAGGAACCCTGGTCTCAATTCTAAGATACAAGGGAACACCAGCAATTTTGGCTATAGAAAAATGGGAGACTTGGCCACACTCCCAGGACCAAAAGGAGAGTTATAACTGGTGCCCTACAGAAGAATAAGTTCCCTTCCAGGATAAAGACCATAGCAAAGGACAGGAAGGCAATGACCTCTTAGCCCATACCACCTTGGAAGCACTGAATACCTGTAGACACTCAGAGCTAGCTCTGAAAACAGCAACAAGAAAGACCTGATTTTTGGGACAGTGCTTCCTCTTCCCTGGGAGCAAGGCCCAGCTATAACAGCAAGTTTAGAGTCAAAAAACAGGCTGAAAAAAATGAGACCATTAAAAGTTACTAAAGTTACATGGAAATTTAAAACACAAATCAAGAAAACAACAATGTCAAAGCAGTTGCAAGCAAGGGTTCAAAGGGAAAAAATGTGAATTGGATACAAACCCCCCAAAAAATTCCTGAAAGAGTTCAAAAAAGATTTTAAGAATCAAATACAAGAGGTAGAGGGGAAATGGGGAAATTTAATGAGAATGATGCAAGAAAATTAGGAAAAGAGAGTCAACAGCTTGGTTAAAATAATTAAAAACAGAAGTGATCAGATGAGGCACAAAAATCCACTGGAGAGAAGAATGCCTTAAAAAGCAGAACTGGCCAAATAGAAAAAGAGATACAAAAGCATACTGAAGAAAATAATGCCTTGAAAATTAGAATTGGACAAGTAGGAAGCTAATGACGCCATGAAAATAAAATGAAATAGAGAAATTTGAAGGATTCCTAATGCAAAAACAAAAACGGAGCTGAATAGAAAATTTGACATTCAAATATTAGATCAGAGAAGCATAAAAAAGGTAAACATGACAGAGAAATCACAAGGCAATCAATAATGTTATAGTATTTATATTCCTATATAGGAAGATGATAATAGTAACTCCTAAGAATATAATCCTTATCGGTAATTAGGAGGATTTTATATAGACAGTGGGCATGGGTATGAGTTTATTATGATGGGATGATTATAAAGATTAAATTAAATTAAGGAGTAAGAAAGAGGGATGCATTGGGAGAAAGAGGAAATGAAAGGAAGGATGGAAAATGTATCTCACATTAAAAAGTCATTAAAGGAATAGTATTTCTGATGACAATGAGATGGGGTTCGTGGACAACAGTCAAACCTTACTCTTACTATAACTGGTGAAAAGAAAGAATAACATACACATGCAGATGATATAGAAATCTTTCATACCCTACAGGGAAATAGGAGGTGAATGGGAATATGAGAAGGGGAGTGGGGCTGATAGAAGGGGAAGTAGATTAGGGGAGATAGTAATCAGAAGTAAAACAGACCTTTGAGGAGGAACAGGATAAAAAGAGACATGAAAGAAAAAGAAGTAAAAATGGAATAAAAGAAATAGACAGTTAATAATCATAGTTGTGAATGTGAATGACCTCATCCATAAAATGGAAATGTAATGAGAGTGAATTAAAAACCAGAATACAACAAAAGTTTGCTTACAAGAAACACTCCTGAAACAGAGAGACACTGAGTAAAATAAAGGGCTGGAGCAGAATCCATTATGCTTCGACTGAGGTTAAAAAGAGAAAAAAATCAGTTAGCAATCATGATCTCAGAAAAGTCAAAAGTAAAACTAGACCCAATTGTAAAAAAAATACCAGGAAAACTATATTTTGCTAAAAGGTACCATAGAAAATCAACTAATATCAATACTAAATACATATGTACCAGATGATATAAAATCCAAATTCTTAAAGGAAAAGGTAAATGAAGTTCAAGAGGAAATATATAGTAAAGGTATACTAATGGGCAATCTCAAACTTCCCCTCTCAGAACTAAAATAAATCTAACCAAAAATAAATGGAAAAAAGTTAAGGAAAAGAATAGAATTTTAGAGATGTTATATATGATAGACCCGTGGGGGGAAGAAATGAATGAGAATAGGAAGGATTATATATTTATTTTTCAGCTGTACATGGCACCTTCACAAAAACTCAGCATATATTAGGGCATTAAAACCTCACAACTAAGCACAGAAAAACAGAAATATCAATTGCATCCTTTTCAGGAAATGATGTAATATATATATATAACATCATTCATGTTTATATGAATATATACATATATAATCATTAAGTACCACAGAAACAAAGAAAAAAAATTAGTTGGAAATTAAAAATCCTAAAGAATGAATGAATCAAAGAACAAACCAGAGGCGCAATATATGATTTCAATAAAGAGAATGACAAAAATAAGACAACATAGCAAAATACATGAGATTAAAGTGCTCAGGGGAAAATGTATGTCTCTAAATGCTTGCATCAACAAAATAGAGAAAGAGCAAATAGAGCAATTGGACCTGCAATTTAAAAAAACTCAAGAAAGAACAAATTAAAATTCAATAATTAAACACAAATTTGGAAACACTTAAAATAGAAGGAAAGATTAATAAAGCTGAAATGAAGAAAACTATTGAATTAAGAAATAAAACTTATGGCTGGTTTTATGGGGAGGGGGGAGGGAAGGGAAATGATAAAAATAAATAAACCAATGGTTAATTTGATTTTTTTTAAAAGAAAGAAGAAAACCAAATTACCAGTATCAAAATTGAAAAGGTGAATAAAAGAAGATAAATTTAAAGCAATTATTATGTGCTATTTTGCCTAATTACATGCAAATAAATCTGACAATTTAAGTCAAATTAATGAATATTTACAAAAAAAAAACCGTGATGTTTCCAGATAAAAAAAGGAGAGGAAATAGAATACTTAACGTCATCTCAGAAAAAGAAATTGAGCAACTCAATTAAGGGTTCCCTAAGGGGGTAGGGGGGAGGGAGAGGGAATCACCATGGCCAAATGAATTCACAGGTGAATTCTATCACACATTTAATTAACAATTTATTCCAATAGTATAAAATCTATTTGGAAAAAATAAGCAAAGAAGGAGTCCTATTAAGTCACTTGTACAACACAAAAATGGTGCTGATATCTTAACCAGGGAGAGCCAAAACAGAGAAACAAACTATATTCCAATTTCTCTAATGAATATTAATAAAAATAAAATAAATAATTTAATTTTAATAAATTAGAATACAATTTAAATAACATACTAGCCAGTAGACTACAGCAACATATCACAAAGATGTTATCATCAGATGGAATTGATACCAAGAATGCATGGCTAATTCAGTATTAGAAAATGTATAAGCATAATTGACCACATCAATAACAAAACCAACAGAAATTATATGATTAGCTCAATAGATGCAAAAAAAGTTTTTGACAAAAAAAACATTCATTCCTTTTAAAAATCCCAGAAAACATAAGAATTACTGGAACTTTCCTTAAAATTATAAATAGTATCTATCTAAAACCATCAGCAAGTATTATCTGTAATTGGGAAAAAAATGTGAACCTTTCCAATAATTTCAGGGATGGAGCAAGGAAGATCATTATCAGCACTATTATTCAATACTGTTCTAGAAATACTAGCTGTAGCAATGAGGGAGGGGGAAAGATATTAGAATAGGCAATGAGGAAATACAACTATCACTCTTTGCAGAAGACATGTTGGTATACTTAAAGAATCCTAGATAATCAACTAAAAAAACTATTTAAAATAGTCAATATTAGCAGGGTATAAATAAACCCACTTGAATCATTAGTATTTCCATATATTGCCATCAGAATCTAGCAACAAAACATAAAGAGCATTTCCATTTAAAAATGGCAGACAATATAAAATTCTTGAGAGTCTGTTTTCCAAGACAAAGCTAGGAAATACATGAACATAATTACAAATCATTTTTTTTCACACAAAGTCAAATATAAACAATTGGAGACAGATTAATTTCTCATGGCTAAGTCACTAACATAAAAAGAATAGTTTTATCTAAATTAATTGTCTTATTCTGTCCCATACCAATAAAATTACCCCCCCAAAAAAAACTTAAAGAGGTAGAAAAAATGTTTATGCAATTATGTTGGAACAATTAAAAAGTCAAGAATATCGAGGTAATCAATGGGTGAAAATGTGTAGGAAAGTGGTTTAATAGTCTCAGATTTCAAACTGTATTATAAGAAATAATCATCAAAACAATCTGGTACTAGCTAAGAAATAAAGTAGTGGATCATTGAAATAGGTTATGTAGTCCCTATATGTTAGTAAATGAGCATGATAATCTAATTTTTAACAAACCCAAAGATCCAGAATTTTGGGAGAAGAAACTACTATTTGGCCACAATAATGGGAAAAACTGGAAAGCAATTTGGCAGAAACTAGTTTAGACCAACAGCTCACACCATATTGTGAGATTAAGCTAAAATAGGTACAGGATTTAGAAAGAAAAGATGATATTTTAAGCAAATTAGAGAAACATGAGACATGCTGCCTGTCAGATTTATTGATAAGAATTTAAGAAAAAATAATAGAGAGCATTATGGAATCTTAAATTTAAGAAAAAATAATAGAGAGCATTATGGAATCTTAAATGGATGACTTTGATTATATCAAATTAAAAAGGGCTTGCACAGAGAAAACGATGACACCAAGATTAGAAGGGAAGTAGGAAATTGCGAGAAAAAAATTACAGGAAGTTTCTCTTATAAAGACCTTATTTCTCAAATATGTAAATAACTGTCAAATTTCTATGAATGCAATTCATTCCCTTGATAAATGATCAAATGATATGGACAGGCAATACTGAGAAGAAAATATCAAAGTTATCCATAGTCATATGAAAATGTGCTCTAAATCACTATTCATTAGATTAATGTAAGTTGAAACACTTATGAAGTACAATCTCACATTTATCAGACTGGCTAATATGACAGAAAAGGAAAATGAAAAACGGCAGAGGGAATGTGTAAAAAGGGATACTAATTGTCATGCCCTTTCTAGTCACAATGGTTGAAAGATTTGACTATTGTTTCCAGAGAAATAACAACTAAATTGGGCCTAATTTGTTTACTTATTTTTTTTCAGTATGGTAGAGGATTAGATATTTAATCATTGAAGTCATTTATATGTTATATTTGTTTCAAAATCTAAGTATTTAAACTTTTTCAGGAAGAAAATGGAGGTCAGTATAAAACTATGATTTCATAGGGATGTAAATTCCAAGAGTAAATTCTCTCTTTGAAATATAAAATATAATTTTACATAATATTTGTGATATACTGAAGGTGATGATTAAATAATATACTCTGAAAAACATAGAAGAATGAAGGACTGATCTGAAGCAATAATTATGAGTACAAAATTTAAAAAAAGATTTTATTATGTTTAAGAACGGGCTTAGCATGTGTTTATGGGATAAAGGGGAAAATGGAAGATTAAATTATTTTTATGATAATAGAAAGCAATTTATACTTATCTTTCAGATTTAGATTTAAGAAAAAAAAAATCATACCAAAAAAGAGGGGGAGGAAATTGCTATAGCAGAGATGGGAAATTTTCTCTCCACCTTTCTTCATTGAGTATTGTATCTAGTTGTGAGTTTATTCATTTCAATAAAAGTAACAAAGTAAAACAGTATCTGGAAACTGAACAATGACTTCAGAAATGTCTAAGTGTTCAAGGCATAGTAATTTTCCAAAATACAAATGTTTCAAGAATATCAACAGGCAATTTCTAAAGGATGGTTAAACTATTAACTATTAATAGTAATAGGAAAACATAATCCCAAATCACAAATAATTAAAGCAATTCAAACAAAATCAGCTCTAAAGTTCTACCTCAGATCCATTACATTGACAAAGACAGCAAAAGAAGAAAATTTCAGATGTTGAAGCATCTGGAGCTAGATGGATCAATGAAACAGAGTAGACAAAAATTTATAGTAGCAAATAAATATAGTAGCCTTATATATGATGTGTAAAAATTTAAGATTTTAGGATAAGAATCCATTATCTGGCAAAAATTATTAGGAAACCTGGAAAGCAATATAGAGAAATTAGAAATAGAACCATATTTTACACCATTTGCCTATATAAATCCAAAAAAGATACATGACCCAGATATAAAGAGTGGTGTTACAAGAAAATTTGAAGAAGGAATACATTATCTATGAGATTTATCAATAGACAACTTAGGAATAAACAAAAGATAGAGAGCAGTGTGAGGTGTAAAATCGATAATTCCAATTACATTGAATTTAAAAAGGTTTTATAAAAGTAAAACAAATGTAACCAAGATAAGAAGAAAGGAATGAAAAAAAAATGGGGAAAATATTTTATAGACAGATCCTCAAGTAAACATCTCAAACTCAAATATATGAAGAACTTTGTCAAATCTATGAAAATATGAATCATTACCCAATTGACAAATGGTTAAAGGATATGTACAGTTTCCCAATGAATGAATTAAAGTAATTTATAGTCATATAAAAATATTCCAAATCATTACTGATTAAATAAATGCAAATTTAAAATAACCTTGACAAATTATTTTACATCTATCAGATTGTCTAAAATGATCGAAAGAGAAAAGGACAAATGTTGGAGGGCATGTTGAACCATTCTGGAGAGGAATTTGGAATTATGCCTCAGGACTTACAGAACTTCCTATACCCTTTGACCTAGCAATACCACTCCTAGATCTGTTTCCCAAGATGATTAGGAAAAAGGAAAAGAACCAATAAATTCTAAAATATTTTTAGCAGCTGTCTTTGTGGTAACAAAGAACTGGAAATTGTGAGGATGACTCAATTGAGGAATGGCTGAATAAGTTGTGATATATGATTGTGATGGAGTACTATAGCATTATAAGAAATGATGAGCTCATCAATTTTAGAAAAACATAGTCGAACAGAATGAGTGAAATCAGCAAAAGCAATGGTGTATACAGTAACAGAAATATTGTGTTAAGAATAACTTTTAGTGACTGAGTCATTTTGACTATTATGAATACTGAAATTAACTACAAAGGACATATGGAGTAACATGTTCTCTACAGCTAGAGAAAGAATTGATAAATAGAAGTATTTACAGATTGATTTTACATACACACACATACACATTATGTGTCTAATGGTAGCCATCTCTAGGTTGGGGGTGCAGTAAGGAAAGAAATAAAGGGAAAAGAAAAAAGAAATTTACATGATAACTTTATTATATATTCAAAAGAAATAGCAAGTTGTACATAATAGATTTGTAGTTTCATATATGATCACCTTTCTTATTCTACTGTTATGGAAATGCTTGTTTTATTAAGTTCAGAATAAAATTTTAAAAAAACTATGGATACTCATTGAACCAACTAACATAAGTATTTCACAACCCTGTACAATAACATAAAGAATGTATTCTGCAGCATATATAGGTATAGATATATACATACATATGTGTGTATTTATAAACATATATTTATTACAGTTTTTATATATACATATATAACTATATTAAACAACAGTAATTATTAATTAAACAGATATCTTTGTCTAGAGAACAGCTGAAAATTGAGGAATGGGAGAGATGTAACAAGACTGTGGAGAGAGGCTAAGATAATTGCGATATATGAAAATATTTTTTTTATTATTAAGCCAAAAGAAATACTGAAATGGACAGTTTCACGAAAAGTGGGAAGACTTCTATGAAAGTTAACTCTATTAAATGAGAAGAACAAGAACAATTTATATGATAACAACAATATTATGGAGAAAATAACTTTGAAAGACTAAAGAACTCCAAGGATGGTAGAGTAGAAGCTCAAACTTGGCATGGACTCCAACTCCAACGACTTCCAATACATGTAAAAAGTGACTCTAAAACAAACTTTAGAGCTACAGAACTCACAAAGTGACAGAGAGAAACAAATCTCCCACTGAAGGAAGCCCAGCAGGCAGATAGGAATGGTCTGGGAGCCAAGCACAGTCTGGTGTGAGCCACACAGGGTGGCGCCAACCAGCAATTGCTGGAGCAAATTCAGGAGAGTGAATCATCAGTAGCTATGGTGGGTTCCAGACTTCTCAACTCATAAACACCAAAGACAAAGTAAAAGGTCAGTGTAGAACTTTGTTGGAATGGGGGGGATGTACTGAAGAGCACAGTCTGGCCCCTGCCCCCTAAGGTCAAGAAGTGATAGATGCAGCCCCTCCAGCAGCCTCAAAGTAGCTACCTCAGGAGCTCTTGGCCTGCAGATCATAGGACGACCAAGCAACCATTCAGAGGGTAATTGCTCTTGCTTTAACCTGTTTGGATCTGTATCATGGTCTTGGCTGGTGGTCCTGGGGTGTGTGACCAGTGAGCTAGAGCTTGTGGGGGCTGTAGAAAGGGCACCCAACTAATAGCTCTGGCAGCTGAAAAAACCCCAATGATTTGGGACATAGCTCTCTCCATTTGAAAGTAGAGTTCTACCATGGCAAAGAGCTCAAAGGTCAAGTAATTGGTTGGCAATATGAGCAAGCAAAAGAAGCACAAATAGACCATAGAATCCTTTTGGGGGGACAAATAGGATCAAGGCATGGAGCAGGAAGAAGACAGTGAAGTAAGAATTCCTGCATCAAAAGCCTCCAAGAAAAATATGAACTGGTTACAGGCTATGTAGGTAGCTCAAGAAGAATTTTGAAAATCAAATAAGAGAAGTGGAGGAATAATTGGGCAGAGAAATGAGAATGATGCAAGAAAATCATGAAAAGTGAGTTAACAGCCTGCTAAAGGAGACCCAAAAAATGCACTGAAGAAAATAACACCTTAAAAAATAGACTAACTAAACTAACCATGTGACCTTGGGGAAGTCACATAATCCCAATTGCCCTACCTTTCCCTCTCTAAAAAACAAACAAACAAACAAAAAAGCAAAGAAAAAATAGACTAACTCGAATTGCAAAAGAGGTCAAAAAAGCCAATGAGGAGAAGAATGCTTTAAAAAGCTAAATTTGACAGATGGAAAAGGAATGTCAAAAACTCACTGAAGAGAACAACTCCTTCAAAATTAGTTTGAAGCAATTGGAAGTTAATGACTTTATGAGAAATAAAGATACTATAAAGCAAATCCAAACAAATGAAAGATTAGCAGTCAATGTGAAATATTTCATTGGAAAAACCACTGACCTGGAAAATATATCCAAAGGAGATCATTTAAAAATTATTGGATTACCTGAAAGCCATGATCAAAAAAAGAGCCTGGACACCATCTTTCAAGAAGTTATCAAGCAAAATTGCCCTGATATTCTAGAACCAGAGGGCAAAATAAAATTCACTGATCTCTTGAAAAAGATCCCAAAAAGAAAACTCCTAGGAATATTAAAGACACATTACAGAGTTTCCAGGTCAAAGAGAAGTTACCGAAAGCAGTCAGGAAGAAACAATTTGAGTATTATGGAAACACAATCAGGATAACACAAGTCCTAGCAGCTTCTACAATAAGGGATCAAATGGGCTTTGAATATGATATTAGAGAGGTCAAAGGACCTAGGATTAAAACCAAAAATCACCTACCCAGCAAAACTGAGTATAATGCTACAGGGGAAAATATGGTCATTCAATGAAATAGAGAACTTTCAAGCATTCTTTTTTTTTTTTTTTTGCTTTTTAAGGTAGGGCAATTGGGGTTAAGTGACTAGCCCAAGGTCACACAGCTAGTTGTTTTTTGTTTTGGTGTGTGTTAAGTGTCTCAGGCCAGATTTGAATTCAGGTCCTCCTGACTCCAGAGCCAGTGCTCTATTTACTGCGCCACCTAGCCACCCCAACTTTCAAGCATTCTTGATGAAAAAAACCTGAGCTGAAGAGAAAATTTGACTTTCAAATATAAGAAGAAAAAGAAGTATGAGAAAGTAAACAGGAAAAAGAAATCATAAGGAACTTATTAAATTTGAACTATTTATATTTCTATGTGGAAAAACTATAATTGTAACTCATAAGACTTCTCATTATGAGTATAGTTGAAGGGAATATATATGTATACATATGCACACATACATACCAATATATGTATGTATAGGAGGGTATATGTGTATATAAATATATATATATATATATGTGAGTGTGGACATATATATGTTCATGTGTACATAGAAAGAGGGCATGGGATGAGTTCAATATGAAAGGGATTATATCTAAAAAATAAAATTCAGATGTGAAAGAGGAATTTATTGGGAGGAGAAAGGGAGAGATAGATTAGGGTAAATTATGTCATATAAAAGAGGCAAGAGACAACTGTTACAAGAGAGGGGAAGAGCAGGAAGGTGAAAGGGAATGGGGACAACCTGACTCTCGTTGAATTTGGCCTAAGGAGGGAATAACACACACTCAATTGGGTATCTTATGCTACAGGAAAATATGGGGAGGGGATAAGAGGGGAGATGATAGAAGGGAGGGTAGATTGGGGTAGAGTGTAGTTAGAAGCAAACATTTTTGAAAAAGGATAGGGTCAAAAGAGAAAATAAGATAAGTGGGGGGGGTGGGATAGGATGGAGGGAAATATAGTTTGTCTTTCACATTATAAAAACTATAGAAATTATTTGGGTAACTACACACATACAACCTATATTGAATTGCTTATCTTCTCAGTGTGGAGTAGGTGAGGAGAGAAGAAGGGGAAAATATCTGGAATTCAAAGTTTTAAAAAGAAATGTTTAAAAAAAATTTTATATGCAGCTGGGAAATAAGATATATAGGTACTGGGGTATAGAAACCCATCTTGACCTATTAGAAAGTTAGGGGGTGATGGGGGAGGGTATAAGAAAGAATACATTGGGGGAAGAGGTATTCAGTAGTCTTGCTATTTTGGGGTGGGAGTAGGGGAAAGATGGGCAGAAAAAATTGCAGCTCAAAGTCTTATGGAAATGAACATTGAAAACTAAAATAAATGTTGAAAAACTAAAAACTAAAAATAAAATAATTAATTAAAGAAAAAGACTTAAGAACTTCAATGATTAAAAAAAGAGCTCAGAGTACAGAAGATAAATCATACCAACTACCTCCTGCATGAGAGATGATATACTTAAAATCCAAAATGAGAAATGCATTTTTGAGAATGGCAAATTTGGGAATTTGCTATACTAGAAAAAAAGTATTTTGTTTTAAACTTTTTTTTTTGATTCAACGGGAAGAGGGCAACGAGAGTAGATAAAGTTAAAATAAGATATATATATATATATATATATATATATATATATATTTCTCAACCTAAAATAATACTATGAAAAATGATAATCTTTAAAACTGAACAAATATGTTACATATTTGTTTACTTTAAATATAAAGTTTCTTCACTTTAAATATCAAATGTTTAAATATAAAGTATAAGTATAAAGGAAAACTTGAATGAGCAGAGAAACATAGTCCAGACACGGCCAGTTATTTCTGGGTGTGGTGCTAAGTATCTGAGCCCGGATTCGATCCCCAGGTCATCCAGACACTGGGGCTGGTGCTCTTCCTTGCTGTGCTACCTGGCCGCTCCTAGAAATGTATATGTATAAACAATAGGTCAAAGGCCAGATAGGGCCTCAAGGACTATGCCTTCTTTTTTGACCATTAAGAGTCTCTAAAAGAAAGAAAGGAAGTGACTGGAGCCTAGGTGAGCATCCAGTACGATAAAAATGACAATTCTACCTAAACTGATTTACCTATTCAGTATCATATTAATCAAATTACTAAAAATTTATTTTATAGACCTATAAAAATTACAAAAAAATTCATCTGGAAGAACAAATGGTTAAGAATTTCACAGGAATTAAGGAAAATGAGTTAAACAGAAGTTAAATACTTACCCATGATCACACAGCTAGTAAGCATCTGAAGCTGGTTATTTAACTCAGGCCTTCCTGACTCTAGGCCCAGCACACTACTAACTGTGCCACCTGTTTCAACTTAAAAGTTGACGTAGAATCTTCCCTCTGAGAATCCAACTGAAGTCTCAGTTCAAATTTGCAATAGAGTATCCCAGAGGGATTGCTAGACTTATATGAATTAATGCAGAAATAAGAAAGCAGAAACAAGAGAAGAAATTATGCAATTAAAAAAGAAATCAATACAAAGTCAATTAATAGTAAGAATTCAATGATTAATATTTGTTCAATAGAAAAAATGATGGAACAAGTATCGTTTCTGTTCATAGAGATATGGCAGACAAGCACAAGAAAAACTACATACATTTAGAGACATTAATACCATACTGTCTTATTTTGCTTAACATTTTGTTTTCTTTGTTACATGGAGGATATTAGCATAAGATACAAAAGGCATCAATAAAAATTTTCCTACTATTTAAAAAAGAGATGTAGATGATAGAATTTGAGTTCTTCTGACCTTGTGAAAAAACCCCAAAATGGGAACAGATGCGAGAAGGAGAGTTGATGGGAATTAATTTATTTCTAGAATCTTCCTAAAAGATGATTTACAAAATATTTATTTAATGTTGAAGATCAAAAGGAAACAAAAATGAGTATGTATATATGTACATACATATATGTATAGATACACATATCTATTCCTATAGGATAGGGGTCCTTAAACTTTTTTGTGATTGACTCCTTTGATTCCATTTTCATACTATTTCTAAATGCACAAAGTAAAAATACATTTAATTACAAAGAAAACTAATTATACAGAAATTTAATTATCAACAATATATAAATGCATTTCTCTCCATATGCATATGTGTAAATGTGTATGTATTAAATGTGTATGCACAATAAATATGTATGTACGTTTATGTGTATACACATAAGTATTATCTATATTTAGACATATGGAAAACATCCATGTATGGACTATATATGAGCATATATAATACACATACATATGTATTGATACAAATGTGTGTGTTTGCGTGGAAAGACACTTAACTAATGTCTAGTCATAGATATTTGGTTTGGTGAATAGACAAAATACTAAGATATGAGCAAGTATGCATGTGTGTATTAATGCATATATGTATGTGTATCCATATTGTGTATGCACTCATATATAAATGTGTATCCTCTACTAGAATCTATAATCTTGATGGCAGAGAAATAAAACTAGATTCGAAGTCTAGTATTTTAAATTTTTTAAATGTGTTATTATGTCATTTAGACACATTGAGTCCTAGTTTCCTCATCTGGAAGATTGGTATAAATAATATTTCCAATATTTTGTTCATATGATTATTGTGAGAAAGGGGCTTTGCAATTTTTAATGTTTAAATATAAATGTGATCCTTTATATAAGTTTTTTTATTTTGTCAGATGAGTAGAAAGCAGTATTCCTGAAGCATATTATCTCATTCTTCCACAGAAATGCCAATACTGTACTGTTATTTAGAATGCTGATGCCTAGTAAATCTGAGTCTCTCAGCACAGAGTTGGGGATAGATTAAATTAAAAGGTGAATACTTAAGTAAAGATCTAATGCCAGGTTCCTCATATCAGTCTCTAGCTCAATAATGATTGATTTAGCAAAAAGGTGGCCAGGATCTACTTACCTTAGATTGTCATATTTACAAAAGGTTTCACTCCTTTTGCCTTCGGCAGTATAACATAGTACAATCCATAACCACTGTGGCTATTTTGACATAGCCTGTACTTTTTAGCAAGAGTGGATTTTTTGGAACTACCACGCAGATGCTGCTTTGTCTCTGAGTAATCAGAACATAAAGCTGAGTGACTGGGTGACTGAGAGGACTGATTAAAGTATTCTCTCATACTTATATCCTTTTGTCAGTGTATATTTCTAGTAATTTGCATGATGCCAATAAAAATTTGTGGTTGGATTTCAAAATTGTCCCTGGAAATTTAGGACCAAATTAATTGTTATTATTGCATAACTTTTTCTATATGTTTTCCTGCATTATGGTATTCAGATACTTTAATTTTTCATATTCTTCCTATGATCTTTAAGTTATCTCTATGTAGCCTCTATTTATGGGCTTATTTTTAGTCACATTATTGAGAGTTTTCTTCTTTTTTAGATTAAACAAAGAAAACAAAGCAAAACAAATGAAATAAATAGATCCTATGTGTAAATGAGTAGGACAATGATAAGAGAAGAAGAAGAAGAAGAAGAAGAAGAAGAAGAAGAAGAAGAAGAAGAAGAAGAAGAAGAAGAAGAAGAAGAAGAAGAAGAAGAAGAAGAAGAAGGAGGAGGAGGAGGAGGAGGAGGAGAAGGAGTAGGAGGAGGAGGAGGAGAAGGAGGAGGAGGAGAAATAGAAATCACCAAAATCCCAAACAAAAAATGAGTTTTCTGGCCTCACTTTTCCAAACTGTCTTCTAAGACTTCATTCTCCATATTGTTCACTTTATACTGTCTTGATTATGACTTTCTCCTCTTTCCTCATCTCAGTCTACTGGTGAGAGCTTTGCCCTCAGAATCCTTAACTTTCTAGTCAATTTTAATGATAGTGCATCCATCCATAAAAGTGCTCTAAGAAGCTTGGATGGCAGGGCTCAGGCCAGACTCCACGGCTATCAGCACCTCAGGCCTCCCCATTGTGGCCATGTTGTCCAAGGCTCCTCTATTCTGAATGGTTCAGCCAGATGAGGGGTGGATGATCAACTGCAACAGTGTTTTTGAAAGAGATTCCTGTTGCAAACCAAAAGAGCTGGGAGCCAGAAGAAGGTATGTAGATGGACACATAGAGAATATCTAGTCACTGGCCTTTGTTTTGGTTTGGATAGACTACATTTGGAGATATGTACATATATTCATTTGTGTATATAGATACATGTTTATACACAAATTATATATGTATATGTGTTTATAAAATTACATTGTTGCCTTTTGCTACTAATTTTCTATTTTTTTCTACTTTAGCATATTTTTGTTCTAAGTTTATCTCTTTAATTTTGGAGAAAAATCTTCTATCATTGATTCATTATGTGGTTTGCTGCATAGAAGACTAGTTCTGAAGATGGGTGTAATGGTAATGAAATTTGAAGATCCCTTTTATATTGGAAAGCTGACAGGTACTTGGCACCTAGTTTCAAATTAATCCTCTATAAAGAAACAGGAGGTATGAACCCCTGTTGCTAACATAACAAGAATGGGCTGAACAGGAAGGAGCTAATACCTGTAAAAGGAAGAGCACAAGCTGGTCAGACAGAATTTCCTGGGGTAAGCATCATGGAGGTAGGGCAGCTGCTGTTGGACTGAAGACTAAACTGAGAATTGAGAACTGAGAAGAGGACTCTTGTGGTGGCAGAGTCAAGAAGGAGAAAACTTGTGGTATCTCAGCACTCTGTTTTTCTGCTCTGTCTGTGTTGATGTTTGATTGTGATACTTTCTACAGAAGCCCTGGGACCTTACTGGAAGACCTGAAAGAGGATTTTCTGGTTTACATGTTTACATGTTTACAGAAGTCCTGGAGGAAGGTTTTGGAAGTCCTGGGACTTTACTGATGATTTGTTCTGACCTCTTTCACCTTGTTTGTGTGTCTCTGTTGATTTCTATGTTGATTATTGTGTTGACCTTGTTGGTGGGTCTGAGATGATTTCACAGGCAGATAGTGAATTGATGATGGTGCCGGCAATGTTCATAAATATTTTTGTGGCTTTGTCAAGCTTTGTCTTCCCAGAAACAGGAATTGTGAAGGACTTGAGGTGGACTGGACACTGTGAACTTCAATATGGAATTGGAACTGGATGAAGAACTGGACGAGGAACTGGGAGCTGCCTGTCTTTGAACCCAGATGACAGTTGGAGTTGGGACCATAAAAGAGGAACCATGAAAGCTGAGAGGAAGCCTCTAGTCAAGATGAAAGAAGACTTGGATACTGTGTACTGACTGACATTATGATTTACTGTGACCTAGGGGTGGAGAACTTTGACTTATGTACTTTGTGATTGAAGTAAGGCTTTTGTGATTGACTAAATGAATATACTTCGTTGGAAGCTATGTGACCAGTTTGGTGAAAACTATGTGGCCATTTTAGTGATAAGTTGTTGAGTTGTGGCATGGTGAATGCTGCATTTTTATTTTCTGTTATAAGTTGTAACATTGTGAATGCTGTATTTCGATTTTCTATGAATTTTTTGCTCTTATTTGCTATTGAATTAATAGAGAGATCATTTTACTATGTAATCAGTACCTTGAAAGCTGTTCAAAGCAGCGGTTTTTGGGAAAGCTGCTCATGCATGGATTCACAACAGGAAAATGAGTTCAAATACATCCTCAATTACTTTCTAGATTTATGACACTTAACCTCTCTCTGCTTCAGTTTTCTCAACTGTAAAATGGGGGTAATAATAGCACCTACCTCACAATGTTGTTATGAAGTTTAAATGAGATAAAGTTAGTAAAGCACGTAACAGTGCATGGCACATAACAGGGACTTAATAACTCTTTTATTCCTTCCCCTTTTCTTAATCTGATAATTCTTATCTTTAATTCTTTAGTAAAAATGCTATTTTATGATTCATATTCATGTAAACTATCTTTTTAAATATTATTTCTCTTTTGGATAATTACTTTTATGCTAAGAGGTGTTTTTTTCCATTAAATTGGGGAATATCAACTTTTTTTCTATCAAGAACTAGTTTCATTTTCCTTTATATTTTCCAAAAGAACTTTGTATTATTTTTCAGTTTTTAAACATTGTTTCTTCTCATTTTATGATCCTCTGTTGATTTCTCTTAATGAATTCATTTTATTAAATTTGGTATTTCAAGAATTTTCTTGTATTACTCAATTACCTAAATTTGTATTCTTCTAACAAACCCATCCCCATTTGCTGCTGAGCAGACCTTCAAGGCTTGAATTCAAGTGTAGGGTGACACCAAATTCACCAGGGTTAGCTTATTCCTCCCTAAGTAGCTTTTGGCAGAAGCTTTTGGTCTTTAACTGGGTTTCAGTTCTCTTTCCTTTCATTTCATGGAAGTCATTCTTATTTATAGTACTTACCAATTTCTTTCTCTGTCCTCTGCTTTTCTTTTGTCTGACTGGGAAGAATTAGTATTCTAGAATTTTTCATTCTTTCAGAGTGGAAGAATACTTTCCACAGTCATCACAGTATTGAGAGTTTCTTATCCTAGTCACAAGTCCTCAGGTATAATAAGCTGCATGTTTTCAGCATATTCTATTACCATTTTAGTTCACTCCCTTCTTCATATAGGTGGTCAGAGCCAGTTCTGGTGTTTTGCATGAAGTTTGGGAAGGGTTGTAGTATTTAGGAAGAGTGATTGTAGCAGCAATCACATATTTTGGCTTTGATAGAGTTTCTTTCTTCTCCTGTGGATTGGTCTAGAACATCTATCTATCTATCTATCTATCTATCTATCTATCTATCTATCTATCTATCTATCTATCCATCTATATCTGACTATCTAATCTATCTATGCAAACACACAAATATACATATTTGTCTATGTGTGTATATGTATGTGCATGTATTCATGTATATATGTATACACGTGTATATATGTATATATGAAATATTTCTTTTTACAGTATATTATTTCTTCCCCAGTTACATGTCAAAAAATTATCATTCATTTTTACAAGATTGTGAGTTATACATTTTTCTCCCTCCCTTCCCTCCTCTTTCCTCTTCTGAAAATTGTAAGTAATTTGATATAGTTTATATACGTACTATCATGTAAAAAAATTTGTATTAGTCACACTTCAGAGAGAAGAAACAGATAAAAAAAAACCATGAGAAAGGATAAAGTAAGTGTAAAAAAAATATTTTTATCTGCATTTAGAGTCCATGAGTGCTTTATCTGGCAATGGACAGCATTTTCCTTAGTTAGCCCTTTGTACTTGTCTGAGATCATTGTGTTGCTGAGAAGAGCTAAGCCATTCATGGTTGATCAACACACCGTATTGCTGGTTCTACTCATTTCATTTTGCATCAATTAGTGAAAGTCTTCCCAGGATTTTCTAATGTGTGCTTCCCCACCATATCTTATGGAACAATAGTCTTCCATTACATTAATATACTACAACTTGTTCAGTCATTCCCCAATTGACAGTCCTCCCTCAATTACTAATATTTTGTCATTGCAAATAGGGCTGAAATAAGTATTTTTGCACACGAATGTTCTTTTTCTTTGTTTATGTTCTCTTTGGTAGTCCTCGTAGTGGTATTGCTAGATAAAAGCTATGCACAGTTTCATTGTTCTTTGTACATAGTTCCAAATTCCTCTCTAGAATGGCTAGAACAGTTTCACAGGTCCACCACCAGTCCATCAGTATCCCAATTTTTTTTTCAAATCCTCTCTAACATTTATCATTTTCATTTTTTTTCATATTCGCTAATCTGATAGGTATGAGGTGGTAACTCAGAGTTGTTTTGATTTGCATTTCTCTAAGCAAAAACAATATACTTGTAGTTAGTTTTGATTTATTTGTCTGAAGACTTCCTGTTCATATCCTATAACCATTTATCCATTTGGGAATGGCTTGTATTCTCATAAATTTGATTCAGCTCTCTATACACTTGAGAAATAGTCCTTTATCAAAGAAATTGTTGTAAAGATTGTATCTTAACTTTCTGCTTTCCTGTTAACTTTATTACATTGATTTTATTTGTACAAAAACTTTTAATTTAATGTAATCAAAAGTGTTTATTTTGCATTTTGTAATGCTCTCTATCTCTTATTTGGTCATCAATTCTTCCCCTCCTCATAGATCTGACAGGTAGACTATTTCTCGTTCCTCTAATTTGTTTACGGTATCAACCTTTAGGTCCAAATCATGTGTCCATTTTGACCATTTTTTGGTATGTGATATGAGATGTTAGTTTATAACTCCTTTGCGTCCTGTTGTTTTCCAGTTTTCCCAGCAGCTGTTGTCAAATAATGAGTTCTTATTCAAAAACTTGGGTCTTTATGTTCATCAAACACTGGCCTACAATAGTTATTGACATCACTTTGTTTATTTGCCAGTGTCAGATACTTTTGATGATTATTCCTTTATTATATAACTTGAAATCTGGTATTGCTAGGCCTCCTTTCTTTGTATTTTTTCATTAATTCCCTAGATATTCTTGACATCTTTTTCTTCTAGATGACTTTTGTTATTTTTTCTAGCTCTATAAAATAAAATTTTAATAATTTGATTGGTATGGCACTAAATAGGTAAATCAGTTTAGGTAGAATTGTCATTTTTATTATATTGGCTTACCCTACCCATGAAAAACTGTTATTTTTTCAATTGTTTAGATTTGACATTGTGTGAAAAATGTGTTGTAATTATATTCATCTGTCTTTATTATCTGGCTTTGTCTTGGCAGGTAACTCCTGAATATGTTATGATGATTATAGTTATTTTAAATGGCATTTCTCTTTCTATCTCCTGCTGTTGGTCTTTATTGGTCATTAATATATTTCTTTTTCAGGAGGTTAGTACAAAATTTGAAAAGTTTGGAAGAAAGTACCTATCCCAAAATTTCATTGGTCACATGGCTTTCTACCCACAAATATATAAAATTGTGAAAGAAATGTCCAGTTAAATGATTTGTTTTGTTTTTTTCCCCATACTAATCCAACATTATAAAAGTCTTTGTCAATTCTAGTTTGTAAGTTTAAGGCTATGTAATTGTATTACTTCTGTGACCAATTGAGAAGCAGTTGCCTGTAGAAAGCATAGAATTGTCTGTGAAGACCTGGAGGACATCTAGGAGGGAAGAAGATTATGATTCAAGTCCTGTGTCTTACATAACCAAGGGCAGGTCATTTTGCTTTTCTGTGACCCAATGCCAATCTCTAAGATGAAGATCTGCAATGTTGAAGGGTCTTATCATAAGAGTTTTCCATAGCATGGATATTTCAAGTATGGACCAAAAGGGGGTCAGTGTTTATTTGGGGGAGGGAAACAGTCTTGAAGTTAAAATTGGATTGTTTTTTTTCTTAATTAGCAATTATTTTTAAAAGGGAAAATGCAAAACATTTGGGAAATATACCACTAAAATATATTAATCAAGTGAAATGTACCTAAACAGCAATGAGAAAATATATTTTGGATTTTCAAGGTAGGTCTGTTAGTAGTCAAGTCTTACGGTTCTTGGTTTCTTGTTCCTTGAACAGAAAAACCATAGCAAATCCCATGCCTCCATTTTGTGTTCACTCACTTATATTACCAACATTAGTATATTGTTTTTCATAATATGCTCCTACTGCCTTCAAATCTCAAATGCCAAGTTTTCTCAACCTGTATGATTTTTAATAAGGTCTAATTTTACATTCTCTGATGTATTTTTATCTAAGCAAATCTTCAATGTGAATCGACAATTTTTTTAATGGAAAAATGATTTTTATATGGAAATATGCAATGAGTTTAGATGGAAATTCTCATTAAATGCTTTATTCCCCCTTAATTCATATAGATTTCTAGCAAAGATATTGATATTTTTCTTCATTTCAAAAGGCATATTTTTAAATGACAAATATCCCCTGCAATGATTTTAAAATTGTCAAATAGGAACTTAACTTAAAACCTTAAAATTAAACATAAATGTTAGAATTTTGAAACTTCAGTCATCTAAAAAAAATAAACCCTAATTCAGGGTCAAAAATAATTCAAGATTTAGAAAGAAAGATCACTTAATACCCACCTGCACACCTTTCAAAACTTTGAATAAAAATATTAGTCCAAAATAATAATAGCTCTCCTTCCTGACCTAAGACTAGACTGGAACAGAATAGATTTCTAGAGCAATCATAAAGCCAAAATGTGACATTTTAATGACTAGTTAAAAGAATTTTTTTTTAAGCTTCTAGTCTAGTGCAGTAGATGATTACATAATGGAAATATCAGAAAAGTGAAAAGGCAAAACCTTCTTGCAGTGTTATTTTCAATATTGCCAGTGATTTTTTTCTTTTCAAATCTAGTTCTCATTCTAATTCTGTGTCTCCAAAGTCTTAGTGTAAAAACTGCACTAAGACTTTGAGAACAGTTTGAAAAATGTTTTATTCTAAAATTCCCCTATGATATGTTAGGGCATGTTGATGGAAGAAACAAGAATATACAGGAACACCTCTGGTTAACCAAGCTGGAAAAGTTTCAAGTACAAACTGGGTGCTGAACAGAATATATGCTGACTCAAGTACCACTCATTATTAAGTCAGAAGAAATATGATGGATTTTATAGCCACAGTAAATCTTAAACACCATCTATTCAGTCATAGGGGAATTATCATCTGTATCTTTAACAGAACGAATACTCATAATGACAATATCATGGATTGTGGAAGTTTGGCAGAATTTATGTGTATGTGAATGTGTACACATATATTTGTATACATACAAACCATAATAAGAAAGCACATAAACTTAAGTATTTACTCATGTATATATGTGTGTGCATATATATACAAATGCAAGCAAATGCATGTGTGTATATGTTTGTCTATACACACATGTGTTTTAAACTAATATGTTTTTATTTTAATTCTTCATTATTTCTATTTAGGCAGTTATTTCACTTTTATTTGGCTCTGTTCCTTTATCTGTAAAATAAAGATAATGTTTGCTTCACTTGAAGGGTTATAAGTTAAGTGGGTTACAAACTTTAATGTGCTACATTTATGAGCTACAATTTTTTTCGATCTTAATCATAATCATGTGAATTATTATTATCTTAGAACATAGCACAAATGCATATTGATTAATTTATCAGTCATCATCATGGGAACTATGATGATGATGATGATCATTGAAACCAATTAACTGTGAGCTGAGTTATGAACTTTCAAACTCTCTAGCCTTTATTAATTAATTAAAATTATTGATTAAGAGCCTATTAAGTCTTAATGGTTTCTGATGTGCTGCTAGAGATACAAAAGTGGAGAACTATACTATCAGGCCTCAATATTGTCATGTTGTAGGGATAAGAAATGCATGATACAGATCAAAAGTAACTCATATAGACTTCATTACAGTCCTATTCTATTACCTTATCGTGATTCTGATACATCTCTAGAATCTTACATATTATACAAATGGCTTAGCACGATGTTCCAGTGCTTAACACAAGACATAGGCAGTGCTGACATGTACTAGTTATTTAATGAATATTTATTGATCAAATGATTGATTAATGGAGCCCAGATTCTAGCAGGTTCTACCAAGCTAGAAATGGTTTTACTGCAAGCCCAGAAACAGCTAATAGTTAGTCAAAGCATTTCCTGAGCACTTACTTTATAACAGCCACTTTGCTAAGCACTGCTGAGCAGACAAATTGTCCCTAACTTCAAGAAACACATATTCTAATGGGGGAGACAAAATACAAATAACTATATACATACAAAATCTACATAGTTAAACTCAGCAGATATATACCATTGGTGGGGGGTGGGAGGTGAGAATGGGAATGGTTTCTTGCACAAGGTATGATTTTTAGCTTAGTTCGGAAGACAGCCAGAGTTAGAGAAATGAGGAGGGAGTATATTCCAAACAAGGGGAATAGCTAAATCATAGAATATGTGGAGGGAGAAAATAAAAAAGTATAATACTGAAAGGTATGGAAGGGATTCAAATATCAAATAGAACGTTATATTTACTCCTGGTACTAACATAAATGCAGTGAAATTTATTGCATGGAGGTAGAAAGGGTGATAGGGTAACATTTTGGCTTTTGGAAGTAACTTTGGTTGCGAAGTAGGGAACAAATTGGAATTTTGATAAAGGGAGAGCCATCAGATAGACATTGCAATAACTTAACCGTGAGGAGATAAGAGCCTACAACAAAGTAAGTAGTGTGAGCACAGAGAAAATGACATAAATGGATGAGGCTGTGAAGGTAAGATGACAATGAATTGGGTATTTAAGGTGAGCATAAGTAAAGTTTCAAGGGTCACACCCAGGTTGTGAGCTCAGCTCATTGGGAGGATGGCTACGCCCTTCTGTGAACAGCAGAGGAGGGGAAAAGGCAAGAATTGTCTCTGTTTGTGGTACCTAAAGAATTTCCATTTTGAGATAACCAGTTGGCCATATGACACTGGATAACCATTTAGAGAGTAGAGATGGAAGTACAGCTCTTTAAATCATCTGCATAGTGCTGATAATTGAACCCATGGGGACTAACGAGAAAAAAAAAAAAACAAATAAGAGAAGACCCAGTACTTAAGATTGCAGTTGTTTTCTGAGAACCAACATACGGCTATGTTTGAAGACACTTATCACTTTGGGGCCTAGCAGAAGTTTGACCCCAAGGAGATGATTATATTTTTCAGTCATGGAAACTTAAAATGTACACCTTACAAAGTTGCAGAGGGGTTGCAATCTGTACTGATGTAAGAAACATAGGCATTTATGGAATAATTCTTAAAATATCAGTGTAAGAAGAAATGTATGAGGAATAAAAGAATAAATTAAATATTAAAATTCAGGGATAATAATATGGACTTATTTACTTCTACTGAAAAGCTTTTGGGGAGGAGAATTAAACCGAGTCCTTTGCCTATGGAAAAATTTCTACTACTCCTGAATTTCTCTCGATTGACAATCTGTTAAAGCAAAAGAACACATGTACAGTGAAGTTATTTTGTACACAAGCCATTGGATACAGAGTTTGACCGATTCTCCCCTTTATTTTCTGCAGCCTAGCATGCATCTCAGCTACCCTACAATTAACCTATCTGAATTAGAGTCCCAATTACCATCTAAGAAAACTGAAGGTACCCTTTGGGTATTTTCCATCTGGGGCTGAGTTAAGTATACATTTATATGTAAATGGCTTCCCTTTCTCTCCCACTTCAGTCTATTAATGAGAAGTTCTTCACTGCAGTACCATAGTACATATGTGTATTTTAACTAAAGAAATATTCCTTTGTGAGGACATTAAAATAAAGTTATATTATAACAGCCATCCCAAAAAGAACCACTCATTTTCTTTCCTAAGGCGAGTAATCAGTTTGGCCAGAAAGGTACCTTACAACTATTTTGTTTCATTGGGGCATTAAGCAAAGGTTGGAAGAGTGTGTATCATGAATATTATAGGGAGGATTCCTGTTCAGAGGAGACTTAGACTTGGTGACTCTTAAGGGGTCGTTTAACTCAAATTCTGTGATTCTTTTTTCCAACCTATTGGCTTGCTATGTAGGCCTACCTATTAACTTTTCGTGAAGCACACATTGCTGATCCCCAGGTACAATGAAAATTGTGCTAGACTTGGAATCAGAAGAACTGGGTTCAAATGTTGTCTCAACTTACTATCTGGGTTACCCTGAGCATCTCAATTAAACTCGCTGAGTCCCAGTTTCATCAACTAACAGGGGTAATCATATTTTTAGTCCCTACTTGATTGGGTGACTTTTAGTATTTTTTTTATTTAAAGTTCCATATTACTGTAATTATTTGTATTATGAAAGGATAGAGAGAGGAATCCACATTTATTGAAATCAATTTGGAGTTTGGAAATAGTCATAAACATGTCAAAAATTTGTCTGTGATTCTGAGACATTAAGTGACTTCTCTACAGTTGAACATATGTCATTGGCAGGACTTGAATGTGTCTTCTTTTCCTCAAGTCACTATTCTGCTTTGTCTAATTATATCTGAATGATTACGACTATGATTATTTCCTATATGAGTCAATAATTAATCCTACCCTTACTTCTTTTTTTTAGAATATCACCTTTTTGATATAAACTTATATTTTTTTCTTGCCCTGTGTTCCTTCTGTACCTCCCATTGGGCACAGTGCTATACCTAGAGTAGAAATCTCATGAACAGTTGTTCCTTGAATGAATAAACATATTCCACAATGACCTAAAAATCCCTCTATTCTGAATCTGTTTTCCAACTATTATATTAATAAGCTTGCCATACTAGCGTAATAACCATGCGTAGGGCATTGTGTGTGGATAATAGCAAGACCATACTGCTTTGAGACTTAAGTTTGTGAGGTAGGTTGTATATGCATTCTTTTGCTTCTTGGGGACCAGAAAATGGAAGTCTCAACTCCAAGGTCAATGCTCCTTCCATTCTTTCTTTCTCTCTCTGCTCGCCATACAAGGTTACATATTAGATGTTTTGTTTATACTTATGCATGTATTCACATTCTCCTTCATTAGAATGTGGGCTCATTGAGGACAGGGGGTTTTCACTTTTGTTTTGTAAAGTGGAAGGCCTGGGCCCTGGAATACCATTGATCAATATTAATGAATTCATTGATTTGCAAGCAGTGAAGTTCAATATAAACACCAGATATTTTTATTGTGCTTAAATCTAACTTTGTAAATGGATAATTTCACTTTCTGATCCAATTTATCCTCAGGTGCTTAAGGAACAAGTTCTCCCTCTACCTCATATTCATGCATGGTATAATACCTCTCCTTTGTCTGTGCTGCGTTCCAACCCTTCTCGTTTTCATACCTGTTACTATGGAATAAGAAGATGCCCTTGCCCTCTTCTTTCTTTCACAGCTTATCTGATCATTATTTCTCAAAGTCACCTTTTAACACTCTGAGAATATCCAGTTTCTCTAGCAAAGAAACTATAGGGGCTCTCCTCAACTACCTTACAAGTTCAATGGTTCAAACTTAGATAGTATTTATACTTCTCATTTTGGGAATATAAATCCCTTAAAATGGAAAAGAAACACTTAATGAAAGCAGAAAAATGCATCATGTAGGCACTCACATTACTTAGCTGTGCTAGTTTATTTGTGCCTTCTAAAGAAATCCCAATTCACACAAGAGTTTGTAATCCCCGGTGGTCCCCAGTCAAAGTCCATATCCTTTTCAGTGATATCACCTGCTCAACAGATTTTTTTTTCCTTTTAACCAGAAGGGTTATTTTTTTCTTCATCTTGAGCTAATTCTAGTCTGATCTTAAATACTGCTACATTTTAGAGAACTATAAAAGTATGAAACTAGATAAATTATGCCCATCTTTCATGTCGGTAACTTTTCATAAATACCTCATGAGACAAATCAAAATTATCACATTGAATGAAATTCAAAGGGAGAACTATCATCAGTAGTTTCACTAAAGTCCCCCATGCTAATGCCTTGCCTCCAGAACCCCAAAGCTCCTCTTTTTAGAGGTAAAGGCTAATAATGAACACAAAATATTCATAAACTTAGTCTATTAACTCCAGAAATATTTATTAAGTGTTTAATGTATCAATAGCACTGCTATAATGCGGAGGGTATTAAACATTTAGAAAGAAAACAATCATTACCCTTTCGGCGCTTATAGTCCAGAAAGGAAACAGAGCAAAAATAAAACAGCTATAAAGTGTGATAGTGTATGTGTGATAAATGCTTTAGAAAGCGGCCAAATAATTTGCTAAATAGGGTCAAAGGATTGTAGGATCAGAGATTTACAGCTGGAAGGGACCTCAAAGGTGATCTAGTTCAACCTCCTCATTTTATAATATGAGGAAAATTAGGATCAGAGAAATTTAATAGAATCATTGCACAGGGGGGCGGCCAGGTAGCACAGCAAGTAAGAGCACCGGCTCCAGTGTTGAGAAGACCTGGAGATCGAATCCCGGGCTCGGACACTCAGACACTCGGACCACACCCAGAAATAGCTGGCCGTGTAACCTTGAGCAAGTTACTTAACCCTGATTGCTTAAAAAAAAAAAAAAAAGAATCATTGCACAAACTTAGGTTCTCTAACTTCAAATTGAAATTAATTTATTAATCTATGTATTTGTTTGTTGTGCAGTTGTTTGTTTTCTTTTGTTTTTCCCAAAGGATAAAGATAAGAGATTTTACCAATAGGTGGAATTAGGAAAGGTTTCCTAGGGAGTTCAGGATTTCAAAAGGACTTTAAAGGATGTGAAAGAATTAGACAGTTAAGGAGGATATAGTGTACAATGACTGAAGGGAAGTAATTTTCCTTTATATTTTTTTTGTCTGATCCAGGTTTTTGATGAATATTTGAAAGACTCAGTGTAGAAAGTCCCTCAACCAATGCAGACAACAAATTGTCCATAATTTCTATACTCTAAGTGAGTTGTCTGAGATCAGTGAGATATTCAGTAACTTGTCTATAGACACACAACTACAATGTACCAGGTGGTAGCACTTGAACATATGCTGATGTACTCATGCCAAAAGTAACACCTAGTACATTTTTGTTTGTTTGTTTTAATGGGAATACTATATTATATAAACAAGAGTGTCTAACAAGGGCATTAACCTGAGAGCGTGATAAGGTAACCATGAAGGTGTTAGGTGAGCCTGTTTCTTGAAGCTCATTAATACATGGATGTAGAGGCCCAGCTGTGTATTTTTGAGAGCATATATGCGACATTATTCTCTACTTACCATATGATGAAGTAAAGACCTTCACTTGGCAACTGAGGTGAAACTGAGAGTACATTCAAAAGGTCAACAGGCCTCAAGTGAGAAAGTCACTCTGTATCCTTCCTGAACATCATGAAATATAAGATTCTCTGAACTCTGGAAGGCTGGCAAATGAGAATTCCTGCTGTCAATTAGGACAGCCAATAAACAGGCCTAATAGACAAGTCTGTATGTGGGATATGCCTTCCTCTTATTTATGGATTCTTTCTTTAAGTGAAGAATTTTATTCTTCAACAAGCAATAAGATGTCAAGAGATAGAGAATGAGTATTCGTACTTTGTTGTGAAGCTACAGACACCTCTATTACACATTAGCATGACCTACTAGAAACAGATTCACCAAACATCCATGTGGGTCTCCTATGAATGTAGCAAGAAAGAACAAAGAAAGGGAGGAAGAAAAAAGAAGAAAAAAAGGAAGGAAGGAAGGAAGGAAGGAAGGAAGG
>NW_027185771.1:28977000-28988941 GCF_028583685.1 Petaurus breviceps papuanus
GGAAGGAAGGAAGGAAGGAAGGAAGGAAGGAAGGAAGGAAGGCACTCAGGTTCTCAACTTAGGTGTCATTCTTGACTCCTCACTATTTCTCATTCTCCTCATCCAATCTGTTGCCAAACTCTGCAGACCTCACCTTTGCAATATCTATAATATGTGCACCCTTATCTCCTTTGATACTGCCACCACTATGGTATGGGCTCTCATCATCTTTACCTAGATTATTTCAAGATCCTTCTGGTAGGTCATCCTGACTCCTCTCTCTCCACTCTAATCCATCCTCATGTTCAGTCACCAACCGACTGGCTATCCCATGTGCCACTTAGCTGCAACCCAGGACTGAGTCTTCATTAGTCAGTCCTTGTTAAAGACCTAATTTTCCCTGAAGAAAAGGTCTAATCTTGTCACTGACCTACTCAATATACTTCAATGGTTTCCTATAACCTCCAGAAATATTTTTCTACAATTTTATTTGGTGTTCAAAAACCTTTATGATCAACCCCTTCCTACCCTTCCAGTCTTCTTTCACCTGATTGCCTACCTCATAATCTTTGATCTAGTGACAATGGCCTCTTTGAAGTTCTACAAATAAAATACTCTGTCTCTCTCAGTTCTGGGGCAGCTAGTTGGCTCAGTGGATAAAGTGCAGGGCCTAGAATCAGGAAAACTCTTTTTCCTGAGTTAAAGCCCTACCTCAGACATTTATCAGCTATGTGACCCTGGGCAAGTCACTTAACACAATTTGCCTCAGTTCCTCATTTGTAAAATGAGGTGAGGAAGGGAATGGCAAACCACTCCAGTATCCTTCCAAGAAAATCCCAAATAGGGTCACAAGAAATTGAACATGATTGAGAGACAACTTAACAACAAAAGACATTATTTCTCAGTTCCAAATAAAAAGGCCAATGGGCCTCAAGTGAGAAAGTCACTCTGTATCCTCCAGGATAATCATGAAATATAAGGAGATTCTCTGAACTCTGGGGGGCTGGAAAATAAGAGTTGTTTTCTGTCTGCCCCCATGGCTGGAAAACTCTCCTTCCTTATCTCTGCCTAATGGTTTCATTCCCTGATTTCTGTCATATGTCAACTAAGATCCCATCTTCTACAGGTAGCCTTTCCTAATCCCTCAATTCTAGTGTCTTCCCATTATCTTTCTTTATATCTATATGTATGGCTATACATATATGTATGTATGTGTATGTATATATGTATGTAAAACTCATTTGTATGTTTATGTATTTTCTGCCACATAAGATTGTGAGCTAAGTGATTGCAAGGGCTATCTTTTGCAACATTTTTGTATCTGCTGTACTTAGCACAATGTCTGTAACACAGAAGTCAACTAATAAATATGTATTGACTAAAGGAACAGCTTTCCAATGTGCCACTTAATTGTGACCCATGATTAAGCTTTCATTGGTTGTAGCAGCAAGTACCCTAGCATACCCAGAATACTCAGGATGGCTGCTAGGTTCTTTGATCCACTTTTCTAAAGGAAAGCAACTCAAAAAGGGTTAACAATATGATGTTAATCAAACATGTATCATTTACCTAGCTCGGGGGGAAAAGTCAGAACCCTGAATTTCAGAGACTACAAACAGAAGGGGCAAGCAGGCAAAAAAAAAATTATAGAGAAAATAACCCAATCCAACAGCTGTCTGACTATTGCATACATGCAGTTAGTTACCTAGGAGAAAAGCACCAATATCTGGCTTTTCAAAGCCAGGGGGCTCAACGGCTTCCCAGAGTCCCATTTGGCCAAATCACACAACTCTTCCCCAAGTGAGCCTCAAAGCAAAACCTCACCTAAGAGGTATATATATATATATATAGCCCTCTTCAGGGTCAGAGAACATCACAACCCTCAGTGACCTACTTGACTACAAAGTAACAAAAGTTGTGCCTTCCTAAAAAACAAGTCTCCTTCAAGCAAACTTCTTCTGTGGGCTCTGCTCCACCTTTCAGCAAACTCTTCCCATCACAGGCTCATTGTGACCACACTCAGGCTATTAGGGGGCAGTGTATATTTTCATATCAGGGAAGGTCCTCAAATTCATCCAGGCTTATTAAGGGGAAGGGAAGATCTTTAAATTACCATTACCATTACATTGGTGAGTCCTTTGCTAATCCCCTAAAATTATGAAATTTCTGCCTTTCTAAAAAATGACAAGAAGCTTGTTTACCATACTGGTTTTATTTTTCCTACTCCCCCAAACTTGTTCCCCCCTATACATACTTTCATGTCTAGTTAATAGATTTTTATGCTCTTTAAATTGTCTTGAACCTTGCTGAATGCCCTGGGTGCACATTCAAAAACAGCAGACTTGCTGGCCTCAATCATTTTGTTTATTCCCTAACTACTGCACAGATCGGCAAGTTTTGGCTGCCATCTCTTTGGAGCCATAGCTCAATTTCACAGTCAGTCTTGATGGATGTGAAAAAGAGGCAGAAACTGGTTTTGCTTTGGCATTCTGAATCCATTCCCTCTCTCTCCACCCCCATGGCACATGTAGCCTACTCTTCCTCAGAGCACAATTCCAGTTCTGCAGTTCTATATTAAGTATTTTATTTTGCCTGTACTCATAACAGCACATGATCCAATCTTGCCCAGACTTTTATTTTCCATTAAAATTCATAACTTTTCATTTCAGATTTCTCTACCTTCCTATGTCATCTTCATAGGTTCTCTCTGATATCATTTCAAGAAATGAACTGGCCTGAAAAGAAGCAATGATGCTACCCATTTCAAAATATTTTTTTCAGCCCTTAGAAAACCAAAGGACAGTCATAGATTAGTGAGAATTCAAGAAGAATAATCATTCAACCCTTGGATTCATTAAAAGTTTTGCAAAGGCTTTGAATTTTGTGGGTTTTTTCAGTAAAATTTCTCAGTTTTGTTTCCTATTTCATCAAATTTAGGCTGAAAGATGGAAGTTATTTCTTATGATTTCCTTGCAATGGATGCCAATACATAGCATGGTATAACTTGGATTTGAGAGTACCATTCATCGAATAAGCAGTATGAAATCCTTACTTATAACTAGGAAGAACATCCTTTTTCTCCTGAATTTTGCTATCACATAGCACTAATTCATAATGAGAGTATATCTGTCTTCAGTCCATTTCATAGATACTAGTGATCAACCAGAATCTTCACTGAAGCATTTCTAGAAGAAAGGTATTAACTGTTACTGATTTATTCTAGCATATTATGGTGTCCTATGGTACAAGAACACAAAAGAACACTTCATTCTCATTAACTTCTTTTCTAAATTGATCGTCATTATAATTTTGAATAGGAACAAACCATAGCCCTGTGTTGTCTCCTTATTTTTATTTTAACTCAGAAATAGTTGCATTACAATGATCATAGTGTTAAGCAAGTTATTGGTACCTCCAGAGACCAATTAACCAGTGTTTCATGGAAGTAGTCATGCCATCATAATTACCATGTTTTCAGTGTCCATGAAGTCCCCACTGTCCATCAGCCTGGCTGTCATTTTATTGTCACTTTTGAGTTGACCCCTGCTTCATAACATAGAAAATGGATTGTTAAATCAAAACATTCATGAATATATATCAAAATCTCAATTATTTTTTGTTTTATTATTTGTTAATAAATACCTGTTTCTATCCTTCCAGTTTAATTTTTGTTTTGAAGTTATCTACAAAATGTATTAATTCACTTATCCAGTAATTCATTTACTCACTCACTAAGCATTTATTAAGTGCCTATGATATACTAGATCCTATGAATACAAACACACACACACACACACACACACACACACACACATACAAACACACACACAGCCCCTGTACTCAATGAGTAAATTTTTATTAGGATAAAACAACATGTACACAGAAAAGTGTAAAGCATTCAAAAGTAAGGTAGTAGGGTTAATTTCCACAAATTAAATATCTCTCAGAGGCTAATGTTTCTGAGTCAGTCAAATGCTCAAAAGCGTGAGAGGAATGAAGATAAGGAAACTTTATTTTTTTGTCTTTGTCTTAGAGCTTTTATTTTTTCATCAATCCCCTCACCTGCTAGTCTCTGCAGCTCTGGACTACATCAGTAAGTACAGTGCTTAACATAGTGCCTGATATATAGTAGGTGCTTAATAAATGTTCATTCACTTCAATCTTCCTTTCAACATCCGTACTAGCTGCCATTTAAGTTAAGGGGATAAAAGAAATCTAGATATTGAGCCAACATTTTTCTCTGTCCAGGAAGCTTTAGGTTATAATCACTTTGAATTGCTAAAAGTACATGATACTTTCCATTACTGTTGTCAGTTAATGGAATTCAGTTTCAGATAAAAAACAATGGTTTTGTTGGTTGAAATCTCTCCTCAAATAACATGCATATAAATTAATTATACCTTCCTGAGTTTGATACACATAAATCTGTTAGGGAAGTCCATATTCAGTAATAGCTGCCTAACTTTGTGCCTCTTGGCCTATTGATTTTGATTATTCATTATCTGTTTACTCACTGTCTAGCAAAATTCTTGCCCTTGTAACCAGGATGGTGGATACCAACTAGTGCTTGCATAAGATACTTCAATGTCCATCTGTTATCTTTTCCTTTTAAGTACCTTCAAATAGTGCTTAGTTATGGACAGCACTATAGGAGAGTCACAGGGCCAAAAATGATGTATGCTCTACCCTGAGTTAGTAGACAGTAGAGGAGGGATGAGAAATGGTTGTAATCTGCATCATTCCCCTGCCTGACTTTGGATATGGGAGAATCTAGTGTGGTACAACAGTAGTGCTTCAAGAAACAAGTCCCGATATGTGTACTGCCCTCTTGGCCAAATAGAGTAAGTATAATCTGTTTTACATATGATGTCTCATCAACTATTTGAAGGCAATTTTCATGTCCCACCATCTCAGTTACATTCTTTTCCAATACTGTTTTGCCTTTCCTGTCAGAACTATTATGTTGTCTAATGAAATGGCTCCAATATGTACCCTAGAGGAAACATATAAGAATTTTCTGGTTGGGACAGAAGCCTCAGTACCTAACTGTCCTTAATGCTATAACCCAGCATCTGTTGGTGGAATTATTGATCTCATCTTCTACAAGAAGCCTTCACTAACCTTTTAATTCTAGTGTCTTCCCTCTTTTAATTATTTTCTATTTATCTTTTTTTTATTTTTTTTAGCAATCAGGGTTAAGTAACTTGCTCAAGGTTACATGGCCAGTTATTTCTGGATGTGGTGCTAAGTATCTGAGCCCAGATTCAATCCCCCAGGTCATCCCGACACTGGGGCTTGTGTTCGTACACGCTGAGCCACCTGGCCACCCCTATTTTCTATTTATCTTGAACATAACCTATTTGTATGTATTAGTTTTCTGGTTCTCTCCCTCATTAAATTGTAAGGTCCTTAAGGGAAGGGGCTATCATTTACCTCTTTCTGTATTCCTGGTGCTTAGCACAGTGCTTGGTACATAGTAGCCACTTATTAAATGTTTGTTGATTGATTCATTGACTTACAGGACTGACTGATCTATTGCTAGCTGGACTGCTTGCTTAATTAGATTCTTGACTTGATTTCTTTCTGGTTTGAGTTCATGACCCTCTCAGTGAACTTTGGTGACTTCTTTTATATTGCCTAACTCAATGGATTTCTATTGGTTGTCTTTCATAACTGGAACATATCTTATTTCTGCTTGCAGTCCTTTCTAGTTTTCTTCACTCAACTAAAGTCCAGTCTTCTGCAAGAAACTTTTCCTGCCATTCCCCTCTAATACTAGTGCCTTCCCTCTCAAAGTACTTCCAATTGATGCTGTACATATCTTGCTTGTATATATTGTTTGCATATTGTGTCAACCATTGATTAATGGTCCTTTAAAGTAGGTACTGTTTTTACTTTCTTTTTATCCCAGTGTAAGAAAGTGCTTAATAAATCCTTGTTGGTTTGACTTTGCCATAGGCTTTTATGTTCCTCTGGTTTCTTCCTCATTGGTTTCAACTAATCAAAATTTTCCCAAATTCTATGCTACTTCAGCTCATTGGCTTCACCTTGACCATTGGCACTGATCATTCCCAAAGCCACCTGGCCAAATCAACCAGATAATATTAAGGACAGTTCTACTCTGGGTCACTGTAACTGCATGCCAACAATACTCTTCTTTCCAGCTGTAGATTCATGTTAGATGTGGGTCATTTCCTCTGAATATGTCTACTTAGTCAATATTAATTCATTATTGACTTCCAAAATGTTCTCTGCTTTATTTCAGAGACATTTTAAAAATATTCATCCAAGTACAAATTACCACAAATTCTAAAGATATTGAAGTGAATTGTAACTTAAAATGAAATTTAACATTTAGAAAATACTTCCCTACTCCCATCTATATTTCCTAATGATAATATAGTCCAGTCAGCTAAAATACATTACAAACATTTCTTTTTAAAATATTTGTTTAGAACTATATTGTTATTGAAATATTATATATTTTGGGAAAAAGTTCAAAATATATCATAAAATATATTTAATCTAAATGGTAGCTTATAGAATTATAGTAAAAGAAAAAAACTAGTAGAAATAAATATTTTCACAATACCCAGATATGGACTTTATGATTGTTCAGACTTTTCTGTTATATACAGAATTTAAGTGACTTGTCTAAGATACAATAACTAATAACTAGTAAAAAAAAAAAGACACTAATAGCCATGTAACCAAGTCCTCCATTTCCCCATCTGCAAATTAGATATAATAATGTGACCTAACTCTGGATAATTGAGAGAATCAAATGAGATAACATATGGAAATCACCTTGAAAAACATAAAGCGCTATATAAATATTGCTTATTATCACCATCATCATGATGATCATCTTTCAAAGAACAGATTTGAATTCAGCGATTTCCAATAATGAGCCTGTACTTCATTCACTACATCATAATGATTCTTCCTTTTTTGATTAGGATGAAAAAGACAAATTAAACTAGGTAAACTTACTTTTTAAATCATGAATGCTAGTGTTTGAGGAAAATCAGTTAAAATTTTTAAAGGAACATTCAGTCAATAAATCCACAAGCATTTATTCAAAGTACTTACCATGTGCCAAGTATTGCTCTAAGTGCTGGGAATATGAATAAAATTTGATAGAAACAACATACAAAAAAAGAAACAAAAAATGGAGGAGCCACAGAACATGGTAGAGAAGGTCCATAATGTATTACAGCTTGGAAAAGAATGAGATGTGCTGGCTAAAGAGGGTGCCCTCCATAAAAGGAGTTCTTAAAGGAACCATACAAACAGAGGGAGAGCCTCTAAGGGTTAGGGTACTTCCAGCATGTGAATTGCAAGGCTTATGTTAGGCTCTCAAACAAAGCTGGGGAATGATGGTAGATGAGGTGATGTCTTGAGATTTCGATAGAATTTCCAAAGAGAATTTTGAACTTTTTCAAGGGCTTTTGATGTTTACTACACCCTACTTCCTTTTTATGTTTAGTTTTATATGCTCCTTATTTTAAAAAAAATCTAGGAGAGAAGATGAAAATTCTTTTTTTTTTAATTTTAAATATTTATTTTTCAAATGCTTTATTAACTTCTGATTTATGTCATTCATTTCTGCCACATTTTGAGTTACAAATTTTCTCCCCATTTTTCCCCTACCCACCGCCCCAAAATACTAGTCCCACAGGATATCCCCTCCTCCAATCTGCACTCTCCCATATTTTCTCCCATACTGCTTTTGACTTTTCCAGTGGATCTCTTTGCCCCAGTGCCTGTATATCTTATTTCCCAATTACATGTAAAATAGTATTAATAATAGCATATATATATATGTATATATATATATTTGAATATTTGATTTTAAAACTTTGAATTCCAGATTCATTCGCTTCCTCCCTTGTCACCTGCCCTTACTGGGAAGATAAGCAGTTCAATATAGGTTGTACTTGTGTGGTTAATGCAAAACAATAACATAGTAGATATATTGTAAAAGACTGACTATATTTCCCTCCCTCCTATCCCACCTTCCACTTGTTCTATTCTCTACTTAGATCCTGTCCCTTTTCAAAAGTGGGTGCTTCCAACTTCCCTTCCCCCCACCTGCCCTCCCTTCCATCATCCCTACTCTCATCCCCTTTCCCACTACTCTCCTGGAGGGTGAGATATCATACTTAGTGTGTATTTCATTCCCTCCTCAAGCCAAATTCAATGGGAATAAGGTTGACCCCATTCCCTTTTGCCTTCCTATTCTTCCCCTCCATTGTAACCATTTTCCCTTGCCTCTTCTATATGAGATAGTTTATCCCATTCTTTCTTTACCCATCTCCTCTCATTATATTTCTCTCTCACCTCTTAATTTCACCTTTTAAGTTTCATGCCTTCCTGTTAAATTGGTCTTGTGCCCTCTAAGTATACCTGTAAACATACATACACACATTCACATATATATTCATATGCCCATATACCCTCATATATATAATCTTTTTCTATTTCTATTTCTATTCCCTTCAACTACTGAGAAAAGTTTCATAAGTTACAATTATTGTTTTTCCATGTAGGAATGTTAATAGTTCAACTTTGATAAGTTCCTAATGGTTTCTTTTCCCTGTTTACCTTCTCATGCTTCTCTTGCTTCTTGTATCTGAATGTCAAATTTTCTATTTAACTCTGTTTTTTTTCAGCAAGAATGCTTGAAAGTCCTCTATTCCACTGAATTACCATATTTTCCCCTGAAACATGACACTCAGTTTTGATGGGTAGGTGACTCTTGGTTTTAATCCCAGCTCCTTTGCCCTCCAGAATATCATATTCCAAGCCCTTCAATCCCTCAGTGTAGAAACTGCCAGGTCCTGGGTTATCCTGATTGTATTTCCACAGTATTCAAATTGTTTCTTCCTGTCTGCTTGTAATATTCTCTCCTTACTCTGGTAATTCCAGAAACTGGCTATAATTTTCCTAGAAGTTTTCCTTTGGGGATCTTTTTCAGGAGGTGATCAGTGGATTTTTTCAACCTCTATTTTGCCCTCTGGTTTTAAAACATCAGGGCAGTTTTGTTTGAGAACTTCCTGGAGGATGATTTCTAGGTTCTTACTTTGATCATGGCTTTCAGGTAGTCCAATAATTTTTAAATTATCTCTCCTGGATCTATTTTGCAGGTCAGTGGTTTTTCCCATGAGATATTTTACTTTGCCTTCTATTCTTTCATTTGTTTGGATCTGTTTACCAGCATCTTGATTTCCCATAAAATCATTAGCTTCCATTTGCTCCAATCTAATTCTGAAGCAATGATTCTCCTCACTGAACTTTTGAGATTCTTTTTCCATCTGGCAAATTTGGCTTTTTAAGGCATTCTTCTCCTCATTGCCTTTTTGAGCCTCTTTTGCGATTTGAGTTAGTCTATTTTTTAAGGTATGATTTTCCTCAGTCAGGATGTTGAGTCTCATTTTGTAATTTTCTTGCATTGTTCTCATTTCTCTTCCCAACTTTTCCTCCACTTCTCTTATCTGCTTCTTAAGGTCCTCCATGGCCTGTAACCAGCTCGTATTGTCCTTTGAAGCTTTTGGTGCAGGAGTTCTGACTTCTCTGTCTTCCTCTTGTTCCATACTGTGCTCCTTTTTGTCCCCAAAATAAGAGTCTCATGTTGGGATCTTATGTCTGCTTTGTTTCCTTTGCTTGGTCATGTTGCCCCTCAGTCGCTTGGCTTTTTGCAATAGTAGGACTCTTTCACCAGACAGGAGAACTTTATTCCCCAAATACTGGGGTTTTCTCAGCTGCTGGAGGCATTAGATGGGTGCCCTCTATGAGGTCTCCACATGCTCTGGAAGGCTGGACACACACCCCAGTACCTCCACCCTAGACTGCAATCCATATCCAAGAAGGTTAAAGCAAAAGTGATTACCCCTCAGACTGGTACTTGGTCCCCCTACACTATGCAGGCCAGGAGCTGAAGCTGCCACATGGTTCTGGCTGGCTATGCCAGCATCTCAGGGGCTTCTAACCCCGGGGGCAAAAGCCTTGCACTCCCACTTATTGGGTCCCAAAGTCCAGACTGCACTGACCTCTCACTTTGTCCTTCACATCTATGTGTTGACAAATCTGGAAATAGCCACAGCTGCTGCTGATCTGGAGTCTCTCCAGCCAAGGCTGGTCAGGCCCACCCTGGGGCTAAAGTCTCGGTGTGGAGCTGGGCTCGGTTTCCAGAGCACTGTGCTGGCCAATTCCTGCCAGCCTGCCGGGCTGTCCTCAGTGGGAGGTTAGCTTCTCTGTGTCATTTTGTGGGTTCTGCAGCTCCAAAGTTTGTTTAGAGTCCCCTTTTTACATGGATTGGGGAAGGTGGAAGCCGGAGCCGCAGGGAGGTCCTGCTTCTAATCCGCCATCTTGAATCTGCCCCCCCTTGCTCCTTATTCTTAATAATAATAATAACAATATTAATGTTAGTGTATATTTCTTTGCTCTTCAAAGTTTGTCATAGACTTGGCATTCATTCATTTATCTAATCTGATTCTTGGTAAATTCTTGGTAAATATGTAGCATATTTATGATATCAATCATGATTAGGTACTAATACCTGCTTCATTTCATCATATTTTCAGTTTTCCCATGTAATGGGGTTCTACAGCATGAATAGACCCCATCAACTTGCTTAGATGATGCTACTCTTCTACATGGAAGATGATAGGGAAACTGTGTGAGAAAGAATTTTAAAGGAAAGTGAGGGAAATGTCTTGAAGCTACTGTGGAGTATGGTCTCTTCTAGTGCCAAGATTACAGAGTAAGGAAAGAACCCCTTGGAGTCCTCCCAAATTCCACTACAAATAACTTGAAAATTGCTTTAGAAGTGTAGGAGTAGAATGGAGTGGAATGTGGAAGGAACTTAACAGCACAGCAAGAGAAGTCTATCTCACTGGAGTGGGAGGGAAGCAAAGCCAGAGAGAAGTAGCAGCCAACCTCACAGCAGAGTACCGTCAGCATGGCTCCAAACCTGGGGCAATACACTAGCAAGGCCCTGCCACTGCAAGCACAGCAAAGCCACACCCCAGAAGCCCTATTCTCAGCAGTGGCCAACAGCTAGGTCTCACCCTTATTGCTAACCAATAGTGAGGCTTTGGCCCTGGAAGCAACCAGCAGCAAGATCCCTGCCCAGGACAGGTGAAGAGAGAAGGTCTGTTCCCATAGAAACATGATAACAAGTCTCCACCCCTAGAGCAGGGCAGCAACAAAACCCCAGACCCAGGGGATTAAAAAATGCAGGCCCCATGCCCCCAGAACAAACCCAAAGGGAACATCCCCTCCACTGCAAACCAGCATCTAAGCCCTGAAGTCCAGTGAAAATCAACAGCAAAACCCTGAGCTCCAGCATAAGAAGCCTAGACCAATTGAAGATCAGAGCCCAACTCTCATATAAAAATAGCAAGTCACAAAAAAGACAGAGAAAATGAACAAAAAACAAGTACTTGGATATAGTAAGTTACTATGGTGACAGGGAGAATTAAGGTACAAACTTAGAAAAGGACAACATTGTCAAAATAGCTACATATGAAAACTCAAAGAAAACAGTAGTTTGGTCTCAGGCCCAAAAAGAACTCCTAGAAGAGCATTTAAAAAAAGGATTTCAAAAAGTGAATTATAAAAGTAGAAGAAAAATTGGGAAAAGAAATTAAAGCAACACAAGAGAATGGTGAAAAAAGAGTCAACAACATGGGAAAAGATAAGCAAAAATTCCCACCTCACCCTTCAAAAGAGGCCAAGTGGAAATAACTCCATTGAACATCAAGTTAGAATTAGAAGAAGAAAAAGACGTAGTGAAATTTCTCACTGGAAAAACAACTGACCTGGAAATTATCTCCAGGAGAGATATTTAAGAATTTGCACTATCTGAAAGCTGTGATAAAAAATCAACAAAAATAGATAGATAGATAGATAGATAGATAGATAGATAGATAGATAGATAGATAGATAGATAGATAGA
>NW_027185771.1:28988951-29137391 GCF_028583685.1 Petaurus breviceps papuanus
AGATAGATAGATAGATAGATAGATAGATAGATAGATAGATAGATAGACACACAGATGAATAAATAAATGAATCTGTATATCTTTCAAGATATCATCAAGGAAAACTGCCCTGATATCCTAGAACCAGAGAGCAAAATAGAGATTTAAAGAATTCAATAATCACCACCTGAAAGAGATCCCAAAATGAAAACTCCCAGGAATATCATAGGCAAATTTCAGAGCTCCCAGATCAAAGAGAAAGTACTGTAAGTATGCAAAAGCAAACAATTAAATATTATGGAAGCATATTTTGAATTACACTGGATTTTGCAGCTTCCACATTAAAAAACCAGAAGACTTGGAATATGATATTCTGAAAGGCAATAAAGTTAGTATTATAACCAAGAATGCCCCACCCAGCAAAACTGTTTAAATCCTTCAAGAAAAAAAGGACATTTAAAAATGGAAGACTTTGAAGCATTCATAGTTAATATACCAGAGATGATACCAAAGATGAATAAAAAAAATTATCTCCTAATATAAGACTCAAGGGAAACATGAAAAGCTAAAAAAGAAACAAGAAAGAAAACATAAGAGATTCAATAAAGTTAAACTGTTTATTTTATGTCAAAATAATATCTGTATCTTTTAAAAACTTTATTACTATGAGGGCAATTAGCAGCACAGAGCATGTACATGTAAGATAACATTAATGGGATGATACAAATTAAAAATAAAGTGTGAGAAAGATCACATTGGTGGAAAAAGGGGAGATAGATTGGTATAAATTGTCTCAGACAAAAGCTACATGAAAGAGCTATTATAATGGAGGAGGGAAGATGGGGGTTGGCAAGCAAAGCTTAAGCCTTACTCTCATCAAAATTTGCCCAGAAAAGGAAAAACATACATACTCAGTTGAATACAGAAATATATCTTACCCTACAAGGAAGTAAAAAGGGATGGAGGTGAGAGAACAGAGGAGGGTTAAGAGAAGGGAGTTTGAATTAGGGGAGACCACATTCAGAAGTAAAACTCTTGTGAGGAGGAAAAGGATGAGAGTAAAAGAGAGATAAACAAGGTAAAATAGCTTGGAGGTAAATGCACAATTAGTTACCATGACTATAAAAGTGAATGCAATAGATGTATCTATAAAATGGAAGTGAGTGGCTGAATGGATTAAAAACCAGAATTTTGCAACATATTGTTAATAAAAAGAACATGTGAAGCACAGAGACTTGCAGAGGAAAGGTAAGTAACTGTAGTAAAGTCATTATGCTGTAGCTGATAAAAAAAATAAGCAAGGTTAGCAATCATGGTCTCAGAAAAAGCAAAAACAAAAGTAAATCTAATTTAAAAAGACAAAGAAGAAAACTACGTCTTGCTGATACTTACCATAGACAATGAAGTAATATCATTATGAAACATATATGCACCAAATGGTATAGTATCTAAATTTGGGAAGTTGAATGAGTTACAGAAGAAAATAATAAAACTATACTAGTGGGGGACCTCAACTTTCCCCATTCACAAATAGATAAATCAAACATAAGAATTGAACAAGAAAAAAAGCTTAGAAGGTGAATACAATTCTGTAAAAGTTAGATATGATACCTCTCTGGAGAAAATTGAATGAAAATATAAAATAATATACCTTTATCTCAGCAGCACATGGCACCTACACAAAAACCTACCATGTATTAGGACATAAAAATCTTACAACCAAATGCAGAAAAGCAAAAACAGTAAATGCATACTTTTCAGATCATAATGCAATAAAAATTATATCTAATAACGAAAAATGAATGGAGAAATTAAAAATAATTGGAAATTAAATAATCTAAACCTAAAAAAATAAGTAGGTCATAGAACAAACTCTAGAAAGTTAATAATTTTATTAAAGAAAATGATAATGAGACAACACACAAAAATTTATTGGATACAATTAAAACAATTATATCTTTAATTGTTTACATCAATATAATAAAGAACAAATCAGTCAATGGGCATGGAAATAAAAAAAAACAACTATAAAAGAACAAATTAAAAATCTCCAGTTAAACACCAAATTAGAAATCCTGTTGATTAATACTGTCAGATTAATAAAGTTGGAAGTAAGAAAATCATTGAACTAATAAATAAAACTAGAAGTCATTTTTATGGGGAAAAAGCAGAACAATAAAATAGATAAACCATTGGTTAATTTGCTTTAAAAAGGAAAGAACAAAGTCAGAGTACCAACAACAAAAAAATGAAAGAGGTGAATTCACCACCAATGAAGAGGAAATTAATATAATTATTAGTAGCTATTTTTCCCAATTATTTGCCAATAAACCTGACAATCTACATAAAATGGATAAATCACTAGAAGAATGTTACCCAGATTAACAGAAGAAGAAATGGAATATTTAAATAACCTAATCTTAGAAAAATAAATTTAACAAACCATCAATGAACTTACTAAAGAAAAATCTTCAGGAATAAATGGGTTCACAAATTATTTCTACCAAAAATGTAAAGAATAATTTATCATAATGTTATGTATAATATATGGAAAAATAGGCAAAGAAGTCATCCTATCAAATTCCTTTTCTTACACAAATGTGGTGCTGATCCCTAAACCAGGCAGAGCCAAAGCAGAGAAAGAAAATTATAAAGCAATTTCCCTAATGAATATAGATTCAAAATTTTAAATAAAATGCTACCAAGGAGATTACATCAAAATATCACAAGGATATCAGCATGACCAGGTGAGGCTCATGCAAAAAATGCAGGGCTGCTTAACAATTAGGAAACTATAAGGATAATTTACCTTATCAATAATAAAACCAAAGAAATCATATGATTATCTCAATAGATGCAGAAAAATCCTTTGACAAAATACAAAACCCATTCCTCTTAAAAAACACTAGAGAGCATAGGAATAAAAGGAACTTTCCTTAAAATGATAAATAATATGTATCTAAAACTATTAGCCTATTTGTAATAGGGATAAGCTAGAAAGAAGCCTTCCCAATAAGATCAGGGGAGAAGCAAGGATGCCCATTATCACCAATATTATTTAATATTGTTCTAGAAAATGCTAGCCATAGCAATAAGAGAAGAAAAAGTAACTGAAGGAATTAGAATAGGTAATGAGGAAACAAAATTAGTGCTTTTTGCAGAAGATATGATTTTATACTTAGAAAATGCTAGAGAATATGCAAAAAAAACTAGAAATAATTGACAACTTAAACAAAGTTTCAGGATGCAAAATCAATTCATATAAATCATCAGCATTTCTATATATGCAACAAATCCCGGCAGCAAGAAATAGAGTAAGAAGTTTAAATATTTAATATTTAAAATAACTGTAGACAATATAAAATATTTAGGAGTCTGCCTGCCAAGAAAATCCAAGAAGTACATGAATACAATTACAAAACACTTTTCATGTGAATAAAGTCATAAGTAACATTTAGAAAAATATTAATTGCTCATGGGTAACCTGGCCAAATATATTAAATACAATTCTGCTCTAACTTTTATTCAGTGCTAGATTAAACAAATTGCCAATAAATATTTATAGAGCTAGAAAAATTAATAATGAAATTCATCTAAAAATCATCAAGGATATCAGGGGGACTTGATTAAAAAAATATGAAGGAAATTGACTTAGTCATACTAGATCTCAAACTGTATTATAAAACTATAATTATCCTAACAATCTGATACTGGCTAAGAAATAGAACGATTGAATAGATTAAGTATAAATTACATTATAGCAAATGACCACTGTGATCTTGTATGTGGTACACCCAAATATCCAAGCTTTTGGAACAAAAACTCATTATTTGACAAAAATTGCTGGGTAAACTAGAAAACAGTCTGGCAAAAACTAGGTATAGATCAAAATCTCACACCAAATTCCAATATAAAGTTAAAATGAGTACATGATTTACACATAAAAGATGATTTCATAGGCAAGTCAGGAGAGCATTGAATAGTTTATTTGTCAGTTATATGGATAAGAGAAGAATTTATTACCAAAAATACATAAAGAGCATTACAAAATGTAAAATGGACAAGATGTGTAAAAATGAGGCATTAGTGATCTGTTGGTGGGGTTGTGAACCAACTCAATCATTTTGTATAGCAGTGTGGAACAATGTCCAAAGGGCAATAAAACTCCTCATACCTTTTGGTCCAGTACCATTTGGTCCATACCAAAATATACACAAAAGGGTGGAAAGTTCTTATCTGAACAAAAATATTTATAATAGCTCTTTTTTTGTGATTGTAAAAATGTGAAATTGAGAGAGTGCCCATCAATTGGGTAATGGCTAAACAAGCTGGGGTATATGATGATGATGGAATATTATCATTCTATGAGAAATAACAAGCAATATTATTTCAGAAAAATCTGGAAAGATTTCCATAAACTCATGTAAAGTGAAGTGAGTAGAACAAGGAGAATGTTATACATAGTAACAGCAAACTTGTATGATGAAGAACTGTGAATGACTTAGCTATTCTCAGCAATACAATGATCCAAGACAATCCAAAAAGGACTCATGATGACGTATGATGTCTGACTCCAGAGAAAGAACTGATATTATCTAAATAGACTGAAACACACTATTTTTCACTTTCATTCATCCTATTTTTTTTATTTGAGTCTTCTTGTACAAAATGACTAACGTGGAAATATTTTATGTGATTGCACCTGTATTTGATTACTTACCATCTCAGGGATCAGAGTGGGATGGAGAGAGGGAAAGAATTTGGAACTTTAAAATGTTTTTTAAAATTGTTTTAACATTTAATTGGGGAAAGATAAAATGTTACCTTTTAAAAAAGACACTTGGAGCATGCTTAGTCATTCTGTAGCTGATTCTGCATCACTATCCATATGTTCAGAAGATTTTTATTTGTGCTACTTTATTTGATTTTGCTTTGATTTTAGATTGTTTGTATAACAGCACCTTTTAAAAAGTGCTTTCAACTTAGCCCTCTTTTTCCTTCATTTGATGATTCTGCCCACAGCTTTTGGCGAGACCTCTGTCCTTTTCTGTCCTAATCATAAGTGCTGGGAGTTTCAGAAGTCAAGAAACTAAGTCATAACAACCCAGGAATAAGAATTCAGTGCGGGTTTTGCATTCAGCACAGCAGCTATCCCCTAATGTTTAAAATTAATAATCTTGAGAAGTGACATTTGAGACCCAGTCCAGAGTAAGGGCTCAAACAAGAATCATGCTGTTTGGACATAATCTTTATGGGACCAATATTATGTAAGAACCAAGCTACAATTTGCAACTATTCCCTCAGAAAATAAGGCCATATAGGGGAGAGTAGGTTCTCAAGGTTTCAAGGAAAAACATCTACAAATGAGTTTTTTTTTAAATTATCTTTAAAATAAATATCTATTTCTAAGAACTAATTGATATTCAATGGATTGTTAGTCATAGTCTTCTAACAATAATAGTCAGTGGGAGCTTGAGCTAAGGGTATTAGAAGTGATATAGCCCCCATAAACTCTCAAAGTTGCCTTAAGAAACCATTAAGTATGAGGTAGAAGGCCAGGTTCTGGTAGAGTGGGAACAGAGTTTACATGTTACACTCATAAGAATTATTTGTGGTATATAGTGAAAGAGAACACACCAGAAGTAATGGCAATGATAATCTTTTTCTCTTTCCTGGCTACACGTTGGGTCTCTTTGAATTCTCCATCATGCTCTAGGAAGCTCAATCTTGGGAAATTCTCATCATCTTGTAAAATCCCATTAGTCTTGGTAATCTACCTACCTCATCACCACCTTCTGTTCTTCTGGAGGGTGGATCCATGAACTCCAAAATTTCCATTGAAAGAGGGAGATATTAAAACATCTCGTTTATTACCTATTTGTAACACTTTCAGATTTCTCTCTCTTTTTTCCACCATACCCCTATATCTAGTGCCTTCCTTACCTTCTCAACCCAACCCTTTTTAAATTATTATTCTGTTTTGCCCTTTCCTATTAGATAGTTCCTTCAGGACAGGGTCTGAAGTGTGTGTGTGTGTGTGTGTGTGTGTGTGTGTGTGTGTATTTATATCCTAGTATATAGCACAGGGCCAGAAAAATAGAAGGCACTCAATAAATCCTTATTGACTATTGGATTACAAAAGCAACGATCATAACAATAGTAAACAATGGTTATATGATACTTTAAGATGTACAAAGTTCCACATGTTATTGTATTTGATCATCATGACAATCCCTTGAAGTAGGTGCTATTATTGTCATCCCTATTTTTCAAATAAGGAAGTTATTATAAATGACTTGCCTAGAGTCAAAAGGCTAATCAGCATTTGAGCAGGGCTAGAATCTGTCTTCCTGATTCCAAGAACAATATTCTATCCACTATGCCACCTAGATGGCATAGAAATAAAGAAGCATAGGGGTGGCTAAGTGGTGAAGTGAATAGAGTACCAGCCCTGGAGTCAGGAGGACTTGAGTTCAAATCTGGCCTCAGACACTTAAAATTGCTAGCTATGTGACCTTGGGCAAGTCACTTAACCCCAATTGTCCTGCCCTCTCCCCTCCATAAAAAGCAAAAAAAAAAAAAAAAAGAAAGAAGGAAAGAAAGAAAGGGAGAAAAGAAGAAAGAAAGAATGAAAGAAAGAAAGAGGTGGGGGAGAGAAAAAAAGAGGAGAGTATTATATAACGTGGATATGGATGTATAGGTTTCTGTGTAACAACAATGCAATATTCACAATGTCTACAGTGACTATAAATATGCTGGTGTAGTTGTGAATCACAAAATATAACAGGCTTTCCACATGGAGGACAGAGCCAAAGCATTTACTCAAACACCAGAATGCCATGTCCCAAAACCAGAAAGTCAAAGTCATTGCAGTAGCCACTAAGTTGGTACACATAGTCAATGCAGTGAACACTTGCATTCCCAAGCCTTCAAAACAAAAGAGGCTCCCTCAGGCAAAGATCCTCCTTTCCTCACTCATGCCCTTGAGCAAATTTCCTCCTCTCCTCACTCAGAGTAGCTGCTCAGCCTCCATGCTGCTCACTTCCAGCAGTTCTGACTCCTAGCAGTTCTCGTTCCAAGCAATTCTCAGCAGAAGTCCTCATCAGAAGTTCTGGCTGGTTCTCAGAAGAAGTACTGCCACCATAAGTTCTGTTCTCAAAAAAATCTCTTTGCTCCCTGGTGTGGGCCTCTTATTAGCTCCTCCCTGCCCCACCCCTTCCTGCTACATCAGCAAGTTCATCCCACTGTGGGATTCACAAGTTCTGGGCCTTAATATTTCACACAATTATGAACTTGAAACTAAGTGCTAAGTATGTGTTAGCTTGTCAACACAAGGGGCAAGGAAGATCTTCAAATTCCGTTAGCATTACTCTGTGAGAAATATATTACTTAAGGTACAATATCTGAGGAGGGGCAATAAGTAATGAAAGATAAGAAAAGAGGCAAATATATTATTTTTTCATTTTCCAAATTATTTATTTATTTTACTTTTCATCATTCATTTCCACAAGATTTTGAGTTACAAACTTTCTCCCCATGTTTCACTTATACCCATCCCAAGATAGTGAGCCTACTGAATAACCCCCTTGCCCCAATCTGTTCTCTCTTAAATACTTCCCTATTCCCCTAACTTTCTAATAGGGCAAGATCAATTTCTATACCCCAGTACCTGCATATGTTATTTCCCTGTTGCATGTAAAAGACATTTTTTAACATTTGTTTTTAAAATTTAATTTCCTGATTCTTTCCTTTTTCTCTCCTCACCCACCCCCACTGGGAGGACATGTGATTCTGATTCAATATAGGTTGCACTTGTGTAGTTAGACAAATTGTTTCCATAGTAATTATATTGTAAAAGACTAACTATTTTTACCTCCATCCTATCCTGCCCCCCCCACTTATTCTATTTCCTTCCTTGGACCCTGTTCCTTTTCAAAAGTGTTCGCTTCTTACTACCCTCTTCCCCAATCTGCCCTCCCTTCTATCATTCCCCCTCATCCCTTTCCCCCCTACTTTAATGTAGGGTAAGATACTCAATTGTGTATATGTTATTTCCTCCTTAAGCCAAAGTCAATGACAGTAAGGTTGACCCATTCCCTTTCACCTTCCTGCTCTTCCCCTCCATTATAATAATTTTCTTTTGCCTCTTTTATGTAAGATAATTTACCCTATTCTATCTCTCCCTTTCTCCTTCAGCCAATATTTTCCTCTCTAACCTCTAAATTTTATTTTTTAGATATCAACCCTTCATAATCAACTGATCCTGAGCCCTCTGTCTAAGTATACATGTACACAGATATACACACACATATACATACACCCTCCTTTACATACATTTGCATGTATGTATACATATATACATATACACACACAGACACATATTCCCTTCCACTATCCTCATACTGAGAAAAATCTCATGAGTTATAACTATCTTCTTTCCATGTAGGAATGTAAATAGTTCAAGTTTAATAAGTTCCTTATGATTTTTTTTTCTGTTTACCTTCTCATGCTTCTCTTGCTTCTTGTATTTGAAAATAAAATTTTCTGTTCAGCTCTGTTTTTTTTTTTATTAAGAATGCATGAAAGTCAGGGCGGCTAGGTGGCGCAGTGAGTAAGAGCAGAGGCCCCAGAGTCGGGAGGACCCAGAATAGGTTCTGGCCTCAGATACTTAACACCCACACACACACACATATACAAAACTGGCTGTGTAACCTTGGGCAAGGTATTTAACTCCAATTGCTTTAAAAAAAAAAGTCACAGTGAATAGAGAACCAGCCCTGGAGTCAGGAGGACCTGAGTTCAAATCTGGCCTCAGACACTTAATACAAAAACCAGGTGTGTGACCTTGGGTAAGTCACTTAACCCCAATTGACCTCCAAAAAGCAAAATTAAAAAAAAAAAAGAAGAATGCGTGAAAGTCCACTACTTCATTGAATATTTTCCCCTGAAGCATTATACTCAGTAGGTGATTCTTGGTTTTAATCCTAGCTCCTTTGACCTCTGGAATATCATAGTACAAGACTTTTAATCCTTTAATGAAGAAGTTCTTAGATCTTGTGTTATCCTGATTGTGTTTCCACAGTACTCAAATTGTTTCTTCCTGACTGCTTGTAATATTTTCCCCTTTATCTGAGAACTCTGGAATTTGACTATAATATTTCTAGGAGTTTTCTTTTAAACATCTTTTTCAAGAGACAATTGGTAAATTCTTTCAATTTCTGTTTTGCCCTCTTGTTCTAGAATATTAGGGTAATTTTCCTTGAGAATTTCTTGAAGGATGATTTTTAGGCTCTTTTTTTGATCCTGGCTATTCTTGTTCTATTTTCCAGGTCAATGGTTTTTTCCAGTGAGCTATTTCACATTGCCTTCTATTTTTTCATTTTTTTGGATCTGTTTTACAGTATCTTGATTTCTCATAAAGTCATTAGCTTCCATTTTCTCCAATCTAATTTTGAAGGAATTGTTCTCTTCAGTTAGTTTTTGAAATTCCTTTTCCATCCAGTCAATTCGACTTTTTAAGGCATTCTTCTTCTCATTGTCTTTTGGGGCTTCTTTTGTCATCTGATTTAGTCTAATTTTTAAGGTGTTATTTTCTTCAGTGAGGCTGTTGCCTTGATTTTCATGATTTTCTTACATCATTCTCATTTCTCTTCCCAATTTTTCCTCCACTTCTCTAACTTGATTTTTAAAACCTTGAGCTCCTCCATGGTTTGCAGCCAGTTCATAGTTTTCTTGGAGGCTTTTGATGCAAGAGTTTTTACTTTGTTGCCTTCTTCTGGTTCCATGTTTTGATCCTTTTTGTCCCCCCCCCCCAAAAGTTTCTATAGTCTGATTGTGCTTCTTCTGTTTGCTCTTCTTACCATTCAATTACTTGACTTTTGAGCTCTTTGCCATGGTAGAATTCTGCTTCCTGAGTGGAGAGAGCTGTGTTCCAAATTGCTGGGGTTTTCACAGGTATTATCAGAGTTATGAGGAGGGCATCCTCTCTACAACCACCACAATCTCTGGCAAACTAGAGTTTCTCACCCCCAGGACCACCACCTAACAATGCGATCCAGATACAAGGAGGTCAAAGCAAAAGCAATTACCCTCTGAATAAAAGCTATGTCCCCCTTTGATCTGTAGGCCAGGAGCTCTGGAAGTAGCCATGCTGCAGCCACCTCACCACAGCCACCTCTTGGCCCAGGGGCAGGGGCTTGAGTAGGCTATTCTCTCACTCAGTTCCAACAGAATTCCCTACTGACCTTTTGCTTTATTTTTGGTCTTTATGGATTGACATGTCTGGAAAACACCACAGCTCTCCTGAAGTCTGCTCTGGCCAGTCTGTGCCTCTGGTTGGGGCCACCACAGGTCGGGGCTACCCCAGGTCTGGGTCGCACAGCTCACACAGGATTTCATTCAGCTCTCAACCTGGTGCAATAGACTCTTCCTTTCAGCCTGCCAGGCTGCCTTCAGTGGGAGATATGTTTCTCTCTGTCACTTTGTGGGTTCTGTAGCTCTAAAATTTGTTTAGAGTCATTTTTTTACAGGTATTGGAGGTGGTTGGAATGGGAGATCAAGCAAGTTTCTGCTTTTAGTCTGATATCTTGGCTCTGCCCTCCTATAATATTTTGTCTGATGTCAAAAATGTTGGTGTGACAATACCATGAAATCTCAGGAAAAAAAGATATATTCCTTTTTATCACTAAATTTTTTCCAAAGGTGTCATATCTAACTTTTCTAAAATTATATTTACTTCCTGAACTTGTTCTTCTTTATTTTGTGCCTAGATTTTTCTAGTTCTTAGAGAGGGAGGATTAGGTATTATACTAATATAGTTTCGCTTTCTATTTCTTCCTATAAATCATTTCACTTCTCCTCTAAGAATCTGGATACTCAGGGGCGGCCAGGTAGCACAGCGAGTAAGAGCACTGGCTCCAGTGTTGAGAAGACCTGGAGATCGAATCCTAGGCTCAGACACTTAGCACCCACCCAGAAACACCTGGTTGTGTAACCTTGAGCAAGTTACTTAACCCCAATTGCTTAGGGGCAGCCAGGTGGCTCAGCAAGTCAGAGCACTGGCTCCAGTGTCGGGATGACCTGGATCAAATCCGGACTCAGATACTCAGCACCACACCCAGAAATAACTGGCCATGTAACCTTGAGCAAGTTAACCCCGATTGCTTTAAAAAAAAAAAAGAATCTGGATACTTAATCATGGCACTTGGTGCATATATCTTTACTATTGATATAATTAATTCACTATGTTACCTTTCCTTAAGATATATTTTCCTTTTTTATCAATTTTAATTAGATTTAGTTATTTGCTACTGCATATTGTGTGCTGAATCTATTCCACTGATCCATCTCTCTATTTCTTAGTCAGTACCAGATTGTTTTGATTATTGCTTTGTAATCTAGTTTGAAATATAGTATTGCTATAACATTTCCCTTCGCATTTTTCAATGATTCCCTTGATATTCTATACCACTCATTTTTCCACATGAATTTTATAAAATTATATAATTGCATTATAAAATAATATTTTACAGTTTGATTTACATGGTACCAATATGTTAATCAATTTAGTTAGAATTGTCATTTATATGTATACATTGAGTAAATACTCTTCTGATAGTATGAACATAAACTTAAACTTTTAAAACTCAATGTAAAATTCCATAGATGGCCTGAGTAAATTATTAATAGATTACTATTAGATGGACTATCACCTCATAGTTCCTGGAAGCTATAATTCTCTTGCTGCAGCAAAATATTATATTACTTGTGCTGGCTACTTCCACGTTGAATTTGAAATCCACTGAATCTCTTAAATATTCCTTTTTTTTCCAGAAAATAAGATCAGAAGTTTCTCATGTATTTTATTATTAGTCCTTTTTCTTTCCTATTGTCTTAAATGAACTTCTAAGTCTCTCAAAACCTGTTCTTTATTCATTATAGTTACTTACTGTACCTTATACATGGGCAGTTTTCCCTCTTCTACATCCTTTTCAAACCTCAGATAAAATTTTCCCAAGACATCTGCATCAACTTTTCTTGTGTGTATTCCATAGTTGGCCAGGATTCTGCCATCCTCATATCATGGTACAGAAATCCAAATTCTATTTAAAGATACTTTTTTTTGGTCAACTACTCACTTTCCACATCATTGTCTCTTTTCCATCTTTTGTCTTCAATGAGCAAAGCAAGGAAACACATCTCTTATGGTCTTCAATTTCTTGTCCCCAAATTTTATAATCTTCTAAAAAATTGTTTTACCATATTTTTACCTTATTTCTAGAAGGGTGATTTGTGCCAGCATAAATCACCAGCAATGAGTGGTTTTGAGAAATCATTGGGTTTATCTACATATAAAGTACAGGGCATTATAGGCAATCATAATTTTCCATAGTGCAGCAAGAATTTTAAAATCTCACTAACCTGAGATTTGTAATTAATGATATGGTCTCACTTCGTAATTTTAAAGCATTTTGTCAGCTCTCTCAGATACGTGTCTAGAAAGCAGACTATAAACTTCAACATTCTTCATTATTTTTAATATCTTTTTTATTTTATATATATATATATTATTTATTTTAATAATCTGTTTTTAACACCACAACATTGGTCATTAAATATATGACTAAAAAGAGCAAACAGAAATGTGGAAAATAATAATAACTCAGGTGGAAAACCCCAGGGCACCAAGAGAAGTATATCAGTGCTTTTAACAATGAATATGAAAAATGTCACATAATTTAAAAATTGTTTTATGCAGATTACACTCTTGCTTAAAAAATGGGTAGAGTATTATGTTCATTTCTTGTACCTCCACTTGAGAAAGAGAAGGGACAACCTGAAACATATCCAGAGGTAAACAGCCAAGATGGTGACATGACTCATGAACAAGCTATTTGGGGAGAATATTATTAGGAACCTGAAAAAGAGAAGACATAAGTTGGAAATAAGCACTATGTTTTTAGTATTTTCTTTTGAATTAGAAGTATTTCTGGGTCTCAAAAGGTCAAATACAGAATATTGTATGGAACCTTCAAATAATTAGTTTTAGATTTCCTGAAGGAAAGAAAGGGAAGACTCACTATTGAAGCTGTCCAAAAATGGAAGGGATTGTCTCAGGGAAGATTAAATCAGAATCCCACCCACCAGAAGTGTTTAAACAAAGACTTTAAATATGCATATTATAAGAGGAATTCCTATTTAGCTATGACTTGGTTTGGATGACTTCTCATGTTCCTTCCAACTTAAAAATTCTTTGAGTCTGTGATAAGCATATTTTATATTTCAAATAACAGTACTTATCACAAGGTTAGGCACATAAAAATGTTGAATTAATGGCCATTGGCTTTATTATTAATTAGGTTTTTATCAGGGTTTATATTAAGCACTTTCATTGAAATAGCAAATTGGCATTCTTTCTAATAAAATATGAATTGTTCCATTAAATAAACATTAATTACTTGCTATATGCAATGCAACTGTAATAGGTACAACAGTAGATGCAAAAGAAGTTTAAAAAAATAAAATTACAGAAATTAAGAGGTGGAAGGAACTTCAGAGGACATCCAGTAAAATATTTGGACATAAATCCCCTATACAATAGACCTGACAAGTGATCATTCAGTTTATAATATGAAGATGTCCACTGAGTGTGAACCCGCCACTTCCTGAGGCATTCTGTCTATTGTATGCACTTCTAGTTACTAGAAATTTTTTTAATTGGACAAAGCCTGAATTTGTCTCTTTAAAAGTTCTAATTATTGCTCTGAACTTTGCCCTCTGAATTCAAGTTGAAATATTCTTTCACATGACAACCTTCTAACACTTGGAAGGAGCTCTTGTAATAATATGATCCCTTCTCTCAAAAAGCTCACAATTCAATAGGGATATTAAAAGCCACACAAAATAATATAAAATAATAATTATAAATAGAAATTGAATTCAGGAGTATAACATGCTCTCAGTATAGATGAGAGAGGTGTCACTGGGTTGACTAAAGTTCTGAAAGAGTCATTAGAAATATATACATGCATACACTCACATATATTCATATGTGTGTATATATGTAGACCTTTAATGCTTATACTATTATAAGTAATTCTTTCAGGTCTTGTCTTTTTTCAATATTTGGTCAATATTATATTAAAATGATACCAAAATAGTATACTGCTAAGCTATCAGATGCAAAATGAATTACTATTAAGCTTGTTTTTTTTTAATTTCCATAAAGACATATCACTTTTATTCCATGAGGAATATTTGGGGACTCAAGAAACTTCTGGTGTGGATAGAAACAAGATGGTTCCATTGTACTGTAAAGACAAAAAATCTGTAAATAACTCTAAACCAAGCTGTGTGGTATTTTTTCCCCACAGCTGGAACACTAGTTTTTATTACAGCTCAACTGGCATTGCAAATTAAAATTCATCTCTGTTTGTTAAACTGCTACTTAAAACGACTTCCACCAACTGTTACAGTTGGATATTATGTTGTCATTTATGCATTTAGTGGGAATGGTTTGATAGTATGAATATTTAAATACAAGTACACAGAAAGTACTTTTTTCCCCCAATTGGTTTTCAATAGCTCACTAGCTGTGATCTATTTCCAGGATTTGGTCAATGTTGGCTTAATTTTTAAGAGTGATAAGGAAGCTGTCTCCATTTTTATTTAAATGGCATTCTTTTCTTCGTGTCTTATGAACCACCTATGATGATGACAGAATAATTTGACACTGGTATTCCACTAAAGTTACCTTTCCCTATTGATATGCGAAGTTAGAGCAAACCAAGGTGCTTTTCACTTGTCTTCCTTTTCTTGTTTTTAAATCAAAGATAACTGGAAAACTAGGTCACTTTCTAGCTCTGAGAGTCTATGAATCTATATTTTTTTTCATAAAACACAAACTACTGCAAATAAATATATTGTGGATGATACATGCATGTGGTATTTGAACATTTCATCGCTTCACACTGTGGGAAGCTAAAGTCATCTCTATAAGAAGGATCAATGGAAAAAAATATGTAAGCCATTTTCAGTGTGCTGTTGGGATGGTTCTGTAGAAGGGAATGTGAATATTTGAGGAGGCAGCCTAGCAAATATATCAGGTTTGAAGTCAAAAGACTGAGATTCAATCCTTAGCTCACCCACTTACTAGCTATGAAACTTTGGGTAATTTACTTTTTCTCTCTGTATTTCAGTCTGCTCATCTGTAAAATAAGGGGGGGGAGGGTGTTTGTACTAAGCAATATTTTAAGTCCCTTCTAGCTCTAAAATCCTATGATATTGGTGTTTCTATAAGCTATAGCATTATAATATCTAGCATACCAATAATCTTACTAATATTAATGAGAAAATAACTTAAAATTCCTACATAGAATGCTCTTAAAATTTTTGCTTTGTTTCTATAGCTATGTTTTTGTTTATTTCCTTAATGATATTAAAGAGATGATTCTTCTCTCAGATGGTGAGATTGATATTTTTTATATACCGAAGTTTTGCAGAGAAAATGCTGAGACTCATTTGGGAAAAAAAAAAGAATTCCTTTGTTGTGATTAAAATGAATTTTGTGAGGAGGAAAGAATATTTCTCTGTGTACTGCCATCCTGGTTGGAATATAAGAGGTTAATGGTGACATGCTGTGACCTGGAAGATAAGAAGGACAAAGGCCAGAATAAGTTACAACTATGACTGTGGTACCCAGTGACAGGGGAGGGAGTCAGGACTACAATCAGAAGTTGTAACTAGAATGGGCCAGTAGGAGGTTTATAAACACTGAGGCATCTAAAGGATACTGACAGGACTTGTAGTATTTTAGCAGGTTCAGGTGAAATTCATCTTAACACCAAGTAGCTAGGGTAATCAATTAAAATAGTAAACAATGAGATCATAGTTTTCTCTCTACAACTCAGAAACTGGTACACTCAATGGTATACTGAAAGGTATACTCCTTTCCAGGCTATCCATAATCTACTGCCTCCTCCAAGAGTACTATACACAGAAGCAACCCTAAGGTTTCCTAGTATTTTTGTCTCTAGTTCACAGGAGTATATCTTAGGGCTTCTATCCCCATTTAACTTTAATTGGAGGCATAAAGTCCCTTGCATTAACTCCAACTAAATTTATCACAAAATGAAATGATTGAATAGTACTATTTGTGCTAATTACCCCCTCTGTGTTTTGTGGAGCTTTTCTGAGCACTGAAATTGTTAGTTATAGCCCTGCAAGTAACAATACTACCACATGAGCCAAGTGGAGATGGGGGGCGGGTGGGGGCAATCATGTTACAACTTTAAAACCCATACCAGTCCAGACACCAGTTGTCATCAAACTAAGCTATGGGGCAGCTAGGTGGCACAGTGAAGACTCTGATGACCTCTAATGACAAAGGAATGCAAGACCCAGCTGTGCTGTGAAAAGTAGCTGGGGTGAAAATAAAGCAGAACACACAGTGAGTGCGGAAAAAGTGGGGCAAAAAGCCCTTGACTGTGGGCACTTACAGAAGGCTGGAGGTTTGGCTTTGGTTTCAGACTGGAGGGAAGAACCATTTCCCATACCCCAAGGCTGGAGGTGACTACAAATAATTAGGATATTACAATAAAAATGCATAGCCAAAGGAGAAATAATACAACTATAGAAAACTATTATGGGAATAGAGATTACCAGGGTTTATCTTCAGAGGAGGAAATCAAGGTAAAGGAATCCCCAAAGGGTAACATCAAATGGTCACCTGCCCAGAAAGAATTTATACAAGACTTTAAAAATCAAATGACAGATATGGAGGAAAAAATTAAGAAATAGAATAAGAATAATCCAATAAAAACAAGAAGGGTATGAAAGGAAAGTCAACTAACTAGAAAAGGAGATCCATTTTCTTAAGGAAGAAAATGACACCCTGAAAATTAGAATTGGGCAAAATGAAGCCAGTGAAATTATAAGAGATCAGGAAATGATCAAACAAATATGAATGATGAAAAAATGGAAGAGAAAGTGAAACATCTTATTTGAAAAATAACAGATATGGATAATAGATCAAGGAAACAAAATATAAAAATAATTGGATTAACTGAAAGTTGCAATAAAAAAAATCTTGATATAATAATGCAAGAAATAACTAAAGAAAATTGCCCTTAAGCATCAGAACAAAGGGGGAAAGTAGAAATTAAAAAAAAAAATCTATCAATCACCACTTAAAAGAGATCGTATGAAGAAAATGCATAGAAACATCATGGTCAAATTCCAAAATCCCCAGCTCAAGGAAAAATACTATTAAAAGCATCAAGATCAGGGCAGCTAGGTGGTGCAGTGAATAGAGCCCTGGCCCTGGAGTGAGGAGGACCTGGGTTTGGATTTTGCCACAGACACTTAACACACACACAAACACACACACACACACACACAAACTAGCCATGTGACCTTGGGCAAGTCATTTAACCCCAGTTGCTCTCCAAAAAGCAAAAAAAAAAGCATCAAGATTAAAATAATGTAAATATGAGGGTGCATGATTAGAATTACACAAGACTTAGCAACAGAAACATTAAAGGACTGCAGTTCTTGGAACACAACATACTGAAGAGCAAAAGAACTGGGAGTCTGCCCAAAAATATCATACCCTGCAAAGTTAGCTATTATCTTGAACAGGGAAAAAAATGGACATCTGATAAACTCTGAGACTTTCAAGACTTTGTTAAAAAAAAAACAAAACCCTGAACTTAATAGATGATTTGACATACAAGAAGCAATATAAACATAAGGTACGTAACAAAGACTGATTATAAGGGATCCATAAAGACAGACTGTTTACTTTTTATGTACGTAAAATATAAAATTTAAGTCTAAGGTTCTTATTAATAATTTGGAAGTTCATAAGAAAGATTGGGGAAAACCTGGGAGAGATATGAATTTTAATAATAAAAGTATTTAGGAATAGCTAAAAGGAGTAATTATTCTATACAAATGAGGTACAAGAGGAAGAATTGATACATAGAAGTTAAATGGGGGAGGAGGGCTGGTAGTTCTGGTAACCTACTGTAATGGGAATGTAAATTTTGAAGATCTCCCCTGCCCCTAGGCTAAAGTGCACCTGGAGCCTGGGGTGGGAGGCTTGTTTTTCAGTAGATACTTCTTGATTGGCCAGTGAGTCAATAAGGTTGTTACATTCTCTGAGCCAGGAGAAGGCTATATAAGCCCTGATGTGAGGCTTTGTTTTGGGGGATCACTTTGAGAAGTGTTATGTGATTTGATATGGATTCTGGGAAGCCATTGTCTGGAGGGTCCCCCCCCCCCCGGCTTTGAAAAACCCAGATGTTGATTTGGTATGGATGTAATGCTTGGACAGTTTGGAAAGCTGTCTACTTGATCTGTTTCTGTCTTGATAATTCTGTCTGTGTATTCTGAAGTTCGGGGTGCTGACCTTTTTCCCCTGAACTAGGTAAACGATACATGTTTGACTGATTGAAGCAAGCTTGTTAACCCATTTTGAGTTGCTTTCCTTTATCAAAGCAGATCCAAGAACCTGTGGTGGCAGCAAACCCTGAGGACGCTTGGGGTGCCTGCTGCTACACCTACTTTCATCAAGAATGGGTGTGAGAGGAAACAATACATATATATTTAAAAGAGTACAGAAGTCTTTTAAATTGAGAAGAAATAAATGTTAAGGGGATAGGGAGGGGGAGAGGACAAGGCAGGGATCTTTAACGGGGAAGGTGAGAGAATAGGTAAATAAGGGTAAAAGGGTGTTTAGATTTATGAGAATGGGAGGATAGGGGAGGGATCCTGGGGCAGGGGGGCAAGGGGAGGCAAATCATAGGAGGGCAAGGTAGTGTGTAAAAATAAAGTAGAGGAAGCAGGAGGGATAGGAAACAAGAGAAATGCATATATGTAAAAACAAAGATCAGAAATGTAATAGGTTTGGGAATGTATATGCTTATATATGTTTGTATGTATGTGTATGTTTGTATATATCTAAAGCTATGGAAAAAACGTATCTAAACTTTATTGTGGCCTTCTGGGAAGATTTGGGGGAAGGGGAAAAAAGAACAAAGTAAAAAAAGTACACAACAGAGAACAAAAAAAAACTCACATGGAAGCAAAGATGGACAATTTTCAACACAAGAAGTATTATTTATAGTATAGACTTTCTTGAAATGAAAATTTGTTGTTACATATTTTGAATCTTTTCTTATGTTCTGCTTTGCACATGACATGTTTTTTATTTCTTTTTAACTTTGTATTTAAGTTCCAATATTTAAATTTATGATATAGTTTTGTTTCTTTTTTTCTGTTCTCTGTTTTCTGTTGTTTGAGACTAAAATAAATATTTTGGGAAAAAAAGAAATCATTTCTTCCAACCCCTCCATTTTATAGGTGATTAAACCAAGGCATAGGGATGCTTAAGTGACTTATCCAAGGTATCACCAATAGTAATATCACAGAAGCCATTCTCTTTCCCTCTAATATATCTGGCTCCTGAAGTAAAATTTGCTTTAAAAAAAAATCTGTTTTTGAACATCTTTTAACAACATAGAATTAGACTATCTTTTTTAGAGTTTTAAATGAGTCTGCTTACTTTATGGGAGAGGTCTAATGGCTCAGGAAAGAAAACAATCTCCAACTTTCTGTTATACAATGTGAACCTATGAAGCAATAGTGTGTGCTATATAAGATAAGTGCCTATAATATGACCCTGGCCCAAGAAAAAGGTGGGAGGTGGCCGCAATAAAAAATGATTGAGCTAATCTCTTCTGCAGGTCTATCACTGTGGCTGGTGGCAATAAAATGCAAGAGTCTGGAATTACCTAAAGATATGTAGGTTGCAAGTTGTTTCTTTTTTTTTTTTTTCGTAAAAAAGCTAATGTTTTGTTTTGTTTTTTCCTCAATAATCTCTTCCTGTTAACTCTCTAAATCAGAGCTCCCTAGAAAATAACTTAGTTAAAAGGCAAGGTTACTTCCTGTTTTTTAGAGAAGATTTTTAACATTAACTTCAAATTAAAGAACAGAAAAGGCCTGCTAAGTGCTCCCAATTGATAAAAGGAGTTCAGTTCAAAGACATAGGGTCATATTTTTTTTTGCTTTAGGAAAAAAAAATGGGCTTGCAATTAGCCATTATTTTTGCAGGGTCATCAAAAATTGCAATCCATCCATTATGCTTCAGTGTTTTCTAGAACAAAGAAACTTTGTCTCATTATGTAAATTGCATTTTCTTAAAGGATCAGATCCTTTATAAGTACTTAGCGCTCAGAAGGGCACAATACATGTCTAATTTATAACCCATTCATTTTCAATTGTTTCATCTTAGAATCTGCCAAAAAGAGGCAAGGAAAAAGGAAGAAAAAAAAAACTTTGTGCTGATTTTATAGCTACCACTAAGAAAAATGTTAACCTTTTCTTCCTTTAATTTACTTCTAGAACAACATTTTTACACAGCATTTATCCACTTACCATTTTAATCACACTGTACATTGTGAATTTCGAATGTAGAGTAGATTCAATAACCCAGCAAAATGTCATCCAGTTCACAACTTTCTCAAAATAGGTACAGCACTGAAGTTCCATGGTGATGTTTTATTACAACCAATTTTCTTCCAAGTGTGGAAACGGAGGCACTGATTGGTTCTGCAATATGTGCAATTCAGGTAGTAAAGGAATAAAACAAAAGTTGGAATTCTGACTCCAGTGTTCTAGAACCAAGATGTTGAATGAAACTCAGAATCAAATATTGTAGTAGAGTAGAAAGGTCAGGTTTCTATTCAGAGGATTTGTTTTGTATGCTAACTTTTCTACATACAAAACTGTGTGATGGAATTAGACTAGGTCACCTCTACAGTACTTTTTAGATTGAACATAAAATTGTCAAAATATTCATTTCTAAACTATAAAGTTAAATTGCAGTTATTTACTAGAATTAATAAAGTATCTATAAGGACCTTTTTGGGAGTCATACAAATTCATTTTGGAAGAACAATGAACATTTACTTTAAATCTTGAACAAATGAATTTCTTAGTAATAACATACTTCATGCTTGTAGGCATACAATCAGACACACTTCTATCCATCAATCATTTTTTCCAAAATAAAATCAGTGTCAGCTCTACAGCCTACCTATTGGGAAATAGTACATTCATCCTGGAGCTATTTTTTGGACTGAAATAAAATATTCTGAGAAGTTAGTTGCAACTTTTTAACTTCATAATCTTAGCTAATCATGTAATAGCAGAAAGTTGAAGTCAAAGAACATTCTGTAGTTGAGGCTGAAGGAAAATTACAGCCTGATTAAGGGAACATAATAAGCTTAGTTTGAATCCTAGGTGGAATTTTTATATGATTATCCTTGAGATATATTAGATAAGTAACTTCAAGTGTGTCCTTTGAAATGTCTTCTCTAATCTTAGTGTGAATTCCTAACAAGATTTCCATGCTTTTCCAATGCTATTGAAGGAAACAATGTCCCTCTATATTAATGTGTAAAAGGGCAAGAAAAGAGTGTCACCAGAAATCTTAAAGTTGGAAATTATTGAATATTCAGGGATGGAGGGAGGGCCTACAGGAAGTCACAGAACTACACCTAGAAATAAGCACAGAAATAAACAACATAATAGCTACATTAGTTATGAATTAGTATATAATAAGAAAAAAGGCAACTCCAAATGCTTAATAGAATGGATACATTTTGAACAACCTTTCACGGTTTTTTTTTTTTTGTCTCCCTTGAATTTGCTTCTTTGTTTTGTATTCTCAGCATCTAAAAGATGGACTGGCACAAAGTAGGACCTTAATGGCCTATCCATTGATGAACAGAACATAAACTCTTTCTGGAGAACAAAGACTGTTTCAATTTTGGCTTCGTAGCCAAAGTGTTCTTGCACATAGTAGATGATCATTAAATCTTTCTTGGATTAAAGTATAGAGGACAGCCTTGCAAGTATTTTAAAAAGATCAAACTCCACACATATAATTTGTCAAAGAATAGGTGACTAGAAAATATATTCAGAGCAAAACAATGTGAGCAAAATGAATTTATGTTGTATTGGGTGTTGTTTGGTTAAATAGGAAAGCATAGGCTTAAAAACAGGAGATTTTGTTGTGATGGAGAATTCCCATGGAAGGCAACTCCCTGTATCAATCAATAAAAAACTCACATTTTCTGTGTTAGAGATAGTTTTAGAGAGTTGACTAGAACATTGAAAGGTTAAGTGAATTGTCCAGGGACATAGTCAGTTATTGTCAGAGGCAAAAATCAAATCCAGATGATCCTGGCTCCAGAGCCAGCTATATTGTAAGAGAAAAAACAAAATCTCTTAAAAGGAAGAAAAATATCATATATATTTTATTCATGACATGTTAGGATCTGGGTAGTTTAAAGTGGATTTTACCTTTGTGATCAGATGGTTAGAACGAGAAGTTATAATTAGAATTCACAGTTGGTAATAGAGTATGGTAGGGTGAAAACAGCCCTGAATTGACTAATCCAGCTCGAGTCGGAGAAAGTATTTCTGGCTATTGTTCAAAGTTAACCAACTAGTATTCGGTGGAATTGAGAACATCTTCAAGACATATCTGAGCTTCAAAATATATCTCAAACAAATTATATGGGTTTATCTGTTAAAACCATTAAGAATTCTTTACTAAATCTCTACATGCATGGTGTGGTGGTAATGAAGAGTGTATAGGGGAGGGAAAGTGAGTCCTAACAACTTTGACATCAGGTATAATAACTTTAGTGCTAAGGGAAGAAAGCTCTGAAAAGGGAACTTTTCCTCAGACTTTTTTCCTCACTATCCTAGTCCTGGCCTGTTGAAGATGTGGATGAGAAACGTGGAGGAAACTAGTATTTGTTTAAATAATTTGCTGTGTTTACATGGTCCCTCTTAAACCTAGTTTCTCTTCTACTATGGAGTGAGAGTTTTAGTCATTAATCTTTGTCCTTCTTCCTACCTTGATGTGAGCAGTATGCTTAGCTAATGCAATTCACATGTTGAATTTAAGGCACTTGTTAACATTATCTAAAAGCTTTCACTCTCCTGAATATGTGTTGAAGAATAGATAGCCTTTTTGATTGTCTGTGCAGTCAACTATGGGACGCATTCAAAAGGCACCATGTAAGTCTTTTGGTTTAACTCCTTCCTGGCTGGTAATCAATAAAGAAGATGAACTTCTGTGAGCATCTGAGTGGGTGGAGAGCCACAGGACCTATTTCATATAGTGTGAGCACGCGGCCAAGAAGTCAAGGCTTTCAGTTGCTTCTTTTGCTGTTGTGTCTCTTCTTTCTTGATCTTAACTGAAAGAGTGCTATGACCTCGTGAACATCAGAAGGTCAAAATGGTGAGCTACCAGAGGTACAGAACTATAGTTCATGTTGGGATTTTCTAGAAGCCAAATAGTGATTATCAAAATATCTATGAATCTGCTTGATCCATCCCAGCAGTAATTGAGTCGTTGACTAATCCAATGTTTCATTTGAATGTGAAATGCATGGAGGAATCTCATGAATAAAGTGCTTTATATTTGAGCCATGAATCTTCAAGGACTGAGGTGGAATAAAGGAAAATGTGGTACCAGATGATTGTGAGAGGATGTTTATATTTAATTTCTTGCTATATTTTCCCAGTATATAGCCCTCTGCAAAAACTAGTTTATGCTTAATTGTTAAATGGAACTGGGATGCCAATCATTGTTGGCTAAAAATAGGGGAAATGTATTGGAATGAGAGTTGGAGGTGATAGAATTAGAGAAAGGCATCATCACACACCTCAGAGGCATCCCTAAAGCCCTGAAGAGAGATGTAGCTTATCTCACTGTGGGTGAGTGATTACTGAATGAAGTCCCGCTATACAAACAATCTCAATTATGATTTATAATAGTTCAGTTTATTTGTAACTAAAAAGTCAATCATGGCAGCTCCCCTGAGGACTACAGCTGTGAACAACTTTAAGGGTCCAATCACATAGTGTAATGAACTCTATTTATTCAGTAATAAACAAAAGCATAGCATTCAAGAAACTAAAGCATAACATTCACAACCACATAAATATAACAACTTGTTATTAAGGTGGTCACATAGTCTTTAAACAAAATATATCATTCAGTATATCTTATAGTCATCTTTAATCGGTAGAAGAAAATACAAATACCATCCACCCCTAGGTCACAGTCACAATCTCCTCAGTTAATACTGAGTGTCCAGGTAAAGTCCTCTTTCATCTTGACTCAAGGCTAGATTCCAATCATCTTTAAACAATCATCCTTAAGGGGTAGCAGAAAGTAGAAACACCATCCAACCCTATGTCACAGTAAGTTACAATCTCATTAGTCAATACAGAGTATCCAAGTAAAGGCCTCTTTCATCTTAACTTGAACCTAACTTCCAAACTCCACGGCTCTTCCTCCACCAGCTGCTTCTCCTCCATAGGCTGACAGCTCTCAACTCTTGCCTGGATTCACATGTAGTTAGCTCTATGCTCCTGTTCCATATCTCAGCTCACAGGGGCTGCTACACTCCAAGCTCTTTATCAGTGCTATCATCCCAATTCACTTTCTATCTGAGAAATCAACACAGAAAAACAGATGAGGCTTGTGTCTGAGAAATCATCACAGAACAACAGACAGAGCACCATCATCACAAACATTCTCTCTCTCAGTTCTGCTTGCTCCCAGCTCTGCTTGTACATTTTTCTGTTCTGCTATTTTCTGCTCTGCTCCTTCCAACTCCACCCTTTTGGCAAGTTCCTCCCACCTTGCACTCCCATGTGATTATATTTATCCTGTTAAGGGGCAGGGGAGATCTTCAAACTCCCTTAGGTCTATTAAAGGCAATACAATGTTTACTGTTTCCTATCAAAGATTCTTGATACAATCAAAGGTGAGGCTAAAAAGTACTTGATTAGCTAAATCTCAATCCATAAAAACAGCAAAAATAGTCATATTTTTTTTTGCCATCACAGTAACTAAGTCTACCCATCCATATAGCCTACAATACATTAGGAAAGGACTGGTACTAGAAGTGAATCTCACCTGTCAAAAGTCATCTGAAGGCTGATGTCAAATTCCTAACTAAGAATCATAAAGTCTTGCTTCAAAGAACCTCAAATGTTAAAAAAAACAAATAAAACATATACTGTCTGATATGTGTCCCTTTGTTATTAAGTAATAAACAGTAATACAAACAAAAAAGTCTTTCATTTCCTTTAAATTAATACTCCAAGACTCTGCTTCATTGCAGTGCAGACTCCAAAGTGATCTTCATTAATTCTGACTTAGCATATGGTCTGAAAATAAATCTTCCAGCATTCAACCTTGATCTTTTCTTTCTTTCTTTTTTGGAAGGCAAAGGAACTAGGTTTAAGTGACTTGCCCAAGGTCACACAGCTAGTAAGTGTTAAGTGTCTGTGGCTAGATTTGAACTCAGGTCCTCCTGACTCTAGGGCCAGTACTTTATTCACTGCACCACCTAGCTGCTCCCAGCAGTTAACTTTGTAATGAATCTCTCTCTATTTAGTTTGGTCCTAATAGAGCAGATTCTCAGTACCTCATTTAGCTAGAACGTATTGGATCTCCCAGTTCGGAGGACCTAACAAAGTTTTAATTTCACTGTAGTATCTTTTATGGGAAATAGCCAATCAGTCATTAAATATTTTTAAGTGACTACAAGGTCAGGCACTATATTAAGCATTGGGGATAAAAGGAAAAGACTAAGACCATCTTTGTCCTTGACAAGCTCACAGTATGATGTCATCCAACATGGAAAGTATATACAGGATATGTAGGAAATAATTGACAGATGGAAGGCACTAGCATAAAGTGATGTTGGAAAAGGCTTCTTATAGAAATCAGGGCAGCTAAATTGTACAGATCACAGAGTGGTGGTCCAGGAGTCAGGGAGACTCAACTTCATGGTTAAATCTCACCTCATAACCCGGTTTGTCTCAGTTTCTTCATTTGCAAAGTGAGCTGAAGGAGGAAATGGCAAGCCATTCTAATATCTCTGCCAAGAAAAAAAATCCAAATAGGGTTATAGAAAGTCAGACGTGATTGAAAAACAATTAAACAACAATAGCAGGTAGGAATGCTGAATTTGGAGTGAAAGAAACTGGGTTCAAATACTTGATCTGCTTCTCTATCCGCATGACCATAGCAAGTTATATTATTTCTACGGGCCCCAGTTTTCTTGTTTGAAAAATGTTAGGCATGAGACATTTATCAACCTCCTACTCATAGTTTAATGTACCAGGCACTGTGCTAGGTGCTGGATGTGTGTGTGAGTGTGTGTGTGTGTGTGTGTGTGTGTGTGTGCGCAAGAGTGTGTGTATGGGCTTGTATTTGTGTACCTGAGTTTGTGTGTGTGTGTGTCTCTGCATTCCTATGTGTATATAAACTTATGTGTTGGATGAAATTAGGGTGGATTAGTTGTCCCTTCCATTTCTAATTGTATTACAATATATAGAAACAGCCTTTGAGAGCTCAGGGTCACCTTCACCATGATAAAACATCAATGTAGGACATAAGTGTCACATTAAGCGACATACAATTACCCTGAATGAAATTAGGATCAATCCATTTTCTGATAGACAGGAACAAAGATTCTGTTCTTAAGGTCACACTGTTCAATGATCCTGATTATGAAAAGAACACAGTGACATAGTACAATGTTTTAGAACAACTACGGCAGTTCTTAAAATATTGCTTATGAGCTGGGAAAGTAGTATCCAGAGAGATGAAGAACAATTAAAATACTTATTCTTTGCACCTTTATAATATATTCATGGAAGGGAAAAGAAAAATATAGTAGTTGGAATAAAATATATATCAAATGAGATTGGAAACTAACACCTAGGAGGCAAAATGAATGACCAATTAAATACTGCACTCAGCAACCTTTTGAGATAGAGGTAGAAAATGTGATTTACTTATGTGTGTGTATGCTGAGTTTTGTTTTTCTGAATGGTACTTGCTTTCCAGGCATCAAAGGGTTGAAAGAGTCTCAATGATAAAATGTATAGGAAAGGACCTGGAAAATCAACAAGAATATAAATAGAACCTTGTATGTTTTAAAATATATGCAATGATACATACATAGTTACATATAGATAAATGAATAATATATATGTGAGCATGTTTTGACATAACTTTTATACTTGTCGTGCTTTTAAAAGTCATTGCATTTACTTTATTTAATTTGATTGCCTCATGTGAGATATATAGTTCTAGTATCATGCAAACAAAGAAAATCAGACAGAAAATTAAAGGGTCTTCAAGTTTAAAGGGTCTTTGGTTGCCGCAGTCCAACCTGCATTTGACTAAGGATCTCTGACATAACATCCCTGTAACAATCATTGTAATTGAATTTCTTGAGGACCTCTAGTGATGGGGAAATTGCATTCTTCTGAGACTTCACTTTTTACTTTTAGGTATTTATTTGGATGTTTTTCTTAAATATCAAGACTAAAATGGCCTTATTTCAACTTCCAGCCATTGCTCCCAGCATTACCTCCCTGGGCAAAGAAAAATACATTAAAACCCATTGCTAAGGGGCAGCATTTCAAATCCTTCAGACATGAATAATATAACATTTGGATAGAGAAGAATGTAAGTTACTTGAGGGAATTTTTTTTGTCCTTGTATCCCCAGGCTTTAACAGAGTATCTTGGACATGATAGGCACTTAATAAATGCTTATTAAGTTGAATGGAGTAATGCCCTGTGCTTGTCAAGTCTTCTATCCTTTGAATCTTCTCTAATTTGTCATTCTTTTCCCAATGGGTTTTTTGCAGTCAAGATACGACTGGGGATATGAATCAGTCATATAGGATGACACTTAGGCAGTTAAGTTCATTAATGAGTTTCCCAGGGACAAAAAAGTGGTTAATAAGTGGACCAGGTACACATTGTTCTCACCCAATGGCAAAACTCTTGGTTCAGTGTCAGAAACAATGTGTTCATAAAATAATCACATGACGAGGGGTATTGATTTGTGTGAATGGAATAATAGACAAATTGGCTGTGAAAATCAGACCTTCAGAAAGGACCCTGAGGGAAGAAGGTCCATGAGGCTTTGATAACTGATAGAGGCCACACAGCTCCCACAGCTTCAATAAATCCAGTCAGTACCATCAAAGGAGACAGAGAAGGTCACTTGCTTCCATAGCAGCCTTCACAGTATTGACAGAATGACTTCCTTTCAGCAATCCTCTTATTTCTATGGCTCTTATCTAGATACTGAAAGCAATTTTATAGTCCTTATCATCTCCTACCTCTTGGAGGTAGCCAGGAGATAGGTCAATTGTCTGAAATCTCAGGCTAAATAACTGCTGAACGAAAGCAGGACCTAAGTCACTCAGTTCTTCCTGCAAATAGTAAAAAGTTAACAGAAGAAGAATGTTATCTTAGCTGAGCAACAGAGCAGCAAAGGAGAAAAATAAAAGTCATTCTAGTCCTGTACTTTCATACATATTAGCTTAGTTGCATAATCAAGTCACAGGGCTGATGAATGTTATTGCTACTGTGCAAATCAGCAGAGGTGCACAGCACCAGGACCTGCAGTCAATTAGTAAAGATCTTAAAAAGGAATCAGATTGGAAGCAGGGAAAATTGCTTTTAAAGGAAAAAGAAAGCAAACACTGAAGGAGCATTGATCGCAGCATCCTGCTGTCTGATTCTCATTCCAGAGAAAGTAAATTTTGAATACAAGTCAAAACCAATGGAAACTTGGCCATTCTGCAAATTCTATTTTCATTGTCAGCTTGAAAAGAAAGTTATTGTATTCTGCTTGGAATGAGAAGAACGATATTACAGAAATTAATAGAAGTTCTTAAGAAGTAAGTTTTGACTTGACATCAGGAGAAATCTCCTAGGCATTAAAGCTGGACAAAAGTGAAATGTGCTGTTTTGGGAAATGGTGGATTCACCATCAGATGAGGTATTCAAGCAGAATCCAGATGACCACTTACTGAAAATTATAAGATCAAGATGTCAAACTGGAAGGGACCTTAGAAGTCATTTAATCCAACCCCTAAATTTTAAAGATGATTGAAATTAATATTCTGATTTCTTACTTCCTTGGTTTCCTTCTGGTCTCAGCTTAACATTTTCTGCAAGAGTCCTTTTCAAGAAAGTCATATATTCTAATGCTGTTTATTCTCTATATGTGAAATGAACAAAGTTGTTTACATGTATTCTTTTCCATTAAAATAGGAACTCCTTTGAGGTCAGGGACTATTTTTGTTTTTCTTCATATTCACAATTAGCACTGTACTGTGCCAATTCTGGCACATAATATCAATCAATAAATGTTAGCTGACTTCATATGTTGACTGAGAGGTTAAGTGACTTGCATAAATCAGAGAAAAGAAAATCACATGCAAAATAGTGAACTTCTTTTACATACACCTATTTTGTGAAAGTTTATATACATTAACTTTATCCTAAATTATATAACTTTAGTATACTGAAAAAAACTGCCTTGCTTCTCTCTCCATTTCAACTTGCTTGCATTCTTCTAAGTTTTTTTTTAATGATTCATTAATACTATTGGATTTTATTCTTTTTTATTTACATTACTTTCATTGCCCACCAACTCAAGAAGCCTCCCTTTGTAAATAAATATAGTTAAATAAAACAAATAAATATTGTCTATGTGTAAAATGTACACTTCATTTTGTACTTCTAGTCCATCATAATTATGCTGAAATGTGTGAATCATGCTTCTAAAACAGTTCTACTCAGATACTAGTTGGTCATTGTATTTATCAAAGCTCTTTATTCTTTCAAAGTTGTTTTCATATATATCATTATTGTTAAAATTGTTCTACTGCTTTGTTTGCTTCACTCTGTATCAATTTATATAACTCTTCGCAGGTTTCTCTTTATCTGTCATATCTGCCATTGCTTAAAGCACAATAATATATCATCACATTCATATGCCATATATTACTAACAAAGCCCAAGAGCAAGAGATTGAAAGAGAAATTCCATTTAAAGTTACTGTAAAATATTTGGGAGTCTACCTATAAAGACATACCCAAGAAATATGTTAACATAATTATAAAACACTTTTCGTACAAATAGAGTCAGATCTAAATAATTGGAAGAAACAGCATTGCCAGTAGTTAGGCTGAACTAATATAATAAAAACAACAATTCTACATAAATTAATTTACTAACTCAGTGTCATACCAATAAAACTACCAAAAATCATCTTATAGAACTAGAAAAAATATCAAAATTCATCTGGAACAACAAAAGGTTCAGAATATCAAGGGAATTAATGAAAAGAAATGCTAGGGTTGGTGGCCTAGCCATAACAGATCTAAAATTATATTATAAAGAAACAATCAACAAAACTAGTTGGTACTGGCTAAGAAGTAGAGGGGTAGATCATTGGAATAGGTCAAGTACACAAGACAGTATTCAATCATTATAAAATCTACTGTTGGATAAATGCAAAGACCCCAGCCTCTAGGGTAAGAAGTCACTATTTGACAAAAACTGCTGGGAAAACTGGAAAATATTATGGCAGAAACTGGTTATAGACCAATATCTGACACTGTATGCCAAAATAAAGTCTAAATGGGCACATGATTTAGATATAAAGGCTGATACTAAAAAAGAAATTAGGAGAGGAAGGAATAGTTTATCTGTTGGATTTATGGAGATTGGAGGAATTTATGACCAAGCAAGAGATAGAGAACATTATGAAAGGCAAAATGGATAATTTTGATTACATCAAATTGAAATTTTTTGCTCAAATAAAGTTAATGTAGTCAAGATTAGGAGGGAAGCAGAAAACTGGGAAATAATTTTTCCAAATAGTGTCTCTGATAAAGGCCTAATTCCTAAAATATATAAAGAACTGAGTTATTTACAAGCATACAAGTTGTTCCACATTTGATACATGGTGAAAGGATATGAACAGGAAGTTTTCTGAGGAATAAATTAAAGCTATCTATAGTCATATAAAAATGTTTTAAATCACTATTGATTGGAGAGATTCAAATCAAAACAACTATTGGGTACACATCACCTATCAGAATGGCTAACATGACAAATTAGGAAACTGATAAATGTTGGAGAAGATGTGGGAAAGTTGGAATACTAATTCATTGGTGGTGGAGCTGTGAGCTGATCCAACCATTTTTAGAACTATGACCAAAAATCTATAAAAATTTGCATACCCTTTTACACAGCAATATGACTCCTAAGGCTATATCCCAAAGAGATCATAAAAATGGGGAAAGGACCCACATATACAAAAATATTTATAGCAGTTCTGTTTGTGGTGGCCAAGAACTGGAAGTTGAGGGGATTCCCATAAATTGGGAAATGACTAAACAAGTTGTGGTCTATGAATGTAATGGAATATTATTTTGTTATAAGAATTGATCAATAAGCAGACTTCAGAAAAACCTCGAAAATCTTATATGAACTGATGCTGAGTGAAGTGAGCAGAACCAGAAGAATATTATTTACAGAAACAACCACAGTGTGTGATGACTGATTTTGATAGACTTTGCCCTTCTCAGAAATGCATGGAGCTAATATAATTTCAATTTCTACCCTTTATCATGATGGAAAATTCCATCCACATTCAGAAAAAGAACTATGGTGTCTGAATGCAGGGTGAAAAAGACTATTTTCTTTCTTTTTTTCCCTATTTTTTCTTTCTTTCTCATGGTTTCTCCCATTCATTATAATTCTTCTATACAACATGACTAATGTGAAAATAGGAATGTTTAATAGGAATTCATATGTAGAACCTATATCAGATTGCATGCTGTCTTGTGGAGGGAGGAAGGGAGAGAGGGTGAGAAAATTTAAAACTTATAGAAGTGAAAATTGAGGGGCAGCCAGGTGGCTCAGCGAGTAAGAGGTCGGGATGACCTGGGATCAAACCCGGGCTCAGATACTTAACACCACACTCAGAAATAACTGGCCGTGTAACCTTGAGTAAGTTACTTAACCCCAATTGCTTAAAAAAAAATAAGTGAATATTGAAAACTAAAAATTAATTAATTAATAGAAATATGTTATTGGAAGGATTAATAAATACTCTTAAAATTGTCATTTTCTTTATTTTTTATCAATTTGACAGGTATGGGATTGAACTTAAAACCTGGTTTAATGGTTTAAATTTAATGGTTTAATGATTTGGAACATTTTATATGATTATTAATATGTTGCATTTCTTTATTAGAAAACTATTGATTTATATCTTTGTGTTTGTAATTATTTCCCTATAAATATTATGTATCTGATTTTTATCAAATATCTGGTTAAGATGTCTCTGTGTAAGGCTGCAAAGTTCAACTCTTCCCACATAAACTCTAGCAAGTAAATGAAAGCAAAGATAAAAGAAATCTGAATAGAAGTAGAAATAAGCTCACACACCCAGTTTTGAAAAGCACAGAAAAGATAGGCATTGGAGGGGAGAGACTGACAGAGGGTTCAAACTGGAAAATCCCTTGCCAGCTGAGTTAAAAGAGTCTTTTTAGGGGAGTCGGGACCAAGATGGTAGAGTGAAAGCAGGAACTCATCTGATCCCCCCCATAAATTCCTTTAGTAACCTTTAAATAGTGAATCTAAGAAGATTTTAGAGTGTCAGAATTCATTGGGAGATGGAGTGTGACAGATTAGCTCAGGAAAGTGTGAAAGTGTAGCATTTGTTGCACTAGGTGGGGGGAGGGGGAAGTGCTATGCATGGAGCTATCTGTGTGGAGCATGAGGGTTCTGCACCAGCACAGACCAGACCACAGTGGAGCCCGAGTGAGCCCAAGCAAATTGGCTCACCCACCTCAGGAGTTACTTCAGAATTCTCACCACATGATGAGTTAATTTGGAGCTGGGTAAGAGATAAGTGCAGGGCCTGTGGGCAACAGTGGCAGCTACTCCTGGGGCTATCAGTCCACAGTCTAGAAGTTTAAAAATCTCTGCCTGAACTTCCAGGAGCCAAAATGGCAGAGTAAATATTAGCTGCTTAATATCCCTCTCTGACCCTGAAAAACCCACAGAACATTGTTCCAGAAGTTGTGGAACCAGTGGCAGGCTTGGGAGTCCTAGAGGAAGGGAGTGGCTATGGCTGTGCTGAGGCTAAAATGCAGGACAGGAGGCATCCCAACAAGCCCCATCTCAGCTGACCTATGGGAGATTCCTTATCCCAGGTGGTGGAACCAGCAAGCACAAACACCAGAACCCCAGGTGTGCCTTTCATAGCCAGGAGAATCAGCAGACACCAGCACAGCCTGGCCACCAGCTGTTAAGCCTGCCTTAACTCTAACCCAGGGGCACAGAGGCAGAATCCTGAAGTGGCCAGACCACCCCTCCCCCCACACCTCCCACTGTGAGTTTCGGTGTAACACTGGGAAAATGCCAAAAGTCCTGGCCTGGGCCTAAGTCTAAGTACATTTGAAACAGGGGGATACACACAGGTTAAAGGTATAAGTCTGGAGGAGAATATATTATGCTTTGGCTAAAGTAAAAAAAAAAAAAGCAGGGGTAGCAATCCTCATCTCAGATAAAGCAAAAGCAAAAAGAGATCTAATTAAAAGAGTTAAGGAAGGAATCTATATCCTACTAAAAGGCACTATTGACAATGAAGCAATATTATTACTAACATATATGCACTAAATGCAATAGCATCCAAATTCTTAGAGGATAAGTTAAGGGAGTTAAAGAAAGAAATAGATAGCAAAATTATACTAGTGGGGGACCTCAACCTCCCCCTCTTTGAACCTGATAAATCTAACCTCAAAATAAAAAAGAAAGAAGTGGAGGAGATGAATAGAATTTTAGAGAAGGTAGATATGATGGACCTCTGGAGAAAATTGAATGGGTATAAAAAGGAATATACCTTCTTCTCAGTGGTTATATGGCACATACACAAAAATTGCCCATTTACTAGGGCATAAAAACCTCACAATCCAGTACAGAAAGGCAGAAATATTAAAAGCATCCTTTTCAGATCATGAGGCATAAAAATTATATGTAATAAAGAGCCATGGAAAAATAGACTAAAAACTAATTGGAAACTAAGTAAACTAATCCTAAAGAATGAGTGAGTCAAACAAATTTTAGCGAATTACAATAATGAAACAACATACCAAAACTTATGGGATGCAACAAAAGTGAAATAGATGAATATTTCCAAAAATATAAGGTACTTAGATTAAGAAATACTTAATATACTTAATAAATACTTAATTATTAATAAGAAATTAATAATTAAAAATTAATAAAATACTTAAATAACATCACCTCAGAAAAAGAAATTGAACAAGCCATCAATGAACTCCCTAGGAAAAATCTCCAGGGCCAGATGGATTTACAAGTGAATTCTATTAAACATTTAAAGAACAATTAATCCCAAACTTTATAAACTATTTGGGAAAATTGGAGGAGTACTACCAAATTATTTTTTATGATACAAATATGGTATTGATACCTAAATCTGGAAGAGTCAAAAGAGAGAAATAGAATTATAGACCAATTTCCCTCATGCATATAGATGCAAAAATTTTAAATAGATAAATAGCAAAAATATTATAGCTGCTTACCAGGATAATAATACACTTAGATCAGATAGGATTTATTCCAGAAGTGCAAGGCTGGTTCAATATTAGGAAAACTCTCAGTATAATCATTAATATCAACAACAAAACTGTTATAAACCATATGATGATCTTAATAGATGCAGAGAAAAGCTTTTGACAAAATACAACACCCATTCCTATTAAAAACATTGGAAAGCATAGGAATAAAAGGAGTGTTCCTTAACATAATAAGTAGCATCTATCTAAAATCATTAGCAAGTATTATATGCGATGGCAATATATTAGAAGCATTTCTAATAATATCAAGGGTGACATAAGGATGCCCACGATCACCCCTGTTACTCAATTTGTTATCAAAAATGTTAGCCGTAGCAATGAGAAGAAAAAGAAATCAAAGGAATTAGATTTGGCAAAGAAAAGACTAAGCTATCACTCTTTACAGATGATATGAACCTAGAGAATCAAGTAAAAAATTTCTTGAGATAATAAATTTAGCAAAGTTGCAGGATATAAAAAACAATCCACATAAATCCTCCGCATTCTTATATATTTCTAATGAAGCCTAACAGGAAGAAAGAGAAAGAGAAATTCCATTTAAAGTTTCAGAAGACATTATAAAATCCTTGGGATTTTACCTGCTAAAACAATCTCAGGAAATATATGAACATAGTGACAGAACACTTCACACAAATAAAGTCAGATCTAAATAATTGGAAAAACATCAGTTACTCATGATTAGGTTTAACTAATATAATAAAAATGATAATTTCACCTAAATTAATGTACCTCTTTAATGTCATACCAACCAATCTACCAAAAAATATTTTATACAGCTAGAAAAATAGTAACAAAATTCATCTGGAAGAATAAAAGGTCCAGAATATCAAGGGAATTAATGAAAAGAAATGCTAGGGATGGTAGCCTAGCCATACCAGATTTTAACCTGGGAAATATTTAGGAACAAGGAGAAACATGGTGGCTAATGGGGGGGGGGGTTGGAAATGAATTAGTCATTAGTAAAAGAAAATTGAGCTTTAGATGGTATACTGCTAAAAAGATACTAAAAGAGAAGACAGATTAATAAGTTGTGATTGGGGATTACATAAGAAATAGAAGTGCAACAGAAACAAACTGTTTCATTTATACATGACCACTATTGACTGCACTTCTCCCATTGGATTTTTTTTTTTTGCTTTCATGAGTTTTTTTTTCTTTTGGTAAAGAATATATATTGGTAGAAGAAAAGAAAAACATATATAAGAGATGATGGAAACTTTAAATTAATAATGGTAACCCAAAATGAATGGGCCATACTGACCCATAAAGATAAGCATACAACATAGAATGCACTGAAAATCACATTCCATTGTTGTTCAGTTAAATCATGTCTGACTCTTTTTGACTCCTTCTGGGGTTTTCTTGGCAAAAATAATAGTCTACCAAGAAGGTATTCATAAGAAATACACTTGAAAATAAACAAAATACAGAGTTATAAAAGGGACAAGAGAATATTATTATAATTCATAAATTCATAAAAGCAAATGTTACTTTTACTTTAATGCATACTTTTCAGACGTGGACAAATCTAATAAAAGGTAAAGAGCTTAAGGACATGAATAATAAATTTCGGGGAAAAGTGAATAGATCTCTGTTGACTGCTTAATGGGTATAGGAATGAATGAAAGGATAAAAAAAGAATATTAACAAAATATTCAAAAGACTACATATATACATATATATAGGGACAAGGGAAATAGTTTAAAGGTAGAATTTGAAAAAAAAATTTAATACTATTGTGTTATATTTCATGTATATTTAAGTGATTAAAGTTTGTTTCTTGGGGTGGCGGGGTGGTGCAGTGAGTAGAACACTGGTCCTAGAGTCAGGAGTATCTGAGTTCAAATCCAACCTCCGACACTTAATACTTAATGTGACATTGGGCAAGACACTTTACCCCAATTGCCCTGTCTTCCCCACTCCAAAAAGCAAAAAAAAAAAAAAAAAAAAAAAAAGTTTGCTTCTTGTTTTCATATACAATTTATATTTTTGGAATTGTAAATAGAAATGTTCATATTATGTTATCATGGTTTTCCAATTCATAATTTCTAAAGAATCTGTTATTAAAGTATTTCCCTTAAAAGTTTTGTTTGTCCAGTTTCCTCTATCCTTTAATACTAATTCAATAGATTTTTTCTTGCAAAAGCAAAAAAGCTTCCTAGTTTTTCAGTCTTCCTATAATATGTTCCCTTCTGATATAGTGTGCAATCTAGTGACACTAATCTTTTTGCTTTTATAACCACAAGATAATGCATCTCTCTGAATTTTTACTGACTGCCTCATGTTTGGAATGTTCTTCTTCTTCATCTCTATTTCCCAGGTTCTCTAATTCTTTTAAAGGTACATATATATATATATATATATATATATATATATATATATATATATATATATATATATATATATATATACACACACACACACACATATTTATATATATATACAAACATATGCACAATACACATACATATGTGTTTGTGTTGTGCATATATACAGATACAGATATAGCTATAACTATATATCTATATTCATCTCTCTATATCTATATCCATCTCTCTATATCTATATCTATCTGAATATATATATATATATATAGTAAGAGAGAGAAAGAAAGAGAGAAAGAGGTATCTATTTTATATAAATGTTTATGTGTGGTCTTTCCAATTATACTAGCTCTTTCTGAACTATAAATGCACAGTCATTCTGCTCCTGGAAATGTAGTCATGAAATGGCGTATGGATATGTCAAGAATTAGAGTAGAAAAAATTCTTCAACAATGAGCTAGAATGTTGAGATCTCATCCCTGCACAAGAAAAACCTCATTCACTTTTTCTGTAGTTCTCACCATTTTCCTATGCTCCCATACCTTAAACAAAGAGATATCAATAAATGAAAAGACAGGGTCAATTGCAGGTCCCTCAAAAGCAGCCTTTCACAGATTTTTTTAGAATTAGAAATGTGTTCAAGTTCCTCCCAGTGTATGTAACACAAAGGGCCAGAGTAATGACTGCACACTTCTCATATCTATGTTCCTTTTAATGCTTTAGCTACTTAATTGTGATTTATATAAATACCCAGGTACACATGCATATGACAACACACATATACACACAGCCAGAAAACATATTTATCTAATTGTAAATTTAAAAGTTATCTCTCATAATCTCTTTGAAGTCTGGAGTCTAAAACTAGAACTACACATATTACTACAATTGGCTCCAGTATTGCTGCTCCATTTGTCCTAACAACATCTTCTCTTCTATTGGTCATCTCTCCTCACTATTTTAAGATAGCCTAAAATTTCTTTTGGTGTAGGGAAAACCCTACCCTACAATCATTATTTTGCTTTGGTTCCCTCTCTTTTCAAGTTCAGGTGGAAAAATTGACTTCCAGGATCTTTGCAACCAGCTGCAAACTTGCTGGAAGGCTGGAAGAAATGATAAAAAAAATTCCATTTAATAGGTCTACAAAATGCAGAAAATATCTGAAAGTCAAGACATATGAAAGACACATAAATACAATTACAAAATAGTATAGAAATAGAAGGAGAAAAATAAATGAAAATGAAAATGCCTGAAGTCAGGAGATAGAGTCTTTTGTTCAAGGAATATCAAGGAGGCCAGTGTCACTGGATTGCATAACGTATACTGATGAATAATATGCAAGAAGACTAGAAAGGTGGTAGGGGAAGAGGAAGGTTATGAAGGGCTAGAATGACAGGAGATTTTATATATTTGATCCTATAAGTGACAGGGAGTTCTAAGAGTTTATGGAATGGAGGTGGGTGGGAAGTGATATAGTTGAACCAAAACTTTGGGAAAACCATTTTGATAGATGAGTGGAAGATAGAGTGAAATAGAGGGAAGACTTGAGATAGGGACACCATACCTTAGGCTTATTCAGTAATGTAGAAGTGAGGTGATAATGGCCCACCTTAGAGTAATTGCAATGTCAGAGGAGAGAAGGAATGGGGAAAGGGGAGTGTAATAAATGAATGTTATCAAAATGGTAAAATCAAAAGGATTTCACTACCAATTTGATATGGGGAAGGTAAGAGATAGTGAGGAGTTTAAGAAGATATTTAGATTGAGAGCCTAAGAAACTGGGAGGATTGTGGTGTCCTTGATAGTAATATAAAAATTAGGAAGTTAGGAAGGATTTTGTTGGGAAAAAATAATGAACACAGTTTTGGACATGTTGAATTTAAGATGTCTAATATGTATATGTTGAGTTTAAAACATTTAGTTTGATATGTCTAATAAAAATTTGGATATGTGTAAGTGGAGGTCATGAGAGAAGGACACAAGTAAGGTTTAGTTAAATACTACTGAGAATTTTTAGCATAGGGATACCTGAGTCCATGAGAGCTGATAACATCACCAAGTAAAATAGTATAGAGGGAGAAGAAATGGGTCCTTAAGAAAGAACCCTTGGGGGTTACCTATCATTAGTGAGAATGACTTGGATGAATATTGATCAAAATGGATATTTGTGGATATGATGGGTATAAAATGGATATAAAATCAATTATATCCAAAAAAATGGATATAAAAAATAATCCAGCAAAAAAGAGTCTGAAGGAGTAGACAGATAGGTAGGAAGAGAACAATAATAGAGTAGTATCATGGTAACTTAGAGAGATGAGAATTTCAAAGAGAGAGGAAAATTGAAAGTGTTGAATACTGTGGAGATGTCAAAAAATATGAAGATTTTCCAAAAGGTCATCTGTAAAGCCAATCATGAGCATTTCTCCTGAGGACTGCTGCTGTGAATAACTTTTAAGATCTCATCTCATAGTATAGTGAACTTTTTTTTATTCAGCAATAAACTAAAGCAAAATTGGGGCAGCCAGGTAGCACAGCGAGTAAGAGCACTGGCTCCAGTGTTGGGATGACCTGGAGATTGAATCCTGGGCTCAGACACTTTGCACCCACCCAGAAACACCTGGCCGTGTAACCTTGAGCAAGTTACTTAACCTCAATTGCTTAGGGGCGGCCAGGTGGCTCAGTGAGTAAGAGCACCGGCTCCAGTGTTGGGATGACCTGGAGATCAAATCCCAGGCTCAGACACTCAGCACCACACACAGAAATAATAACTGGCCGTGTAACCTTGAGCAAGTTACTTAGCCCCGATTGCTTAAAAAAAATAAAATAAAAAATAAAGCAAAATATCAAGAAATTAAAGCACAACATTCACAATATAACATGATAACCTTACTAAATTGGCCACAAAGTCTTAAATAAAACATATCATTCAGTAAGTCACTATCTTTTTGATCAGCATAGAGAACTCAAGTCAAATCTTATTTCATCTTGACTACAAGCTGGCTTCCAATCATCCTTAAGGCAATCATGCTTAAGGGATAGTGGAAAGTACAAAGGCCTCCCACCTCTAGGTCCCAAGAAGTTACAATATCATCAGTCAGCACTGAGTCTCCCAGTTACGGTCGTATTTCATCCTAAGTTGAGGCTGGCTTCCAAAACCCATGGCTCCTCTTCCATACTCCCAGAACTTGTAAGAATTTACCCAACTATTGCCTGGATTCACAGGTAGGCAGCTCTCCTTTCCTATTCCATATCAAAGCTCACAGAGACTTCTCCATTCCAAGTTCTTCACAGTTTCTGTTTCTAGGAAAACAAAGCTCAACAAGGCTGCAACATTATTTACACACATTGCAAACACTATCATCTCAATTCACTTTTTGTCTGAGAAATTAACACAAGTCAACAGAGTGCTTCTGTCTGACGAAGTAACATCAACACAGACAGAACAGACATACAGAATGCCAACACCACAAGCATTTTCCCTCTCAATTCTGTTTGGTCCCAGCTCATGCTTGAGCTTTTATCTTTTCTGCTCTATCCTGTTCCACCAGTCCTGTTCTGCCCTTCCTATTCCACTGTTTTGGCAAGTTCCTCCCACCATGGGTTCCATGTGAGGAGCTCCTATTAAGGGCAGAGGTGGTCTCCAAACTCTCTCAGACCTATTAAGGGCAGCACAGTGTATATTGCTTCCAGCATAGGGTTGACACAATCAAAGGTGAGGCTCAAAGGCACTTGAATAGCTGAAACAAGAAGCAAAACACTACTTTGCTGGCCATAACATCTATTTTCAAAATTAAATGATTGAAAACTTTGGAGAGTTCAGTTTTTTTGAGTAAAATTAGAAGTTATGCTATAAAGAGCTACAAAGAGAAAGAGGCATTGATTATAGATGGCATTTTAAAGGAGGTGAGTCATAAAAAAGGAGGTCTAAGATGAGAATATAGCTGGTGGGGACGGAGAGATCAAGTGAGGCAGTTTTTGTTTTTTAGAGTTTTTTTTTGTTTGTTTTATGATGGGGGAAACATGGGCATATTCATGATCAGTAGGGAAACAGCCAGTCTACAGTTGGGGAATAATAAAAGAGTCTATTTTCTGGAGAAGACAGGATTGAAGGGGATTACTTGTGAACGTATAAGGATTATCTTTAGCATATATAAAGGCTACCTCTTTATGTGAGAAAGGAATGATGGAGTTAAAAGAGGAAGTCATCTGTATTATGTGAGATGAAGGACAAATAGAAGGATCACATTGAATGACAATTTTTTTTATAGGAATGCGAGTTATGGTTCTCAGATGAGAGGGTTGGAGTATAAAAACTATGAGAAATTTGAGGAAGGATGAAAAGTGTCAGAAATACCCCTGTGGTGAGTGGGTGATGAATTAATTAGGGAGGTGTAAAAGGATTTGCTAGCTGCACTTGCATAAAATTTTGTGGTGAATCCAGTCAGCCTGGTTTCATGATTTTTTCCAGCTTTGTTGAGCAATGATCAATGCAATGATAAACCTCATGTCCAGAGGAATGAAAATGAATCATACCCTTCACATACTGCCAGAGAGGTGATAAACAAACTGAAAATAGAAATATGCATTTTTAGGCATGTCCAATATGGTATTTTTTTTTGCTTGATTCTAAATGCTTAAGTTAAAGGCTTTGTTTGGTTTTTCTTTTCTATTCAAATAGGGGTAGCAATTTTCTTTCCATTCTGTCCAAAAACTTCAAGGATCTTCCTCCCCAAGAATGATACCTTTGTGATAGTAAATTAAGTAAGTTTCTGTCTGAATTTTTTTAATATTCCTTAGTCATTGAATATTTCTTGCCTCAGACAAAATGAGACTTGCAAAAGATCTTAACTTGAATGGCCAAGGTCACCCACTACATTCTGGACTATAGCCAGTCTTCTTGACTCTAACTGGCCAGTGTATTTCAGTGACTCTAGAGGACAGAGTGAGGCTGATCACTTTGTGTAGTTCTGCCTCAATTAAATCTAATTTTCTTCATGGGCAGGTCAAGATATCACCCTCATGATGTCATTGATCCTTTTAAAGAATCAAGGATGAACAACAACCTTATTTGGAATTATGCCCAGGGTTATTAAACAGTCTATACCCTTTGACCCAACAATACCACTACTAAGTCTGTTTCCCAAGATAATTAAGGAAAAAGGAAAAGAAAGTATATGTTCTAAAATATTTGTAGTGGTTCCCTTTGTGGTGGCAAAGAACTGGAAATTGTAGGGATGTCTATCAATTGGGGAATGACTGAACAAATTGTGGTGTATTATCATAATGGAATACTATTGTGCTATAAGAAATGGTGAGCTGAATGACCTTAGAAAAATATGAACAGACTTGCACAAAATAATAAAGAGCAAAATAAGCAGAAACAAGATTATAAATGTGTATAAGTGAAAATATTCCTTTAAAATAAGTATATGATATTGGAATTGGAATCAGAAAACATGCACTATTATACCTTTGGAGTTGAGATTTATTACAACCATCTGAAAAAAAAAACTATTTTGAATTTTGTGGGGAAAAAAAACCTATTTATACCCTTTGGTCCTGGTATCCCATTCCTAGTTAAATGCCTCAAGGAGGCAAAGATAGAAAGAAACGTTCCATATAAAACAGAATATTCATAGTAGTACTCTTCTGTTACCAAAATATTAGAAATAATAAAAATGCTTACCAATTGGAATTAGTTATTATCCATGGAGTACGATTTGAATATAAAGATATTGTAAAAAAATAACAAATCAGGTGAAAATCAGAAAAAAAAAATGTAGTAAAATATATGCTCTGATAGAGAGAAATAAGCAAAACCATTAAGCAATATAGAAATAATTTAAAAAAAAAACTAAATAAAGCTGTCAAATGACTTTGAGTGCTACATATATAAAGATCCTTCTTGTTCTTGGAGCAGAGATTAGGCAATTCAATTACTTTCTTTTGCTGCAAAATTGTGGGATCAATAAGTATGTATTATTCCATATGTGGTTAAATGGAGTTTCTGTGCTATCTGGTTTTAATTAGTTATACTCAATGAGCATGTAAGATTCTAGAGAACAAGGAAGGACTATTTCACTTTGTACTTGTATCCTAAGCTCAAAACACAGTGCCTTGCAAAAAGTAGATGCTTAGTAAATGGGTATTAGTTCATTATTCAAGATATCTCTTTTGCCAATAGCTTTTTTTTAATATAATTCATGTACATTAGAAATCAAGCCTCATAAGATATCATGGTTTTGAGGTTTGTTGTTTGTTTTTTTAACTTTCCTACCAATGCATTTGTTGTATCAAAAACAAACAAACAAAAAAGCATGATTATACATGCATTTCCTTCACACAAAGTGCTAGATCTTAGCCAGGAATAAAATACTAACTTTAATCTTGCCATATTTAAAGGGCATGGTCACTTTTGACTCTATGTGCAGTTTAGAGAAAATATATTGTAAATGTGTACATGTCAGCATGACTCATAAAAGTCACTAGTTTACACTGATACAGCCTTGAAAATATAAATAAATTTGGTATTTATTGAAAATGTGTGTACTTCTCATTTTTGACTCATATTTGAAAATGGAAATAAATTGGGGTTAAACAAATTTCAGTGCTCATATAGTAATTAAGATAAGAGAATTGATTTAAAAAAAATCTCTTGCATGTTATACCAAGATGGAAACTCTTCAAGGAAGATCTGGTCTGGCAATGTATGTTTGTCTATTTTCTTGTTCCCATACTACTTAATTCCATGGAGACTTTTTGTCAAATTTGAAACAGAGTGATGAAATTTCTGGTCACAGAAACACAGACCAATGTGTAAAATGGTTATTTGTATACCTAAACAAATACATGTGCTCATACACATGTGCGGATATATGCATATAAATATACATAGATATATATCAAAGCATATATGTGCATCTACATATATACATACATTTATACCTATATACATTTACATAGTCATATACACATAGGGAATTAGATGACAGGGTATAGGCATGGGTGGAGAACCTGGGGTCTTGAGGCTATATGTGGCCTTCTAGGTCCTTGGGTGTTGCCTTTTGACTGATTCCAAGTTTTACAGAACAAATCTTTTTATTCAAGGAATTTGCCCTGTGAAGTTTGGATTTAGTCAAAGGGACACACTTGAGGACATTGAGGGTCAAATGTGGCCTCAAGGCCCCAGCTTCCACACCCCTGGCATAAAGTGATGTATCTTGAATTAGGAAAACTGAGTTTAAAACCTGTCTCAGATACTTACTAGCTCTGTGAACTTGGATAAGTCATTTAATCTCTCTCTGACTCAGTTTCCTTATCTGTAAAATGATGATAAGAATAACAGTATCTACATACCAGACTTGTTGTGAGGATAAAATAGTATAATATATTTAAAGTGCTATATAGATGCTAGTGAATATCCCATACATAAACACATACTTTATATGTATGTGTTGTTTTTAAAGAAATGATTCTTCAAATATTATAATACTAATTGATAATTGTATGGCATTTGTAGGTTTGCAAAACACTTTATATACATTCTTGAATTTGATCCCTACAACAACCTTAAATTAAGTGCTAGATATTTTATTATTCCCATTTTTTATATGAATAAACTATAACCCAGGGACTAAATGATTTACCCATAGTCAGATACCTAGGAAGTCTCAAGGGCAGGGTTTGAAACAATGTCTTCCTGTCTCCTAACCCATGATTCTTTCCATTACCCCACTCTTTGTACAGATATATACATCTTTCTTTACATTATCACACATTCACAAGCTAGAAAAAAGATATGAAAATACGAAAAATTCTCTATATGAGAGCTCACAATTTATTTAAAACAAATTTATGAGTTAGTTGCATATATATATATATATATATATATATAAAATTGTCCAAGAAAATAGAAGTGTAATCTTCCAGTGCTCAGACTGCATGACCTTTACTTCATTGCTCCTTTCTTTCAAATGATCAGCAATACCATCACTTCTCTGAGCCATCCCATCCCTAAGCCAAGGTCTTTCAGAAAAAAAAATGTGGAAAGATAGAGGTTTTAAAAATGATAGGTCTGCCTGCTATTCCAACTAGGGACATGAGATCTGTTGTCAAACCCCTTGTCAGACTAAAAGATTTATCTTTCCAATTGGCATTGATACTAAAATCTTTTTGGAAGATGATGATTTCCTATTCCCAAACTTTCTAAGTTTGAAACTTCTTTAATAAATAGAATTCCCTCTTTAAGTTAAACCCAAATAAGTAGGGTCTGAGGATGATCAGGAAGAAGATCATAATGATAATATAGCTAGCATCTAGGTAATGTTACATGGGGCAAAGTCATACAAAATCACAGATAGACACAGACAGATAGATACGTAGATAGACAGACAGACAGACAGACAGACAGACAGACAGACAGACAGACAGACAGATAGATAGATAGATAGATAGATAGATAGATAGATAGATAGATAATATGTAGGTATAAATCTAGATAGATCTATATGTGTACACATACACACACTGACATATCCATACAATAATTCAGGGGGATAGGTATTAATTTCCTTATTTTGCAAATGAAGAAACTGAGGCTGGGATGATTCAAGTGTGAATTGTCCAAGGTAACATAGGTAGGAAGGAGGTATAAAACTCAACTTTTGCTGTCTTCAAGCCTAACCTTTATTCATTAAATCATCTAGATATCTTGATAGAAGAAAGGTCCTCAATAAAATAAACCATGTTTCCTGATTAATTCTAGTTGACAAGAAACTTCAATGTTTGTGCTTCACTTATTATTTCAGTCCACCTTCAAATTTGTCCTGCCTGATTTCTACTGACATCTATGATGATCAACTGACATGGCAGGTATTTTTTCTACATTTGTTGCCTGCTCAGCTGTAGCCTACTTCTCTAGCCTGACTCCTAATAACATGCTTTCACTTACCTTAAGAATAGAGAGACCTAGTAGAGTGTATGATTCTGCAAAACCAGGTCCTCCAGGGAATGGAAGTGATCATTTTCCTTATACTTTAATTCTTTCCACTCATTAAAGAAAATGTTGCCTTCTGGGAAGAACTTTTAGCCAAACCACCTTTAGGTTTCCTAGCTTTAAAATCCCCATGGAGAAATGAAAAATCTGTCTGCTTAAAGTTCAAACCATAATACTTCTGGTTTTTTATGTGCTGCAGAAAAGAATTATATCAAATTCAACACATCAAAAATTGAATTCATTATTTTCCTCTCTAAACTAATTCTCACTCTAGTCTCCCCTATTGAAATATAATCTTGCTACTATCCTAACCTCAAAATCTGAGAGTGATGATGGCTTTCTTTTCCTTAAAATTCAGATGATAAAGAATGACATAATATTGGGTTTGGAATCTGGACACCCAACTTCATATCCTACCTACAAAGCATACTGATTTTGTTAACATTGAAATATCAATTCACCTCTCTGAGTTTTTATTAAGAATGTAGACTTGGAGTTGAAGACATTTGGGTCATCTAGTCCAATCACTTCATTTTATAGATGTGTAAATTGAGGGCCAAGGAAGTTAAGTGACTTATCCAAAGTCACACAATTAGAAAGTAAGAGAAATGGGATTTGAATGGAGGTCTTTTGATTCCAAACCCAGGATCCTTTCCAATTTCCAATCTATCACATTGCCTTAGAATCCATATCTGTATAATGATAATAATAATTTCTAAATTATCTTTCATCAAGGCATCTGACAGTGTATTAGACAAACTGTTGGGCTCAGAGTCAGAAAGATATTAATTCAAATCCAGTCCCATTTACCTGCTAGCTATATGACAAGATAAGTCACTAAAGCTCTGTTTACCTCATTTTCCTCAGCTATAGAAGTGGAATAATAAAACAGCATCCCTAGCAGAATTACACTTAGGATCAAATGATATATTTATAAAAATCTTGCATATAGGAGATGCTATAGAAATGCTTATTCCCTTTCTCTTTCCCCTAATACTGTTGTAAAACAAAAGGGTTTAATAAATTTAAAAATGGCAAGATGGCATCATAAAACCATGAAAACTCCATGTGCTCCCCCCATAACCAACTCAAATACCTATAAAATATGATTCTAAACAAATTTTAGAGCTACAGAACACAGAAAAGTGACAGAGAGAAACAAACCTTCCATGGAAGGCAGCCAGAAGGCCTCCAGGAAAGGTCCATCAAAGTGCCCTGGAAACAGAGCGCAGTCCCACATGAGCCCGAGGTTTTAGCCTCAGGGCGGCCCCAACCAGTTGCGGCTGGAGGGATGTCTGGAGAGTGGATCACCAACAGCTGTAACAGTTTTCAGAATTATCAATCCATTTATGCCAAAGGCAAAGTAAAAGGTCAATGTGGACTTTTAGAACAGGGGGTCTGAGAGTGCATTCTGGCCCTGGGATGGAAAAGTGGTGGGGTGTGGCAGCCCCCTCCACATGGCTGCTTCAGAACTCATGACCTGCAGATCGTCAGGGGGACAAGCAACCATAATGACAGGTAATTGCTCTTGCTTTAAACTGCTTAGCTCTGGATTGCGGTCTGGGGTGAAGGTCCTGGGGTATGTGACCAGGTGCCAGAGACTGTGGAGGCTTCAGAGAAGGCACCCAACTAATAGCTGCAGCAGCAGCAAAAACCCCAGCAATTTGGGACAAAGCCCTCCTCTTTGGAAGCAGAGTTCTAATGTGCCAAAAAGCTCAAAAGTCAAGTAATTGAGTGGCAACATGACCAAGCAAAGGAAGCAAAGTAAGCACAACTGTCAAACCTTAGTATTTTGGGGACAAAAAATGATCAAAGCATGGAACAGGAAGAAGACAACAAAGTCAGAACTCCTGTACCAAAAGCTTCCAAGAAAACCATGAACTGGTTGCAGGCCATAGAGAAACTTAAGAAGGATTATGATAACCAAATAAGAGAAGTGAAGGAAAAATTGGGAATAGAAATGAGAATGATGCAAGAAAATCATGAAAAGAGAGTCAAAAACCTGACTGAAGAAAATTATACCTTAAAAAATAGACTCAAATGGCAAAAGAGGGTCAATAAGCCAATCAGCAGAGAATCTGTCCATATTCTGTTGCATCTCAGTCTCAGAGACTGACATTGATAGATACTTAATAAATGTTTACTGATTTATTAGAGAGTGGTGCCGTGAACTTAGAATCTACATTTAAGGATATGTATCTTTCTTCCTTGGCTGCACTATCATGAGACTTTTCTAACTTTTCCAACAACCCTTAGGAAGCTCACTACTGTGATAAACTCATTGTCCCATAAGATCTCATTAGCCTTTGTACTCTATTCTCTGTCCCGCTAACTGTAGGACAGGACTATTAACTCCAAACTTCCTTATAAGAAGACAACTCACCTCAGGTATCCCTTCATTTTTCATGCTGACTTTTCTACTAGGCCCCTATGTCAAAGACCTTTTCTCTGCTTTCCCCCTTTTTGGCTTTTAGTTTTCTGTTTTCTTTCTTTTTCCCAACTAGATTGTAAGATCCTTGAGGGCAGAGATTGTCTTTCTTTTTTTTTTTCATAATTGTATATCCAGTTACTTAGACCAGTACCTGGCACATAGTAGGTACTTAAATCTATCTGTCTGTCTGTCTCTATCAATCTATATCTATATCTATATCTATCTATCTGTCTGTCTGTCTATCTATCTATCTATCTATATTTACTTGATCAGTGGACTCTATTTATTTGTGTATATTCTAACTCCTCTAACAAAATATAAACTCCTTGAGGGAATTTTACTGTCTTCATACTCATCACTTAGTATACTATCTTACATATCATAACCACTTAATAAATATTTCTTGGGGCAGAGTCAAGATGGCACAGAAAAGGCAGAGACTCAACTGAGTTCTCCCCCAAACTTCTCCAAATATCCTTAAATAATGCCTCAAAACAAATTCTAGAGTGTCAGAACCAACAAAAGTATGGAGTGAAACAATTTTCCAAGCCAAGACAACTTAGAAGGTCAGCAGGAAAGGCCTGTTGTGCCAGGGTCAGAGTGAAATACAATACTATGCAGGCTTTGCCAGAACAAACCAGGGCCCCGCAAACCAGCAGCAGGCTTTATGGGCAGTTCAATCAGTGGCAGAAATGATGGTTTCTCATTCCACAGATAGTAAGGGGGTGAGGATAGCAGGTCAGAAAGAGATTACAGGAGTCCCTTTCCTGGCACCAGGGGCAGAACTCTGTTCCATTGCCCATACTTGGATCTAGGTTAGAGTCCTGGTTCTCAGTTGCAAGGTGAAATGGAGTACTAGCACAATAGGGAATGTAGCTATAGGGGAGCAGAGACAAAGGTCACAGTTCCAGGGTGAAAAAGAGTACTTATTTTCACTCACAGACCAGAATACATGACAGGAGACTAGCAAACATACATATTCCTAAACCAGACCACCTTGGAAGAACTAAAAACTTACAGGTCCCCAGAATTACCTCTGAAAATAGCTGCACAAAAAACCTGAAGCTACAGAGGATTTCCCCTTCACACCAAAAACAGAGCCCCACTTTAGCATAGTGTTAAAAGTCAAGAAGAGGCTAGAAAATGAGCAAATAGAAGAAAAAGAGCCTCACTATAGAAAGTTACTATGGTGACAGGGAAAACAAAACACAAACTCAGAGGAAGATAACAAAGTCAAAACTTCTACATTCAAAGTCTCAGAGAAATATGAATTGTCCCCATACCACAAAAGAGTTGAAAATGTATTTTAAAAATCAAGTAACAGTATTAGAGGGGAAAATTGGGAGAGAAATGAGAGTGATTAAAGAAAATCATTGAAAAAAAGAGTTAACAGCATGGTAAAGGAGACACAAAAAATACTGAAGGAAAAAAAAATCATAAAAAACAGAATAGGTCAAATGGTGGGGCACAAAAAATACAATGAAAAGAATGTCTTGAAAAACAAAATTGGCCAAATGGAAGAAGAGGTACAAAAGCTCACTGAAAAAAAAAATAATTCCTAAAAAATTAGAATTGGACAAGTGGAAGCTAATGACATTATGGGACATCAAGAAACAATAAAACCATGTAAAAAGAATGAAAAAATAAAAGAAATATGAAATATTTCATTAAAAAAGCAAATATCTTAGAAAATTGATCTAGGGGAGCTCATTTAAGAATTATTGGATTACCTGAAAGTCATGATTAAAAAAAGAACGTAGACATCATCTTTCAAGAAATTATCAAAGGAAAGTGTGCTGATATTCAAAAACCAGTGGGTAATATAGAAATTGAAAGAATCTATTGATCACTCTCCTGAAAGAGAACCCCAAATAAAAATTTCCAGTAATTTTATAGCCAAATTCCAGTGCTCCCAGGTCAATAGAAAATAATGAAAGCAACCAAAAAGAAACACTTCAAATATCATGGAGCCATATTAAGAATAATGAAAGATTTAACAGTTTCTACATTAAGTATCAGAAGCCTTAGACTATGATATTCTGGAGGGCAAAATTGTTAGGATGACAACCAAAAATCATCTATCCAGAAAACCTGAATATAATCCTTTGAGGGGGAAAATAGCTCCTCAATTAAATAAGGGACTTCCAAGTAATCCTTATCTAAAGAACAAAGTTGAATAGAAAATTTGACTTTCAAATAAAAGACTCAAAATAAATATAAATACTAAATGGGAAAGAGAAATGATAAGGGATTCAATAAGCTTTGTCATTATTATGGCAGTTAGAAGGAGTAAACATAGATAGAGTACACAGGTATGAGTTGAATATGATGGGGTTGGAAGAAGGAATTCACTAGGATAAGGAGAAATGGAGAGGTAGAATGGGGTAAATTATCTGACATAAAAGAGACACAAAAGAGATTTTATGGTGTATGGGAATATTGGAGAGGATATGGAACATATGAACCCTACTCTCATTGGAATTTGCTCATAGGGTATAACATGCAGTCCAAAATCTATATTACCTTACAGGAAAGTAGGATGGGAATGGCATAAGAGAAGAGGAGTTGCTGATAGAAAGGAGGGCAGATTTGGGGAGGTAAAAGACAGAATAAAAAGAATTTTAAGAATGGCAAGTGGGGATGGAGCCAAGATGGCAAAGTAAAAGTGGGGACTTCTTTGAACTGTACCCCCAACCCCTCGAAATACCTGTAAAAAATGACTACACAAATGCTAGAGGAGTAGTACCCACAAAAGGAAAGAATGAAACAAATTTCTAGACCAAGACCACCATGAAAGTTGACAGAAGAGGTCTGTTGCACCAGTCTGAGAGAAGAGTGCAGTTCAAGGGGCAGCTAGGTGGAGGGGTGGCTAGGTTGTGCAGTGAATAGAGCACTGGCCCTGGAGTCGAGGACCTGAGTTCAAATCTGGCCTCAGACACTTAACAAAAAAACTAGCAATGTGACCTTGGGCAAGTCACTTAACCCAAATTGCCCTCCAAAAAGAAAAAAAAAGGGTGCAGTTCAGTGTGGACTATGCCAGCACAGACAGTACTGGAGCAGGCTTCAGGGGACTGAATCACTGGTAACTGTGGTGGTTTCCAGACATCTCAACCCACAAATACTGAAGACAACTTAGAAGGTCAATAAGAAAGGTCTGTCATACTTGAGTGAAAGAGGACCACATTTGGGCCCCAGCTCCAGGGGAGTATTGGCAGTGGTGGTAGTACTGGCAGGGAAAATGGTTGTTTCTTGAACACTCAGTCCAGAGATGATGGATGCACCAAGCTGTTGATCAGAGGGGTATTGCAGCAATATCTTTACTGGTGCTGAGGCAGGATGTTCTTGCTTTGTCCATGCTTCAATCTAGGTCACAATCCTGGTTAGCAGTCCTGGAACAAGGAAGAGAACTGGTGTGGCAAAGTTTGTGGCAGCAGTGAAAAGGGAATGAAGTAAAGAGAAGTAAACACCTCTCCTTTTATCCTACAAACTTTGAAGCACTGAAAATTTACTGGTCCTTAGAAATATGTCTGAAAACAGTTGCACAAAACCCCTGAAGTTTGGGACAGTATACAAACCACACTGAAACCAAAGACTTACATTAAAAAAGAGCTAAATAGTCAAGTTTTTGGCTAGGAGAATGAGCAAACATCAGAAAAAAAGATCAGACTATAGAATCTTACTTTGGTGACAAAAAAAAGATCAAAATATACAAGAAGAAGAAGATAATAAATTCAAAACCCCTACATCAAAAGCCTCCATGAAAAATATTAATTGTTTACAGGCCATGGAGGAACTCAAAATGGGTTTGAAATTCAAGTAAGAGAAGTAGAGGAAAAATTGAGAAGAGTAATGAGAGTGATGAAAGAAAATAATGAAAAACAACTCAATAGCTTGCTAAAGGAGACTCAAAAAATGCTGAAGAAAATAACACCTTAAAAAATAGCCTAACTCAAATGGCAAAAGGGGTCGAAAAAGCCAATGAGAAGAATGCCCTAAAGAGCAGAATTGGTCAAGTAGAAAAAGGTTGTTCAAAAGCTCACTGAAGAAAATAATTACTCAAAAATTAAACTAGAGCAAATAGAAGCTAATGGCTTTTTGAGAAATCAAGAAATGATAAAACAAAAACAAAATTTTTTAATAGAAGAAAATGTAAAATATCGCATTCAAAAAACCACTGATCTGGAAAACAGATGCAGGAGAGATAACTAAAATATATATATTGAACTACCTGAAAGCCATGATAAAAAAAAAAGAGCCTAGACAACATCTTTCAAGAAGTTATCAAAGAAAACTACCTTGATATTCTAGGACCAGAGGAGAAATTAGACATTGAATGAATCCACTGATCATCTCCTGAAAGAGATCCCAAAAGGAAAACCCCTAGGAATATTGCACTCAAATTCCAGAGTCCCCAAGTCAAGGAAGAAATATTGTAGGCAGCCAGAGACAAACAATTCAAGTACTGTGGAAGCACAATCAGCATAACACAAGATTTAGCTGCTTCTGAATTAAGGGGTTAGAGGGCTTGGAATATGATATTCCAGAGATAAGAGGAGCTAGGACTAAAACCAAGAATCACCTACCCAGCAAAATTGAGTATCATACTTCAGGAAAATTAACATACAAAGAAATAGAGGACTTTAAAGCATTCTTGCTGGAAAAAAAAAAAACAGAGCTGAATAGAAAATTTGACTTCCAAATACAAAAATCCTGAGAATGAAAAGGTAAATAGGAAAGGGAAATAATAAGGAATTTATTAAAGTTGAACTGTTCACCTTCCTACATGGAAAGATGATATTTGTAACTCATGAGACCTTTTTTCCATATTAGAGTAGATGGAGGAAATATATGTGTTTTTTACACATATGTAAGCATGTATATGAATATATACATATACCCATATGTGCATATGTATGTGTGTATACATATATGTATATATACACATATGCATTGTGTGAGAGAGAGAGAAAGAGAAAGAGAGCAGGGTGAGTTCAATACAAAGGGATGCTATCTAAAACACAAGATTAAGGGTGAGAAAGGAATGTACTGGGAGAAGGAGAAAGGAAAAAGCAAAATGGGATAAATTATTTCACATAAAAGAGACAAGAAAAAGCTTTTACAATGGAGAGGAAGAGGGAGCAGGTGAGAGGGAATGAGTCACCCTTACTCTCATCAGATTTGACTTAAGTAGGAATAACATACACACTCAACTGGGTATGAAAATCTATCTTACCTTATAGAAAAGTGAGGAAAAATGGGATAAGAGAGAGAGGGATTATTGAAAGTAGGGTAAACAGGAGGAGGGGATCATCAAAAGCAAACATTTTTGAGGAGGCACAAGGTCAACAGAGAGAACAGCGTAAATGGGGGCAGAATAAGATGGAGGGAAATATAATTAATCTTTCACAACATGACTGTTATGGAAGTGTTTTGCATAACTACATGTATCACCTATATAGAATTGCTTGCCTTCTCAATGAGGGTGAGTAGCGAGGGAGGAAGAGAGAATGTGAAACTCAAAGTTTTGAAAACAGAGTAAAAATTGATTTGCATGCAACTGGGAAATAAGACATATAGGCATGGGGTTATAGCAATCTGCCTTGCCCTGCAGAATAATAGAAGGGAAGAGGATAAGAGGAGTAGGAGTTCATAGAAACAAGGGCAGATTTGGGCAATGGGCAATCAGAAAGTATGCTATCTTGTGCTGGGGGAAGAGGGAGAGATGGGGAGAAAATTTGACACTCACAGACTTGGGGAAGTGAATGTTAAAAAGTAAAAATTAATTAATTAATTAATTAAAATATACATCAAAAAGAATGGAGAGGGTGAAAGGAGAGAGAGAGAGAGAGAGAGAGAAAGAGAGAGAAAGAGAGAAAAAGAGAGAGAGAGAGAGAGAGAGAGAGAGAGAGAGAGAGACAGAGAGAGAGAGAGAGAGAGAGAGAGACAGAGACAGAGAGAGAGAGAGACAGAGAGACATAGAGAGAGAGAGACAGAGAGAGAGAGACAGACAGACAGACAGAGACAGAGAGAGACAGAGAGAGAGACAGAGAGACAGACAGAGACAGACAGAGAGACAGAGAGAGAGAAGCCTAAATGGGGAAATAGGAGGGAGGGAAATACATAGTTGGTAATCATTACTTTGGGAAAAAATTACATCAAGTTTCTCCAATAGATACCTCATTTCTCAAATATGTAGAAATTTGAGTCAAATTTATAGAAGTCATTCTTCAGTCTAAAAATGGTCAAATTATTTAAACAAGCAGTTTTCTGACAAAGTAATCAAAGTTATCTTTAGTCATATTTTTTAAATGCTCTAAATCACTGATTAGAGAAATGCAAATTAAAACAACTCTGAGCTAACACACCACACACTTATCAGGTCGGCTGATATAACAGAAAAGGAAAATGACAAATGCTACAAGGAATATGGGAAAATTTAATTTATGTTGATGGCATTGGATTCTGATTAAATCATTCTGGAGAGAAGTTTTGAACTGTGCTCATAAGGGTTTAAGACCATGAATAGTTATGTATATACAAAAATATTTATAGCAGCTCTTTTAGTGGTAGCAAACAATCAGAAATCGAGGGAATGTCCATCAATTGCAGAATGACTGAACAAGTTGTATGATTGTTGTGGAATACCATTGTGCTATAAGAAATGAAGAGCAGGGATTTCTCAGGAAACCTGGAAAGTCTTATATGAACTGATGTAAAGCAAAATGAGCGGAATGAAAACCCTGTACACAGTAACAGCAATATTATATAATCATCTACTGTGAGTAACTTAGTTTTTTCAACAATATAATGATCTGAGACAGTTATGAAAGTCTAATGAAGTAGGGTGCTATCCATCTTCAGAGAAAGAAGTGGTTGAGCCTTGATGCAAATTGAAGACATTTTTCCTTTACTTACTTTTTGACCTTGATCTTTGTTTTATTTCACAGTATGACTTACATGGAAATGTCAAATTGATTGCCTTCTTAATTAGCTGGGAGGGTGGGGGGAGGAAGAGAATTTGAGACTCCAAATTTAAAAAAAAAATATCATACTCTTTTTTACATATAATTGGTGAAAAATAAAATATCTAACAGAAAAATATAAAATAAATAAATATTTCTTTATTGTAATTGGATTAGATCCATAATTGCCCCCTAAAAAACACTGAACTCCTTGGCCTCTTATTCAAGATTACTAGTAATTTCATCCAAAACTTTATTTTGCTTCTATTCTTTTACAAAAAAAATGGTTCTTACCCTTTTTTTTCTAAAATAAAAATCACAGAAACTTCCTTTACTCTTAAAAAAACTTAAGCTTTAGTTTATGTGGGCTACGTTAACTTTTGTTCACCAAATTAGCAATTAAAATATCTTAGTATTAAGATGAAAAGTATTTTGATCTTAAGGCTGACTGAAAGGTTCTTAGGTGCATTTTGAGATGGTTATGCTTTGTGAAACATTGCACTACAAGAAACCTGCCAAAATATGCTGCACATGTTTTTAACTCTTGGCCTTTGCTCATGTTGACACCCTGCTTGGTGGTCTCTCATACTCCATATGTTTCGTCACCCTTGCAATATAGAAAAAAACATATATAGGTTAATATGGATATAATTATACCACCATTCTTTGTTTTTATTAAAGCATATGCACTAAATGGCATATTGGAATATTTTTCCTAGAAAAATTATTTTAAAAAATACAAATTTTTATTTATTTCTTTTAATGAAAGTACATGCTGCACTGAGTAATGTTTTTTTTTAATCTCTCTGGGAGTTTTGCAAATGGGGGAGTGTTGTTTAAACTGCATATTTTGGAACTAATTGTACTGCAAAAGATAAGAGGAAAATTTTAATAGAACACATTGAGGGAAAGTAAATCACATTATGTGAAGACTCTGAGTTAATGAAAAAGCATGAAGAATTGGAGGAAGATGAGGAGATGATTGAAAATACTGATTCCAGACACTGTAAAACTGGTTAAAAGAGGGAGGCGGAGTCAAGATGATGGAGTAGAAGGGGCTCTGGCTTCCACCTTAACCAATCAATGTAAAAAGGGGACTCTGGACAAACATTGGAGCTGCAGAACCCAAAAAATGACACAGAGAAGCTAACCTCCTGCTGAGGACAGGCCAGCAGGCCAGCAGGAATTGGCCAGCACAGCACTCTGGGAGCTGAACCCAAGCCTGTGTGAGCCAGAGGTTTTAGCCCCAGGGTGGGCCTTACCAGCTGCCAGCAGCAGGGACTACAGCTCAGCAGCAGCTGTGGCCCTTTCCAGAATTATCAACACATAGATGCAAAGGACAGTGAGAGGTCAGTGCAGTCTGGACTTTGGGACCCAGTAAGTGGGAGTGCGTCGGCTTTTGCCTCCAGGGCAAAAAGTCACTGAGATACACACAGCCAGCCTGTGCCATGTGGTAACTTCAGCTCCTGGCCTGCAGAGTGTAGGGGGGGCCAAGCAAACAATCTGTGGGGTAATCACTCTTGCTTTAACCTGCTTGGATCTGGATTGCAGTCTAGGGTGGATGTACTAGGGCATGTGTCCAGCTTTCCAGAGCGTGTGGAGGCCTCAGAGAGAGCACCATCTAATACCTCCAGCAGCTGAGAAAACTCCAGCGTTTTGGACCAAAGCTCCCCTGTCTAGTGGCAGAATCCTACTGTGGCAAAAAAGCCCAGGGGTCAAGTGACTGAGGGGCAACATCACCAGGCAAAATAAACAGAGCAGACAGAAGATTCCAACATTAGACTCCTATTTTAGGGACAAAAAGGAGCAAAGCATGGAACAAGAGGAAGACAGTGAAGTCAGAACTTCTGCACCAAAAGCTTCAAAGGAAAATACGAGCTGGTTATAGGCCATAGAGGACCTTAAGAAGCAGATAAGAGAAGTGGAGGAAAAGTTGGGAAGAGAAATAAGAACGATGCAAGAAAATTACCAAATGAGAGTCAACAGCCTGACTGAAGAAAATAACACCTTAAAAATAGACTAACTCAAATAGCAAAAGAGGCTCAAAAAGGCAATGAGGAGAAGAATGCCTTAAAAAGCCAAATTTGCCAGATGGAAAAAGAATCTCAAAAGCTCAATGAGGAGAATCATTGCTTCAGAATTAGATTGGAGCAAATGGAAGCTAATGACTTTATGAGAAATCAAGATGCTGTTAAACAGATCCCAAAAAAATGAAAGAATATAAGGCAATGTGAAATATCTCATGGGAAAAACCACTGACCTGGAAAATAGATCCAGGAGAGATAATTTAAAAATTATTGGGCTACCTGAAAGCCAACCTAGAAATCATCCTCCGGGAAGTTCTCAAAGAAAACTGCCCTGATGTTTTAGAATCAGAGGGAAAAATAGAGGTTGAAAGAATCCACCAATCACCTCCTGAAAAAGATCCCAAAAATAAAACTCCTAGGAATATTATAGCCAGGTTCCAGAATTGCCAGATTAAAGAGAGAATATTACAAGCAGCCAGAAAGAAACAATTTGAATATTGTGGAAACACAATCAGGCCATGGAAAAGCTCAAAAATAGTTCTGAAAGTCAAGTAAGACAAGTAGAGAAAAAATGAGGAGAGAAATGAGTGATGATATAAAATCACGAAAAATTAATCAACAGTTTGATAAAGGAGAGACAAAAAATACTGAAGAAAATAACACCTTTAGAAAACAGACGAAGTCAAATGATAAAAGTCCAAAAAAACAAAGAGTAAAAGAATGCCTTAAAAAAGCACAATTGGCCAAATGGAAAAGGATATCCAAAAGCTCACTGAAGAAATACTTGCTTAAAAATTAGAATGGAGGCTTAGAGAAGATGGTGGAGTAGAAACACAAACATGGTAAAATTGCCCTGATATTCTAGAACCACAGGGCAAAATACAAATGCAAAGAATTCACTGATCACCTCTTGAAAAAGATCCCAAAATGAAAACTCCTAGGAATATTATAGCCAAATTCCAGAGTTCCCAGGTCAAGGGGAAAATATCACAAGCAGTCAGGAAGAAACAATATGAGTATTGTGGAAACACAATCAGGATAACAGAAGACATAGCAGCTTCTATATTAAGGGATAAAATGGGCTTAGAATATGATATCCTGGGGGTCAAAGGAGCTAGGACAAAAACCAAGAATCATCTACCCAGCAAAACTGAGTATAATGCTTCAGGGGAAAATATGGTCATTTAATGAAATAATAGATTTTCAAAAATTCTTGAAGAAAAAACCAGAGCTGAATAGAAAATTTGACTTTCAAATACAAGAAGCAAGAGAAGCATGAGAAGTCAAACAGGAAAAAGAAATTGTAAGGAACTTATTAAAGTCAAACAATTTATACTAGCACATGGAAAAAAAGATAATTTAAACTCATAACACTTTTCTCAGTTTGAAGATAGTTGAAGGGAATATGTGTGTATACATACATACATACATACATACATACATACATGTATGTATAGGAGAGTGTATGTGTATAAATATATATGGGAGCGTGGGCATATGTGTGTTCATATATACATAGACAGAGGGCACAAGATGAATTGAATCAGAAGGGATGATATCTACAAAATAAAATTAAGAGGTGAGAGGAATTTATTGGGAGAAGGAGAAAGGGAGAGATAGATTAGGGTAAATTATCTAATCCAAAAGAGGCAAGAGGAAACTGTTACAATGGAGGGAAAAAGCAGGAAGGTGAAAGGGAATGGGAAAACCTTATTATGCTCATTTAATTTGTCTTAAGGAGGGAATAACATACACACTCAACTGGGTATCTTACTCTAGAGGAAAATAGGCTGGTAGGGGATAATAGAAGGGAGGGCAGTTTGGGGTAGAGGGTAATTAGTAGCAAACATTTTTGAAAAGGGATAGTATCAAAGGAGAAAATGGAATAAGTAGGGGGTGGGAGATGATGTAGGGAAATACAGTTAGGCTTTCACAATAATAACTACTATGGAAATGATTTGGATATCTACACATATACAAAGTATATTAATTTGCTTATCTTCCCAGTAGGGGGTGGGTGAGGAGGGAAGAAGAGAAAAAAACTGGAATGCAAAGTTTTGAAAACAAATGTTTAAAAAATTTTTGTTTTTTACACACAACTGGGAAATAAGATATACAAGCATTGGGATATAGAAATCCATCTTGCTCTATAGAAAGTTAGGGGCTGATGGGGGAGGATATAAGAGAGAACAGATTGGGAGAAGGGATATTCAGTAGGCTTGCTATTTTCAGGTTGGAGGAAAGACAGGGAGAAAAATTGTAACTCAAAATCTTGTGGAAATGAATGTTGAAAACTAAAAATAAATAAATAAATTTTAAAAATTAAAAATTAGAATGGAGCAAATGGAAGTTAATGACTTAATGACAAATGAAGAAACAAAAAAACAAAAGAATAAAAAAAATCGAAGACAATGTGAAATATCTCACTGGAAAAACAACAGACCTGGAAAATAGAGCCAGGAGAGATAATTTTAAAATTATTGGACTACCTGAAAAGTCACACAAACAAAAAAAGAGCCTAGACATCCTCTTTCAAGAAGTTATCAGGGAAAACTGCCCCAATATTCTAGAGCCAGAGAGTAAACTAGACATTGAAAAAAATCCACCAATCATCTCTTAAGGAGATTCCAAAATGAAAACTTCCTGGAATATTATAGCCAAATTCTACAGTTCCCAGATGAAGGAGAAAATATTGCAAACATCCAGAAAAAAAAAACAATTCAGGTAATGTGGAGTCATAGGATAACACAAAATCTATCAGCTTCTACATTAAATACTGGAGGGTTTAGAATATGGTATTCTGAAGTGCAAATGAGCTAAGATTACAACCAAGAATCATCTATCCAACAAAACTTAGAATCATCATTCTGGGAGGAAATGGACATCATATATTATCTATCAATGAGATAGAGGACTTTCAAGTATTCTTGATGAAAAGACCAGAACTGAATAGAAAATTTGACTTTCAAATACAAGACTCAAGAGAAGCAGAAAAAGGTAAACAGGAAAGGGAAATCATAAATGACTTATGATGGTTAATTTTTTTTTACATTCCTACATGGAAAGATGATATGTGTAACTCATAAGACCCTGTATCATTATTATTGTAGTTAGGAGAATATTTAGAGAGAAAGAGCACAGAAGTGAGTTGAATATGAAGGGATGATATCTAAAAAATAAAATGAAGGGGTGAGACAAGAATATACTGGAAGAAAGGAAAAGGAAGAGGTAGAATGGGGTAAATAATTTCATGTTAAAGAGGCAAGAAAAAGCTTTTACAGCATAGGGGAAGTGGGGGGAAGTGAGGGGGAGTGAGTAAATGTTAATCTTATCAGAACTGACTAGGAGAGGGAATATTATACACACTCAATTGGGCAAAGAAATCTATTTTACCCTACAGGAAAGTAGAAAGGGAAAGGGATAAAAAAATGGTGGGGGAAGTTTGATAGAAGGGAGAGCAGATTAGGGGAAATAGTAGTCAGAAGGAAAACACTTTTGAGGAAGGAAGGGGTAAAAGGAAAGAGAGAAAAGAATAAATGGGGTGGGGAATAGGATGGAAGGAAATACAGTTAGCAATAGTAAATGTGAAAAAAATTTGAAGCAAATTTCTTTCATAAAGGCTTTATTTCTCAAACATATCAAGAACTGAGTCAAAGTTACAGGAATAAGAGCCATATCAGTCCCAATCCACAAAGGGCTCACATTCCAATGAGAAAGTAACATGCAATCAACTACATATATATAATGTGTATATGTGTGTGTACATATATGATACACATACATAAGACAGATCATTGATAGATAGATCAAAAGATATGCTCAGTTTTCAGATAAAGTAATCAAAACTATCTATAACAATATGAAAAATAGACTCTCACTATTTATTGGAGTAATGCAAATTAAAACAATACTGAGATACTACCTCATTCCTATTAGGTTGATTAATAAGACAGAAAAGGAAAATGACAAATGTTGGAGGGGATGTGGGAAAAATGAGACATTAATGCACTGCTCGTGGAGTAATGAACTGATTCAACAATTCTATAAAGCAATTTTGAACTATGCCCAAAGGGTTATAAAACCATGCACACCCTTTGAAATAGCAATACCACTACTAGGTCTATATCCCAAAAGAGATTTTAAAAAAAGGAAAAGAACCTATATGTACAAAAAAATATTTATGGAAGCACTCTGCTGGATACAAATAATTAGAAACTCATAGAATGTCTATCAATTACAGAATGGCTGAACAAATTATGGTGTGTGATTGTGATGGAATAATATTGTCCTATAAGAAATGATGATCAGGACACTCTCAGAAAAACCCAGAAAGACTTATATCTACTGGTATAAAGTTAAATGTTCTGTCTACAATATAACAGCAATGTTGTAAGATGACCAGCTATGAATAAATTAGCTAACCTCAGGTATAGAATGATCCAAACCAACTCTGAAAGACTTATGATGAAAAATGCTTTCTATCCCCAGAGAGAGAAGTGATGGTGTCTGAATACAGATTGAAGAATACTTTTTTTTACTTTACTTTTCCTGAGGGTTTTTGTCTATATTTTCTTTCACAACATGACTATTACAGAAATTATTTTCATCACTACACATGTACACTCTACATCAAATTGCTTGCCTTCTCAGTGTGATGGAGGGAGGAAGAGAGAACTCAGAGTTTTAAAAATTAATGTTATAAAGATTTTTTACATGTAACTGTTGAAAAATAAAATACTAATTAAAAAAATATATCAGTCTCAATCCACAAAGGCCTCACTTTCTAATGAGAAAGATAATATGCAATCAACTACATATATGTATGTGTGTATATATTTATATATGTGTACATATATATGATACACATATGTGAGACAGGCGATAGATAGATAGATAGATAGATAGATAGATAGATAGATAGATAGATAGATAGATAGATAGATAGAAATAGACAGGTAGATAGATAATTTATATAAGCCACTCTCATTAAGGGGAACTTTTGAAGTTTTGTTGTAGGAGGTTGGATTTGAGCTATGTCTTTAAGGAGGCCAGGGGATTCAGAAGACTAAAGTGAGGGGGAAGAAGATTATTTCAGGTATGGGATTCAGCCAGTGAAATGCATATTCTGCAGATGGTGTGTCTTGTGTGAGGAACAGCGAGGAGTCCAGTGCCATTAGCTTGTAGATTAAATAAAGGGAGTAAATCTCTCAGAATCTTGGAAAGATAGGAGAGGAGTAGATTATGAAGGGCTTTAAAATTGAACAGATTTTATATTCGATCCTGGGTTAAAGAGAGCTACTTGATTTTACTGAGCAGAGGTTAAGTACAACATGGTCAGAATTCTTACTTTCAGGATAACCATTTCTATCTGTATGGAGGGTGCACTAGAGTCTAGAGGTCCTGTTGAGTGTTCAGGTGTGTCTCTTCTCTAATTCTTTCATCTTGAGCCTCCACTACAGAATGTTCCTTCCAAGGTTAAAGCCCACTGATAAACATACCAGAGTCAAATAACCAATTAACCAGAACTAATTTACATCATTTATTTTTAAAATGATATTTAATGTACAAATGCATCAAGAACGGAATTACAAATCTTTCCCCCCAATCATACCTAGTGATAAACTCCTCCAACTACAAACTCCAAATGTAGTTGATATCTACTGAGAGATAGTTCAAATTTAAATATATTTCTATAAAGAATTGATTTCACCAAGTTGACTTTTACATTTTGATAATTACTGAATATATTTGCATGGATCCCTCAGGGTTTCCCTCAAAGCTTCACTGTTGGACTGGCAGGCTGCAAAATGTAACATGAACTTTGTCTCCTGGACATTCAATGGCTCACCATTAGGACATTTTAAAAATTAAGGATTGAAGTTGTCTCTAACACTTCACCCAAAAGTAAAAAGCACAGACAAAAGAGAGACCCAAAGAAAAATTATAAAGCCTTCAATGAAATCATAGGCCACATGCTAACCCCTGTAAGTAGTGGGGGCATGCTGGGGAGGGGATAAAGACTTGAAGACTCCATCACCCCTCATCAGATATTCTCCATAAACAGGTTCCTCAACCTTGACCAGCCCAACAAACCAAGTCTGATGAGCAGATTCCCCCAACCCAATGAAACCTCACAATCTTATCTGCCTAGGAAAAAGAAATCCTCATCTTTATTTAGGTACTGTATGATACTGGGATAATTTGGACAGAATTAAGATATAGTTGCTAATGTGTGTGTGTGTGTGTGCTGATTAATGGGGGTAAAATTAATTGACTGAGTTGAAAGCTGTGCCTGCTTCTACAAATGCAGAAGAGAGTTGATTGGTATAACTTTAGATGTGGGTTATTATAAATAATGAAGTGATTATTTATTTATTTATTCATTCATTCATTCGTTTGTTCATTCATTCATTCATTCATTTATTTATTTTGCCTTTTGGAGGGCAATTGGAGTTAAGTAACTTGTCCAAGCTTACATGGCTAGTATTTTTGTGTGGGTGTTAAGTGTCTCAGGCCGGAACCGAACTTGGGTCCTCCTGACTCCAGGGCCAGCGCTTTACTCACTGCGCCACCTAGCCGCCCTGAAGTGATTTTTTAAAAACGATTGTTGATTGACCCATTCTGAAATCACAACTGGATATTGTTACTGTATTTTTCCTCTACTTTAAATTGTCTATTTAGTGAAAAAAAAAAACTTGTATCTAGCTACAGCTTTGGTAAGCTAGCCTTCATTTGCCATCCTTGTTGTACTTAGGGTTGTCATTTGGATGACAAACAAGAACTGTTTATCTTTCAGATTTACTGGATTTTCTGTTATCAATAATTGTGTGCACATTACATGTATCAATGGTGAGTGGAATCATTTTCATAAGAAATTTAGATTTTTTGTTACTTATGTTTCAACCACAGCGTAAGATCTCTGCCTGAGGTAAGCACATTAGTGTTAGATTAGTTGAAGCAGACAATTTTGAGGGTATGATATTTTTCAAAAAAAAGGACTGCTCAGATAACCCCAGGGCTATTGAATACAACTATAGCTCCAGTCTAGTGAGAAGACTATCCTATGGCCTGAGCCACCTGTGGGGAGGGTTGTGACTATAGCTCCCACTGTATCCACACATGCTGCTTCATTATTTGCCCATTGCCACAGGACTTTGAGGTGGGAGTAAAATAATAAGGAATAATGAAATAGTAAAATGTAAAATTTTATAGGTACAATGGTAAGTGGAAGAGAAGAAGGGGAATGATGGGGGGAATATAAGAGTGGGCAGACTGTGGGAAGGGGTAATCAGAATGTTTGCCATCTTGGGGTGGGGGTAGGGGAGAGATGGGGAGAACTCAAAACCTTGTGACCTTTGACTTCTGGAAATCAATGATGAAAACTTAAAATAAATAAATTCTTGAAGAACTGCTAGCAACCCTCATACCTGAGGTACCAATACTTCCTTAACACCCTGTACTTCCCTATAATATGTAATAATACACTATACTACAATACACTATAGTATGTTGTACTTTAAGGTTGGCTGAGCCCTTTATGTGTGTCACTTCTTTTGATCTTCATACTGATTCTAAAAAGTAAGTGCTATTATTATCCCCATTTTACAGATGAAGAAACAGGTAATGATTGTCTTAGATAGAATCTGAATTCAAGTCTTCCTAACTCTAAGTCACTGATCTTTGAACTGTGTCACCTAGTTCTCAGTTTCAGATATAATCTAATTTTCTATATTGTTATTGTTGTTATTTAGTCATTTTAAGTTGTGTTTGTCTCTTCAGGAACCCTTTTAGGGTTTTATTGGCAAAGATACTGGGTTGGTTTGCCATTTCAGAAACCTAGTCAAATAGGATTAAGTGATTTTCCCAGGGCCATACAGCTAGTAAATATCTGAGACTGGATTTTTAACTCACTAACCTGGATTTTAACTCATTTCCTGACTTCAGGCCCAGCAATCTATTCACTGTGCCACCAATCAAACCAACCAAACCAATCCAAAAAAAATACATGCACACAGAGATGTATATATGTGAATATCATATATAGACAACTTTCTAACTTTATCTCTACCTGTATAACTTTCTAGAGATATATCTATACATATACATATATAAAATGATATATATATATATAAAATACAGATTATGTAATTATATACAAATGCACCTGTCTCCACATAGGCATATAATGTGACATTCAATGTACTGTATGTATAACATATATATACGCACATATATATGTGGCACATAGAAGATGTAAAAAATATGTCTATATACTCTGGGTCATATACATATATGCAATATATATTCTTGCTTATTCATGTGCACATGTGTATATGCATATATATGTATTATATTCCTATATATGAGTTAAACATTTGTATGTAGGCATATATACACATTTCTGTATACATACACATACATACATACAAAACTGTCTTTAAGCTAAATGATACTAGATACTATTCCTCTGATTTATTTCCAAAAATAAATTATCATAATTTCTCCTCAATGCTTATTTCTTAGCTAGAAAAATTCTTAGGAAGGTAGGTTACCACCAGATATTGGTGGGTATTGAATTTCAGACTAACAATGTGACTTTTTTAGGCAATCAGGAGTTACTGACAATTCTTGAAGGGAAAACTAACATAACCAGATCCATGAATAAGAAAATTTATACTGGCAATAGAATGAAGGAAATACAAAACTATTTGTAAATGGGAAGAACAGTGCACAGTTATGCGCTATGCCTTAAGCTGGAGAGTCTATTGGAGGGCACCTTTGATTTTGAATGGCCTTTAACTCATACTATGTGAATAGCATTTGAAGGAAATGGAGAAGGAAAGATACTTAGGGGGAAGACTACTATCTTCAAGGATTTGAAATGGTACCATTTAGAAATGAGATTAGATTTTTTTTTCTGTTTGGCCCCAGAAAACAGAACTGGAAACAGTGGGTAGAATTTGCAAAGAGGTGGATGGATTTAAGAGAAAATAAAACAAAACAATTAGTGCTATCCCAGAGAAGTGATGCCAGCCTCAACAGGCAGTGTAGGTTTATCCTCAAAGGAGGACTTCAGCCAAAGAAGGATAACCACCCTAAGGAATGTTTTCGATGAGTTTCTTTTCAGAAATGGTTAAACAATGGGCAAGCATTTATTAAGTATTTTTAACATGCCATGCACTTCACTAAATACCCATGATACAAAAATCAACAAAACAAAGGCTTTACCTTATTAAGGGAGAAATGTAAGTTGAAAATAAAAGCAACTACATACAATATTACCTCACTAAAAAGGTGGGGAATGGGAAATGCTTGTTCTTAAGGTAGAAACAAACTGAGTCCTGAAGTAGGTGAGGGATGGGGATGAGAAAGGGATGAGGAAGAACATTCCAGAGATGAGGACAGTCAATGAAAAAATATGGAGTAAGTAATATCACTTCTAGGGCTGTATCCCAAAGATATCATACAAGTGGGAGGAGGCCCTGTATGTACAAAAATATTCATAGCAGCTCTTTTTGTGGTGGTAAAGAACTGGAAATCAAAGGGATGCCCATCAATTGGGGAATGGCTAAACAAGTTGTGGTATATGAATGTGGAATATGAATACTATCGTACTATAAGAAATGAGGAGCAGACAGACTTCATAATAACCTGGAGAGACTTCTATGAACTGATGCTGAGTGAGGAGAGTAGAACAAGTTGAATTTTGTATATAATTACATACACATTGTATGTGTGATGACTAACTTTGATAGACTGTGTTCCTCTCAGCAATGCAAAGTTATAAGACAACTCCAAAAGACTCATGATGGAAAAGGGTATCCACATCCAGAGAAACAACTACAGAGTCTGAATGAAGCTTGAAGGAGACTACTTGCTCTCTCTTTTGTGTTTTGTTTTGTTTAGTTCCCTCTTTCTCCTTGTTCACTCCATTGGCCATAATTCTTCTTTACAACTTGACTAATGTTTAATGCAAAGGTATTTGTAGAACCTGTAATGTTTTGCATGCCACCATGTGGGGGGGAGGGGAAGGAAGGGGAGAGTGAGGGGGAGAAAATTTGGAACTCAAAGGATTATGGGATTGAATGTTGTAAACTAAAAGTAAATACATTATTTAAAAAAGAAAAAGAAAAATATGGAGTCATGATATGAATATTTTTATAGGAGGAATAGCAAAAGGACTCATAGTTTTCATGAGATGGCCGCATGGTCTCTTTCCCCTGTGACATTCAGTGATTCTATGTTTTGTGTGGAAGTCAGTCAAGACACCAACTTATGAGGCTTACATTTCTAATTTATCCTGTATATAACTTCTTTTTACACAGTTATTTATAAGTTGTCACTTCCATTGCTCAATACTTGAGAGCAGGTACTATTTTTTGTATCTCATGGGCTTAGCACAGTACTTGGATTATAGCAGGTGCTAAATAAATACTGACTGAACATTTTCAAATAGGTTTATCTTGCTAACTAATAAAAGACAATGAACTTAAAGACCCTGGATAAATTGGGACTGTGGTCATATGGTAAAAATAAATTCAAAACAATTTATCAGTTGCCTGAAGGTTCTAAAACTTAACCCATTTCTGAAACATTATCTTCCATTTTCTCCAAATAACATAATCTTTAAGATCATCTTTGAGTATATACTTAACACTCCCCAGAAATAAAAATAAACACATTCTCTCAATTTTATATCAATTTTAAAAGTCAACCCATTTAGAAATTGTTTAGAGAAAAACATGTAACTAACACTATTATTCAAATTTTAATAAAATAAAAACAATAATAATTTATTTGTTTAGGATTATCTTGTGACTCTCTGTGAACTTATAAAATGTCATTTCTTTTGTAGGTTCTTTTTATGTCCTACTCTGAAACTTCACTGTGGAGGGGTTGTCAATGATAGTACTAGCAAAGGATAAGCTCTTGAATGTTCTGCCAAGCTTGAAAGGCCCAAAAGGTTAGACTAGTAATGGGTTATGTCTGTTTTTAGATGACCGATTTGCAGATATTTAGAGAGGCTCATTATTAACTTTGCTACATAATAGTGAATCTTTTGGCTATTGCAATTATTGAAGACTTTTTACAGTACTTACTTATAAATGGGTTTCCCTTCTGTGTACTCAGCCAATCAGAAAGCAGCAGCACCAGGATGCCCAAGCAAAAAGTGGAACCCAAAATAATAGAAGGGACTTATCCAAAGTAGGTACCTGCACAGTAATAGAAAAAGCTATCCTTTGGGTGAACTTATGGCATAGAGAAATTTATTATAATATCATTATTATACATACATACCCCTCAATGGGATTTTCTCTATGCATTGTGGTTAATCGTATGCACAGTTCCACTGTGACTAGGACCCTTTCCCTATTGCCTAATCCCTTAATAAACCCCTCTTACCTTTTTAATATTCATAATTTCTGTTATGTAATTGCACCTTTACTCTACAAAAATCTATCCTGTATTCTCCAAACTTCCTGGTTCCTCTTGGAACTTAGCCCACTTCATGAAAGGCATCCATCTGAATAAATGCTTATACTTGCATTAGAGGTGGTCTGACTGTGAATTCTTTGAGGTGGTTCCACTACAACACATCATGAAACCACGACAATTTTTGGCGCCCCTGGGTAGGCAGCGTCTCTACTCTGACGCACTCCCTCCACTTGGAGTAGAGTCTCATGAAACCAGAACAGGTTCATTCCACTCATAGATAAAACTGGAAAGAAGGCATACTAAAAGCATAGATAAATGAGATTTAGATTGGACACCCAATTTAGACTCTATATTATGTATATATAGATATATTTTATATAGAGGTACATATTTATGTGGATGTAGATATACATACAGGTATTTGAATTCCTATTTTCTGTAAGAAACAAGGGCAATAAAATAATTTCTTTAATACGAATTTAAGGAAATGAAACACCGTACAATGATACCTTATAATTACTTTCTAGCAATTCTATTCAAACATACTTTGTATTTCTAACTTGCTTTTGCCTATTTAATCAATTTCAAGAGTACTCAACTCTCTTCCTGAAACTGGTAACAGATATCCCGCTCAAGCTGTTTGTCTTTATGCTGTGCTGAGGTTTCAAGGCTTTTGAATAGCAGCATTTTACGAACTTTTACAATACAAACTAAACAGTTTCCCTTACAGCTCTCAGACTCGTATCCACTCCATTGTCTGAAGCAATCCAGGCTCTGGAGAAGCTTGTAGCATCTGATAGTCAAAATAAAGGCAGAAGCCCTTTGGCTATTACCTCCCAGAGACTGGTTCCAAGTGAACTTAACCAAAACTTAATTAACACAAACAATTATCATTTTCTTTCCACTTGACTATTCCTCTTCTCTGGATCAAAGTTTATTTCAGTTAATATATAATGGAGTCTTACCTAAGCTCCCAGCTAACTCACTCTTGCCCCGCACCTCTGATCAATAGCTCATTTACATTTTACAACTTTCACACCCCAGGTTACAGACCCCAGCAGGCATTCCTTTGCTGACAGTACTTTAAAGTGGCCAAAACTCGATGGAATATCCCCAAGTACAGAAAGCACTTCTTGAACAATTATGCAGAGACTAATTTCTTCACCAAAGCAAGACCCTAGGTAACAAACACTTAAAAGCTAAGGACGCAATTCATTTGATGGACCTTCAGTAAGAACTCAGCTGCACTAATTTAAATGGGAACAGAAATAGTATTCACAAAAAAAGATTGTATCGTTTACTTTTAATCCTAAAAAAATTAATGAATATGCCTACTATGGACAAAGGGATTTCATGACATTCATTTAGTCAGTTAGAAGATAAACAATTATTAAACATCTGTTATGTTTTAGGTACCATGCTAAGCACTGGGGCTACAAAGAAAGGCAAGAGACAGTCTCTGTTCTCAAGGAGATAAATCTAATTGGAAAGAAAACATGTAAGCAACTAAGTACAAAATCGTTAATTAAGGGTAAATGGGAAATAATCAACAAAAGGAAGTCACTGGTGTTAAGAGGATCAAGAAAATCTTCCAGCAGAAAGGAAGATTTTAACTGGGACATGAAGGAAGCCAGAGAAGGTAGAGCATTCCATGCATGGGGACAGCTAGAGAAATTTCACCATGGATAGGAGATGGGGGAACCTTGTTGGAGTTTCCTAAGATATTTAGGCCCGGAGGAAACTTTTTTGTTGTTGTTCAGTCATTTCAGTCATGTCTGACTCTCTGTGACTACAATTGGGGTTTTTCTTGGCAAAGATAGTGGAGTGGTTTGCCATTTCTTTCTCCAGCTCATCTTAACTGAGGCAAACAGGATAAAGTGAGGTCACATATCTAGTAAGTGTCTGAGGACAAATATGAACTCAGGTCTTTGTGACTCTATGCCCGGCATCCATCCACTGTACCAACTAGCTGCCCATGGAAGATACCTTAAATAGCAACTAATCTAAACCCTTCTTTTTATGGGCAAAGAAACTAAAGTCAGAGAGATGAAGTCACTTGCCTAAAGTCACAGAAGATATAGTAAATGTCAGAGTCTGGATTTGAATTCATGTCTTCCTTAAAAGCCAAGGTTCTGCACTAAACCAAGTTGCCTTTTGTAACACAATATTGCTATTGGCACATCTTTTACAATATTTGATGCTGCTTTCTCCTCTATATAGAAAATCAACTAAAACATTCCTACTTTGTCATCAGACAAATGGGAATTAAATAATAAGATGCCTTAAAACTTGGACAAAATTTTTAAAAGCTGGCATATACAACTTAAATATTATATTTCTTTTCTTATTCTCATTTGTCACAATTTACATAAGATGTATTTTAGGGATAGAGGGGAATGTAGACTTACAATATATTTTCACTAAACAAGTTTGTACATTTTACCTCCACTAAATAATAAACATTCATTTAGTTTAAATGAGTAGGAAATTCAATTCCAGAAAGTCTCTAATATTTAAATGTATTTCTTCTGATTAAGATTGCCAAAATTACGGAACCATCTCAGGAGTAAGGGATTTAAGTTCTTAGACTGTTATTTCATTTCCTATTGGTTAAACAAAAAAAAATGCAAGAAATAAATAATGGTTTTAAGCAGGATTTGGAAATTGTACTGTGTTTCCCTTTCCTTCCTTATATAAGTAGAGAGTTTGCTTTGATTTGTACTCAACTGGCAGAAACTATTTTCACACACATCTTAATGTAGTGAGTTTTCATTTTTGCCTCAATAATAAAAAAAAGTCAATTTATCAAACTCCTTGACTTTGAGTTATTAGTCAGAAACTTTCAAAAGATTACTGGGGACATTTTTAACAGGAACATTTGCATGGTGTATTTGAGCCGCTGGTTGTCTCTAAAATATTATTTGCCAAAGAGACTTAGAATTACCTACATTGAGTTCTGGGACAAGCATTATGTCCTGATATGTTAGAAATTCAATTTGTAGACTTGTTACATGTTTGAGATGGATGAGAGAGGGATGTTGTTAAAAAAAATAAATAGGGCAGCAATGTGAAAAAAAAAAAGAATGTGGAGAGCAGATAGCAAAATGCAGGGCATGGAAATATTGCTTCTGTTGTGCTAGATCTAAACATTGAATTTGTCAGTCTTTTGTGCAAAGGCCCAGATTTACTTGAAATGGCCAAGTGAAAACATTTTTGCATTTTGTGATTAGTAATTATTCAGATCGTATCTTAAGGAGCTAAGATGTCCATTGTTCAGTCATCAGACATGTCTCACACTTTGTTACCCGTAATGGATTTTTCTTGATAAAGATATTGGAGTGATTGGCCATTTCCTTCTCTAGCAGATTAAGGCAAGAGAGATTAAATACCTTTCTAGGATCACTCAACTAGGAAGTGTGTAAGGCAGGATTTGAACTCATATTTTCCTAACTCCAGGTCCAGTGCTCTGTCAGCTGAGTCATCTAGCTACCTAGATGATCCATAATGACAGTCATTATGACAGCATAATGACAGCACAGAAAGGACACTTCATTACCTTCCCTGACAATGTCCCCCATAGTTGGTGACCATCATATATACTATGAAACTACACACTAGCTAATGCTTCTGGGAAAAGACCTTTGGTCTCTATTCAGTTAGCAGTCTTCATAATTTCCAACATGGGACGTTCTAGAAACCTGCCCTCCCTTAATGTTATTGATCTCCTCCTGCCAAGAGCCCCTGGTGCCCCTATGCTTTCAAAGACATTTTACAGAGATCTGTATGGGGCATCACCCTACTTGTGGGAGGTTTAATTTTACATTAGTGACCAAATGACCTCTTTCAAATGAAAGCAAACATTTCCTTGCAATACGATAGGGACTATTAAATGGAATCCTCTAGACAGGGAGATAGGTACTACATCTTGTTCAAAATCTCTGGTTATATTTAATTAGTAGTTTCTATGAGCTTTCTCTATGTCATGTAGACCTAAGGATATTGGGAAGATCTTAAGTATAACATCATTAAGTACCATTACAGAAAAACATTGTAGTAAATATACTTACAATGATTTCATTGTTGTTTAGCAAAATTCCATGCAGATAATAGGCATTTAAGAAATATTTATTGTAAACAAAATGCATTTTCTAGTAAAAGAGAAAATTATTTAATCTACTATGGATATTTTTTTCTAAAATATTTTTGTAGCTATATAGCACATAGCTTAGGTAGACTGAGGATGTGCAAAAGGACACTCTCAATGTGAAATTTAATACATATTTTCTCAACTCATGCAGGCTATAGAAAACAAGAATAAAAGAAAAGAAGGAAGAAAAAAGAAATGAAGGAAGGGATGAAGGAAGGAAAGAAAGAAGGTAAAGGAAGAAGGAAATAAGTATTTATTCAGTGCCTATTATGAGATTGCAAATTGTCATTTTATTTTGTATTATTTATTAATTATTGAATTATATCTAATCACTGGAATCAGTACTAATGGATTAAAGTTGGATTTCATTGCATAAGCCTTATTATTGGAGTTTTAAGAATTTTACTTTTCTATTTCACCAGCTACAGACTGGATTCAATTTATCTTAATTCAGAAGGGAGGAGAGGGGATGAGTTGACATAGTCATGAGATGTTCTGCCTGGTCATAAGCCTATAAGCCTAGCACCGGATCATTCTGGTATAATTGCCTAACATAGGACTTTCCAGAGAATGTTGACTAATTCTGTTTTTCCCCTTTGCCATGTGTCCTAGAGATTCCCTCATGTAAATCAACAAAATGTAAGCTCACCCTTACCTCTAACATAGGCCAATAACTGTCAGTTTAGTTTTAATCTCAAAATTATTTTTGGTACCTAATATCTTTTCTAATATATTAAAAAGACTGCTCTGGCTGTCAAAGGTATCCCTAGCCACTGAGGGGCTTGGGAATTCACTTTATTTAAAATTGCTACTTGGATATTTTTGCCTCAGTTTCTCTTCATTGCAGAATTTTATTGCAACACTACTATACACTGGGTATTTCATAAATACTATCTAATTTGATCCTCATAACAACTCTGGAAGTTAAGTACTATTACTATCCCTATTTCACATTTGAGGAAACAGGTAAACAGTACTTAAGTGACTTGCCCAGGTTCACACAGCTAGTAAATGTCTCAGGTCATTTTTTAACTCAGTTCATCCAAACTCTAGACCAAGCACTCTGTCCATTGTACCACCTATCTGCTCTGCTTTAATGGCCTATCAAACTCCATAGCTTGATGGATGTACAGAAAAGGAGATCTGCCAGTCTTGATACATAAGGATGACTCTCTGAGCTCCAGAAAATAGGTGGGTGAGTGCTCTTAGTCATGAATTCATTGCCTCTTAGTCAAGTCTGTATCTGCAATGGGTCTATCTCCTATTTATGTCTTTGTTTATGTGTAACCAGGCAAATGGAATCTTCCTTACTTCCTGGGTACCTGAGCAATGAAGGATAAGCTACCTGAGCAGTTGCAGAGTAGTAGAGAGAGTAACTTATAAAGACACAGCCCACATGGTCTTGATCTGTACTCCATGGAAATAAAATGTAAACCAGTTAATAAGCAATTTCTACAAAGAAAAATTTCTTACACTTTGAATATTCTCCTCTCAGGTCATATAATGCCAAGCAAAGTAGGACTTTGCTGCTTATATCACTTATTCAAGTGCCTTTGAGACTGCCTTTAATTGTATCAAAAGTCTTTGTTGGAAAGAGCATACATTGTGTTGCCCTTAATAGGCCTAAGGGAATTTGGAGACTTTCCCTGCCTTCAATAGGCCTAACATCATCACATGGATCACATGAAGCCCATGTTGGGAGGAGCTTGCCAAAGAGAGGAAAAGGAAGGATGTAACAGAAAAAGTGGAATAGGAAGGAGCAGAGCAGAGAAAAGCTGGAGCAGAGCTGGGACAAAGCAGAACTGAAAGAGAAAATGTCTGTGATATTGGCACTGTAGCATTCTGTCTGTTGTTTTGTCAGACAAAATCACCCTGTCTGTTGTTCTTAGACAAAAGTCTTGAAAGAGGACTTTACTGTTGATACAGAAGTCCTGAAAGAAGACTTTACAGCTGTTACAGAAGTCCTGGAATGTTTTTGTTGATTTGTTTTTGATTTCTCAGACAGAAGCCTTGTCTGTTGAATTGTGTTACTTTGTCAGACAGAAAGTGAATTGAGATGATAGTGCTGGCAATGTGTGCAAATATTGTTGTAGCTCTGTTAAGCTTTGAATTGCTAGAAACAGAAACTCCAAAGAGCTTGGAGTGAAACAGTCTCCATAAACTGAGGTATGAAACAGGAGCAGAGAGCTTCTCATGTCTAAGTCCAGGAAAGAGTCATGTGAGTCCAGGCAAGAACTAGGAAGAGTCAGTCCATGGAAGAGGAGCCATAGGATTTGGAAGGCATCCTACAGTTAAGATGAAAGAGGACTTTACTTGGGTACTCTATGTTAACTGATGAGATTGTGACTTACTGTGACTTAGGGGTGGATGGTGTTTGTACTTTCTGCTACCTCTTAAGGATGATTGTCTTAAGGATGATTGGAAGCCAGCCTTGAGTAAAGATGAAAGGAGGATTTTCCTTGGACACTCTGTATTACTGAAGAGATTGTGATTTACTGTAACCTAAGGGTGTATGCTTAAGACTGTGTGGCCATCTTAGTAATAAGTTGTTATGTTATATTGTTGTGAATGATGTGCTTCAATGTTTTGCTTTGGTTTATTGCTGAATAAATAGAGTTCACTATACTATGTGATTAGATCCTAAAAGTTATTCACAGCAGCAGTCCTCAGGAGAGCTGCTCAAGATTGGCTTTACAGGTCATTGTAATAATTCTACTATTTTTTTTATTCTTTAGCATCCCCCTTGTATGTTTGTGTGTGTGCAAAAAACTATTGCCTAATGATATTCCATTCATGTCAGCATTCTCTTTTCCTCATCCTATTTGGGGAGGGCCCACATAGACTAGAACTAAAATTAGAATCATTCCTCAAGGATCTGTGGTGGGAAGATAATTAGACTACAGAATAGGCTAGTTTCCTTATTGAAGAGACAGGAAACCCCAGAGGAATGAACCCAGTGCAAATGGAGATGATAGAAAAAGAAGAGGGGTTGGGCAAAGATTGTCTGCCAGTGTGGCCCCAGATTAACTGGTTTATGCTAAATTGTATCACATTTGCTTCAATTAAATGGAAAGAACATTGTATTTTTAGTTAAATGACCTATATTTTTAAACCATGTTGTCAATCCCTGTGTGATGTTGAGGATTGGCCTTGGAAATCATATAGTAGAAACCATTTATTTTAAAGATGAAGAAATTTGAGTCCCAAGAAGGTAAAAGCAAATTAACTAAAAATAGGTGGGATTGTAAGCCTTGCCTTTTCCTTTAGGGCAATTTTCTTTTCAACTCTACCACCCTACATCCTTCTCTGGTCCTCAATCACCTCATCTCTAATATGAAAGGCTTGGATTGGACATCCTCTAAATAGCTTACCTCTCTAAGATTTTGTGAATATATGATCTGTTAACAATATTCTTCCATGAAATTGGAGAGACCTTTGACTGAAACAGAATGGGTTATGACAAATTATTGCATGGAAGGCACTATGAGGACAGAATTGTCATTACTTTGCTAGAAGGAACTACCAGTGAATAAATTTGTTCTCTAATTTATAGTCTTTTGGGTTTATATAGAGACTTAAAAGATTTAAGTTACATTTTGAGATAATATAGTCATTATATAGTGAAAGTATGATTTGAAAATTGGTCTCACTCACTAACTGGGGGTCTTCCCCAAGGCTTTCTCTTGACTCTCTTCCCTTTCTTATCTATATCATATCAATCAATGATCTCATTAATTCCTATGTGTATAATTATCATCACTGTGATTATCACTCCCACAGTTATATAAAGCACCGCCTCTCTTTCCTGAGTTCTAGTCCTGTATCACCAACTGCCTTTCTGCAGCTGAAATTGACTTTTCCTGTAGGTACCTCAAAACCTGTGGAAAATTTCCCTTAAATTTTCTAATTTTCCTATTGTCAAGTATACTACCATCCTCCTCATCCCACATATTCACAGCGAACATTTCATATTTAATTCCTCACTCTCACTCACTTTATATATCTAATCTGTTGCTGAATCTCCTCATTTCCACTTTCACAACATCTCTAACATGGGTATCCTTCACTCCACGCACACTGCTACCACATTAATTCACACTTTCAACATTTCTTGCCTCAACTACTGCTATAGCCTTCTAATTCAACTCATTGTCTCAAGTCTCTTCCCATTCCAATCTATTCTGCAAAAATCTTACAACGTGATTTTCCTTAAATGTAGTTCTCACCATGTCACTTTCTTACTCAGTAAACTTCAGTGGTTTCCTATTACCTCCAGGCTCAAATATAAATTCCTTTCTTTAAAATTTAAAGTTCTTAGTATCTGGTCCCATCCAACTATTCCAGAAATCTTACACTTTACTCTCTTTCATACATTTTATAATGTGTCCTTACTAACTTATTTGCTGCTCTTTTGCAGCTAATACATGATCTCTTATCACCATGCATTTTCACTTGCTATCCCCAAGATTGGGATATTCTAATCCCTCACTTCTACCTATCAGAATACCTGGTTTCTTAAGAATCAGCTCAGATGCCTCACCTGAAGGATGAATTTTCTAGTTTTCTTGGATATTAGATCGTTTCCCGCTAAAGTTTGCCGTCCTTGGATTTTGTATGTCTATTTTATGTAACCATTTACACATTTCTCACATTGGAATATAGACTTGTATGCACAGGACAGAGATGGTTTTTACCTTCCTTTGTATCTCTATCATTTTGAATATTGCCTTGAACTTTAACTTGTACTTAATAAAAGCTTGTTTACTGAGTGATGCCAAGGTTGGAAGACTAATAAATAGCTGTTTAGTGGAATTTATCTTCCACCAAACTCCTCAACGCCCCTTTATTATAACACAGAATGTCACTATTACCTGGAAGCCCTTCCTCCCAAATCTACCACCAGAAGAACCAAACAATGCCCTGACAATATTCAAACTTGCCCAATCAACTATATCAATTATAAACATGTTGTAAAAAGATATAATTCAAGTATAATAGACACTGAGATGAAAAACAAAAACAAAAACTTCAACCAGGAATGATATTCAGAAAAGAATAGTGGAGCAAAATATTAGTCCTATTTGTTTTCTCCTTTAAAAAAATAATAGAACTATAACTTTCATAGGGGTTATGCTTAGTTTGGATATGAATGGTTTGCAATAAGGAAGGTAAAACAAATTATTTAATAATTAAGTAAATAAAAGAATAAAAACAATGTTGATAGAAGACAGAGACATTTGTAGCATACTGGTCATGTGATCCCAAGCAAGTCACAATTTCTCAGTGTCCTAGCAATTCTAAGATTAAAAACAGTAAAGCAGTTTCCATTCTGTATTAAAAGAAGTATTCCCTTCACCTGAGTGTTTCAGTGCTTAACACAGTACCTGGAACATATCAGATACTTCATAAATGTTTATTGACAACTAAATATGCCAATTAAATCATGGTCCTGCCTCGTTTTTATCTCCTAATAAAATCACTAATGAATAACCTACTCTAGATTTACCAGCAGGCATAAATGTTATTAGGTGTTAATAATGTTTTTTCTCCCAAGAAAAAAACAAATTCACTGGACAAAATGATGCAAAGTTCCCTTTAAAGTGAACAATACTGCCAAATTCTGATCCAATTTTCAGTTGATTTTTGCCAGAATTCTATTGACTTTATTATTATTATTAGTAGTAGTAGTAGTAGTAGTAGTAGTAGCAGTAGTAGTAGTAGTAGTAGTAGTAGTAGTAATAGCAGCTATTATAATGATATCTAGAATTTGTATAACACTTTAAGGTTTGCCAAGTGCTACCGGAATGTGCTTATGACTAGCCTGGTGATACAAGGGCCAGTGGAAAGAAATGCAGATGGAGATGGAGGCAGGGAAAAGCTATCATTGGGGAACTTGAGAGTGGCCAGTGTAAAGTTTACACAAGAGATAAGATCTGGAGTTCCTTCAGTTAATGATTTGGAGAAACTACTCTCTAAACTATCAATAATCAGAGTATTATATACTTATATACTCTTTCCTACATATTTTATTATAAAAATGCCACACCCTCCACTTCCTACTCTTGATATATGCTCTTCAGAATATGATTCCATTTAGGTCTGACCCATAAATGAAATATGATTAATAGATCTCCAGCTAATGTGTCATGAGAACCTTACAAATGCCATTAAAAACAGATAATTTTATTTACTTTCTTGCCAGGAGCAGCAAAACGAAGAAATGTCAAAAGTACCCATGGAGGCCCTATGCAGAGAGCTTGGGAGATTAATGTCCATATTGATTACTCACAGAATATTTATTAACCCCCACTGTGATCAGGAATGGTTAGAGCAAACCTTAACCATCTCAAAAATGGAACACTAAGGCTTCCTCCAACTATTTGAGTGGTTATCCTATTTCAGAAGTCACACAATTTTGTGATGCTTTATAATTAGCTGGTGAGTCACTGATCTTTTCAGAGTTGTGGGTAAATAAACACATCTGGAGATCAGCAGCATCAATCTGCTGCCCAGCTATTAAACTGGGTTTGTCTGCTAAAGTCAATAACCTAAAGTCCAATGTTACATGTATTTCTACGGAGAATTCCACAGGAAGAAAATGTTGGTCTGGGTTTTCAATTTACTTTCCACCTTTCTATATCTTTTAGGCCCTTTACATCTAACCCATTTGTGAGCTATATTTAATTAATTGTTTATCTATTATATTTATGTGTATCTATATTTACCCTGGGGCAGAATTGCCATGAATGAAGCCTCAGGATAAGTTGGTAATTGCCTGCTGTGGGCTGCTCAGTGTCCATCACTAAGCATGGTCAGAGAAGTGAATAAGAAATGACCAGACCATGTGGGTAGTTCAAGGAAAAACTATGAACTCCATTTATTGATTCTTAGGACAAGGTTTTTATAGAGCAAATGAGACAAAGGAAGGGGACTCAAGTAGTCTTATCATTACCTTACTCTGTTGTATCCTGGAAGTAGCCCAGAATAGATAATTTGATAAGGATTTGTTATCTAGGAGACTAAACTCTTAGGTTAAAACTTCCGATCTAGGCCTCAGGTACCTCCTAATGCAGCCACAGTCATAAATGGATACAATTGAGAGCAGACTTCAAAGCCAAAGTTGCAATCATCAAAAGACATCACTTTTAGAGCTGACCACCCTAAGATACCTGAGTGCTGAATCAAATATTTTGGCTCTCAATAACTCAAATCTTGGGGTAGAGCCTATTGGTTTCAGAACTCAAACAACATAACACATATCAAAAGACCCAAACAGCAAGCTTAACAAAAAGCTGCGACATGAAGGACCTTCTGTAAAGCACATAGTCTGAGCCCTGAATCAGGCTTCCTTGGCTCCCACAATTGCCTAGAACCTGCATCACCTCTTTATAATTCATCTAACTTCAGTACTTCAACAACCACTGCCTGGTCTATCAAATGGAATAAGCGACTCATTCTATGCTCTCCATTTCCCATGGGAAGATCAAATGAGAAAATAAAATAATAAAAATGAAATGTAATCATAGAAAAGAAGAAAAAATAGAGAATCATCTACAAAATAAAAATATCAAACTAGAGAAACATGAAATGGAGGTTTTCAAAAATTATAATTTCAGAAATAGGAATTGAATTTATTGTAAATGATATAGTGTAAAGGAATTACCAATTCAAGTTGATGGGCAAAAAAAAAAATGATGGAAATGTATTTACAAGTGAATTATCTCATTTGTTACTGTTGTTCAGTCATATCTGATGCTTTGTGACCCCATTTGAGGATTTCTTGGCAAGGATACTGGATTATTTTGCCATTTCCTTCTCCAGCTCATTTTACAGATGAGGAAACTGAGGGAAACTGGATTAAGTGACTTGCCCAGCATCACACAACTAGTAAGCATCTGATGTCAGATTTTGAACTCAGGAAGATGAATCTTCCTGACTGCAGGCTTAGTACTCTATTCACTGATCCATCTAGCTGCCTCTATCTTAAACATTTAAATGACAGTCAATACTTATCTTATAATAAGCATAACAGAAAGAGACAGATACCAAAATCACAGAATATAGAATTTGAACATTAGATGAGACTCCTGAAGTCATCTAGAACAACAAAAGCTTGAAATAAATTTCAATGTAACATATGTAAAACAAAAAAGTATCACTATTTAGTTTAATTTTTGACCACAATGTGTAGTTGTTAGTAGTTTCTCTACTATATCTTGATCATGTGTCACAGAAAGGTGATGGATTTCCCTATCTCTCATCTATAGCTAGCTAGGAAGGGACCTAGAACCTATACTTGGAACAAACATAGTCATTCAGTAGTGGCAGAAATACAAGTATCTTGTACATTTATGAAAAATGTTGAAATGTCCCCATTTTACATAGTTGTTGAGATTTCTAGCCTTGTTTCTCAAAATTATTTATGAATGTAGCTATTTAAATCTATTTTATAGACTATTGTCACTTCTCAATACTTTGAATACCTTACTCGGATTATTTTCTCTTGTCTAACTATTCAACTGTTATTCTCATCTTCCATTCAGTCTCAAACCAACCTCCCTTCTCTTTCTCCAATTTCTTCCACTAATCTACTCTATGGATTTGCTCCATTTACCTCATCTCACTTAGTCTATCTGGAATTGCTACCTAGTTTTTCCTTTTCCTTCTTGAGTCTATCTTTCCAGGTCCAAAACCCTAATCTTTCTTTATTTTTCCTTCATTCTTTCATACCCTTCTGCTACCTTAACAGCCTTGTGGTTAAATCTGGAGTAGTTCTGGGTCTAGATATTTTTCTTCAAATTTTCCTCAATTTCTTCCAAATTTTGCTTAATTCCATTCCCTCAAATTCAGCTTCTGATTTGTTTACTCCTCTAAAGCCCTCTCAATGGAGAACGATATCCTAAACCTGACCTCCCATCATATGCAAATCAGGCTAGATCATCCTATTAAAAATAAAAAATAAAATAAAATTTTAAAACTGTCTTTGGTGTCTTTCCCTGCCTCTCATTGTGGGGTGACATCTTAGAGCTCCCTCTAGACAGTTTGAGGAGGGCACCCAAGGAATTCACTTCATCATGTCCCACCCAGCTAATATAATGAATTTCATGATTGTCAGAAACACATTGTTCTACAAGATAAATTCAATTCTAACTCATGATTCCTCAACACTCCTGTTTTTGAGGTCCTTCCATTCTTCTGATTGGAGAAGGTAGCAGTTTATTAATGGATACCTCCTCCCTACTTTCCCATCATTTACTAGAACATCAGTGGAATTCATTTCATCATTTCCCACAGAGTTTATCTAAATTTAACCTGTTATTTGACTCTGGCTTCAGGATTTTATCATCCCCTTCCCACCTCCCACCTTCATCTTCTTTTTTGTATGCTAAATTAACCAATTAAATTGTGAACTCCTTGAGGGCAGGGATTGACACGCCTTTCTTTGTATTCCTAGGGCTAAGCACAGTAATCACACATAGTAGTCATTAAAAAAAAAAGTTCATTTATCCTGACTAAAAAAACTTTGGCAATAACATTTAATTTGATTGGTTTGCGGGAGTAGATAAATAATTTTGCTTATTGGCCACATGGGTGTAAAAGAAAAAAAAAAAGACTGGAGCTCTGAGCTGAGGTTTCAAATTGTAAACCAGCAGCATGAACAAGGCTAGGAAGTTATCCTCAAAAGAATCAATGCTTTATTCTGGATGAACATTATTTCCCTACTGTGAAGATTCTTCCCCTGCTGGCCCTAAGTAAGTCTTCTTTTTAAAAAAAAATGTTAGATGGATTATAATTGTGCCATTTTATTCTAATTTTAGGTGATAACTAGCAGAGACACAACTGAGTAAGACTCACCTTATTATACCTTCTGAATCACCTACAAAATTTTCATATATACATATATGTACACATGATAGAATATAGCCGTATATTATATATAATTTCTTGCACATATAATATTTTCTAATTATATACATGTAACTCAGGCTTCTCTGGAAATGTTTGCTTAATATGGAGACAGCTGCACCTCATAATAATAACAAGAACACGATTATAACAACGATAATAGCTGATATTTACATAGTCCTTACCATGTGCTAGATGCTGTGCTGAGTATTTTATAATTTGATCCTTGCAATGACTCCAGGAGGTATTACTATAATACCAGTTTTCAAAATGAGGAAATTGAGATTAAGTGACTCACCCAGGGTCACAGTGCTAGTTAGTGTCTGTGGTGGATTCAAATAAAGGTCTTCTGGACTACAGGTTCAATGTCTGGGCCCCTCCTCTACTTAATTGCTTCTACCACGTGGATGGCAAAAGTCTCCTTTAATTGGCTACAAGGGTCTTTAAAACTGTCAAGACTGGGCCATTTTGTTTTGTTTTTCTGATTTCTTATCAACTGCATCCAGAGGGTAAAGATTCCACTTCACCTTCACCAACAGTGTCATGAATTAACCAGTGAGAGGGGAAAACCTTTCTCTTATTCCCTCTCTTTAACCCTGACTCAGAGAAATAGGTCTAGAGTTATTTGTTTCAATTGTGTTGTTCAATCCCCATGGAGCATAGGCATTGGAAGCTATTGTGACCTTGGAACCAGGACTGTAGGCACTGTGTTGCAACCAAGGCAGCCTAACATAGTAGGGTTTTGGATTTAGAAGCAGGACTGTGCTCAGTAGGAACCAAGCTAAGCTGTGAATCCCCTTCTCCCCAGAGACCGATGTGATGTGATGTGATGCAACAGGGGAGGAAGATCATACCTCTGGTAATTTACTGGGAGGATAAGATTTTTTTAATATTTGTGATTATATCTTTGAGTGGCAGCTAGGTGATGGAGTAGATACAGCACTTTACTTGGAATCAGGAAGACTCATCTTTGTGAGTTCAAATCCAACCTCAGATTTTTATTAGCAGTGTGACCCTGGACAAGTAAATTAACACTATTTGCCTCAGTTCCTCATGTGTGGGATAAAAGAGTTCAGAGTCTGAATCAGAGATCAGAAAAGGTCTTTATTTTTCCTCATGAGAAAGGGCTCTGCCCCTGTCACTCAAATGGCATCTGTCAGGGAGAGAGCATCAGGTAGAAGCAAGCCCATGGTTATGTAACCTTCTAATGCAGAAACCCAACCCCACAATTGGCCTTCACTCTCATTGGTAGGGAGGCCAGCCCACAACCTAAATTCAGGAATCTAACTTGAAGACAAAGATTACAAAAACATGTGGGTGTCCAATGCAAGTCCAGGAAGGCAGTTTTATCCTTATTTGGCATATCTTGTGCTGAGGTGGAGCTGGGGAGGGTTTCCATTGCTCTAAGTCCCAGATTCCTGTAAGGTCAGGTGACTTCTAAACTTAGGCCTAGTGGATGCTGAAGCCACTCTAGATTTGATTTTTCAGAATAAGGAACCTTCACTGCAAATTATCCCTCACACTCACCTGTGAAATGAGCTGGAGAAGGAAATGGCAAATCACTTCACTATCTTTGCCAAGAAAACCCTAGACAAGGTCATGAAGAGTCAGACAAGACTGAAATAACTGAAAAACTAACAACAAAATATCTTTGATTAATTTTTTTTTTTTGGTAAAGGTAAATCTTATTGTTAATGGTTAAATGAGGCTAGAGGAAAGGATCTCACTCCCTACAATTAAGGGGACAATATTAATGGAGGTTAGAGTCAATGGTAAAGAGACTATATACCCTCTATTCCCTTTAGGGTGCTAGAGAACTCTGGGGAGGGGTGAAAAGGAAAACCCTGGCCTTAACACAGTGGGGACCAATACATGGATTTGGGACGTTCTTTGCACCTGTGTGAGGGACAGGTGGAGAAGGCAAGAGTAGGAGAAAGAAGAGTCCCTTTGGTCTCCTGAAACTCTTCAAGTCTCTTCAGGCCCTGAAGTAGCTTTGTATACCTCTAGCTTCCACCTTCAATAGCGAACATGAATAAAGTCAACCCTCCATCAGGTTGCTGAAGGGAGAATAAGAATGGGAAGAAGCTTGTATGAAAAGAGCTATCAGTTTCCATCATCTCTCCATCACAAGTCTGCAAAATCAGAGACTTTAAGCAATTTTCATTTAGGTGAGATCTAGGGCTCTTTCTCTTGGTTGAGCTACTACCTTCCTATTGGGAAAGCTACTTCACTTTGTATTGCTCTCCATGTGTTCTCCTATGTTTACATGCCCTGATTTCTGTTTAGCTATTAATTTCAATAAATGGGTTTCTTTGCAATGTACTATGGGTGTGTTCATTGGGGACCTAGTATTCGGTGGGAAGGGAGTCAACCCTTGAATTTAAGCTTGTGGTCCTCTTTTTTGCCATCAATGAAAGAGATCAGAAGTTTAGCTTGAACTTCAAAGTCATATTCTCTATATCATCATTATTTAGAGAAGCAGATACACATAATTCTGATCTATTACCATTTTTCTCTGAGGAGAGAAGACTGGATGATCTCCAGGCCCTAAGATATTGCTTCACCTTCTGGCAGGAATTAAAGTCTCACTTGGAGAATGGTGGAGGGAGAAGAGGGTAGAGATATCTGTTTTACCTCCCTTCATCACAACAACATGTAGCATTAGGGTGTCTTTTTTTTTTAAAGCAATCGGGGTTAAGTAACTTGCTCAAGGTTACACGGCCAGTTATTTCTGCATGTGTTGCTGAGTATCTGAGCCTGGATTTGATCCAGGTCATCCCGACACTGGAGCCGATGCTCTTACTAGCTGAGCCACCTGGCCGCCCCTAAGCAATTGGGGTTAAGTAACTTGCTCAAGGTTACATGGCCAGGTGTTTCTGGGTGGGTGCTAAGTGTCTGAGCCCGGTATTTGATCTCCAGGTCTTCTCAACACTGGAGCCGATGCTCTTACTTGCTGAGCCACCTGGCCACCCCAGCATTAGGGTGTCTTAATAACATCCCCTTGCTACATGTGGGAAAAAGCCTTGCTACATATATTGTATTATACATTATATTACATAATCTATAAACTATTAAAACTTTTAAACTGAACTAAAACTTTTGGGACACAATGTAAAGAGAGAAAAAAAGATACTGGGTGTCTGGATTTGAGAGAATGGAGAAATTCATGGAACAAAGGAAAGACTAAGCTATGACAGAGATGAATACAAAGGAGAGTCATTTGCAATACAGGCATCTTGCAAAAGAAGAACCAGGCTGAGGAAAGTCCCAAGAATTGTTTATCTCTTTCCCCAGTTCCCCTTCCTGATGTCCATGAATCCATAGATTCTATAGTAAAAATAATCTACTATTATTGTTATCCAAATGATTCTAATAAGTAGTATTTTTCCTCAACTACAAAGAGGTCAGGGGCTACTTTATGTCTAAGCTATATCAATGCTTATATTTGTAGCCAGAGGTATAGATTAATATATGAATTGAAGACCAGGCAGAGTTTCCAACTTGTGCCTAGGTATTAGGAAGTTTCTTATTTGGGGACTGGATTTATTGAACTCAGGAATTTTCATCTACAATGAATTCCCTAAAGAGGAAGAAGAGAACACGAAGTGGATCTTGAGGGTCATTTTATTTGCCCTGTGTTTAAAAGATCTTATGTTAATATGATATTACCATGTTAAACACTCAAATTCTACAAAGCAACACATTTATATAATAGCAACAAATAAAACCTTTGACAACAGACAAAAGTCATTTATGCTAAAAAAAAAATTTTTTTTAGTAATCATTTTAACGCATTAGGCAGACTAACACACAAATCCAAACAAACTCTAGCCTAGTCTCATTGCAGAAAGCTGCACCCAGCCTGTGGACACTGTTCCCTCCACCAGCTCAGCCCTGACTCCAAGCTCAAGTTGTCAGCACCTAAAATCCTTTCCTGTAGCATCTTCTCCAGTTTAACCACATCAGCAGCAAACTTGTGGATGCCGTTGGACAGCTTCTCCACGGCCTCCATCTGGTCCTGGTTGTTGTGCCAACAGAAGGCCTTCTCATCCAGGTGAATCTTCTCTAGGCTGGTGGCCTGGGCTTCCTGGACTTTGAGTGCAGTTGTGAGTTTGGAGTTCCCTTTGAGCAGCTCCCTCAGGAGCTTGGGGGAGATAGTGAGAAAGTGACAGATCATCAGGGCCTTGATCTCACCCACATTGTGGAAGGATGCAAACTTTTTGTAGTAGTTGTAGATTTTGGTGAAGCTCGTGATGCCTCCTGGGGCTCATAGGACTTCTTGTCTGTGTTTGCCAGATGCCAGTCCAAGATGTGCCCCACAAATGGGGAGATGAGGGTCACACCGGCCTGAGTAATGGAAAAAAACAGTGTCATGTAGCAGAGCATGCTGTGCTGCTCCTTCAGGATATTTTTAGCCTGAATTCCTTCCCAGATGGAGGCCAACTTGATGACAATGCATTCTTTGCTGACACAAGCTTTTTTGTAGAGGTCAATGAGGTGCAGGGCCCTTTGGACCATTTCTTCCTTGTCAAAAGACAACCTGGCATTGACTTCTGTGGAGACCCAGCCTGGAATCTTCTTCAGAATCTCAGCTCCAAATGTCACTAGCATTCTAGATCTGTTGGTCCTGGTATCCTCCAAGATTTTTTCCATATGCAATGGCATCTTCTACTAGGTCCCGGCAGGCTGGCATTTGGGCCACGGGCAGGATCAGTGAGGGATTGGTGGTGGCATCCTGAGGTTTATATTCTTCAATGGCATGTAAGTCGTCTGTGTTCCCACTGTGGTGGTGAAGCATGGCAGCTGCTCCAGCACCACTCTGTTTGGGCTGCTTCACCTAAAAAATTTTTAAAGAATAAGTGTAGAAGTACACTTTTAACAGGAAAATTGTATACAAATTGCATAAAGATTACATAAAAATAACAGTTCACTCTATATGCAACATGGGCATGTTAAGTGATATCCTCAAAAATGCTGGACTAAAACAAATATAATCCTTCCTCTACTGTAATTTGACATACTTCTAGAAATTCTTCCAATGACAATAAAAAAAGAAATGAGTATGTGCATAAAATATATACAAAGAGAACAACAATAACAACATAAGATTATCCAACAACATAAGATATTATCCTTATATGCTGTCTTTATGACAATTTACACAGAAGACCCTTGAGAATCAGTAAAGAGATTGATAGAGACAGTCATTAGCTTCAATAGAGTCTCAGGACATTAAATAAACCCACAAATATCAACAGAAGTTCTGTATAACTATGTAAGAAAGACACAGAAGAAATAACAGAAAGTAAATTCATATTCAAAATTACTACAAAATTAAAAAAATATTTGGCAAAATATCTAATTCAGGATTGTGTGAGTAATAAATACAATTATAGCATAGTACCTAAAGAAATAAACTCAAAGGACATGAATTGTGCCAAATGTGCTCTAAGTATTCCCCCAACTCTGCATCTATGTGTGTGTGTTGTGAATGTATATATGCATATGTGTGTTCATATGTGTATGTATATGTGTATATCTGTGTATTATTAATCAAAAGATATTCTGAACTTATTCCTAGGTCCCATGAATACAAAAAAATAGGCAAAATATTAAATAAATTCATATGGAAAAATAAGTTCTCTATAACCTCATGAGAAAAACAAATATAAAATGAAGCAACAATAGCACTTTTATATAGCACATTATATTATTAAACATTTTAATTGTTTCTTTTAATATAAAAGATTTTAGCTTTTTCATATTGTTGTTAATAGTTTACATTTCTTCTTTTGAAAATCTCTTTCTTTCTGTTCTTTACATTCTTATCTTTTGGTTAGCAGCTCCTAGACATATTTTTAATTGATTTATATAGATCATAGTGCTCAGACTTTCACGTGTAGTGCTGATTGAAACATAATGACCTCCCACCCTTCCTCCATCCTATAATTAATTTTGTTACCTTTTCCTTTATTTAATTTTCCATAATTTTATTTTTGTATTTTTTATAATCATATGAAACACATAGTTTTGAAAGATATCTTTTATTCTTTTTAGTAGATATGACTTTTTTATATTTACTTCCCTTATCCAGTAGAATTAAAGATGATAATCCCCATACCCAAGAGCTTTTGTCCCTATGCTTATTGAATGCTGAATTATTATGTTACCTGATTTCTAGACTTTACTTATATATCTTCTCTTTTCACCTTAAGTTCTCTCCCATTTTTAATAGGAACAAATAGTTTTGGTGATTACTGCATATACTGCAGTGTACACATATATATTATATATATATATGTATATGTGTTTGTGTGTGCAGACACACATGCATACACGTATGCATATATACATATACACATACACACACACATATATGTTTGTGAGGGAGAAGGAGGGGAGAGGAAGAGGGAGAGGAAAATCCAGTAATGGTTGCTAGCCCTTTGGCACTTAAAAAATCTTTTCCTTTTCATCTCTTTAGAAACACAAAAACACTGATTTTTCTGTTTAGTCTTTTCTTCTTAATTCTAGCCTTTTGCCTTTGCTTTCTTACTTTCATAAGTATATATGATAGATGCCCTTTTTCTCTGGTTACTTTGAAATGGATGACTAATGCATTTCCTTCTCATCCTAAAAGTCAATTTCATTTATTCCACTGTGCCGTTCAGAGAGCCTAGATAGATGCCATGAGAATTAGAGAATTGGAAAGTTAGATAGCTATTTTTTCATCTTGATACAAGAACATTTATTTAAAATTTCCCTCCAATATCCCCCTGCCACTGCCACATTAAGGAATTTTCAAAAATTAAAATAAAACTCTCAGTTCATAGCTGTGTAGTCCAAAACAAATTCTCATATTGCCAATATCTGAAAACATGTCTTTCCTTCATCTGAAGTTTATCACTTCTATGTCAGTTGGTAGCTGGATATTTCAGCCTCATTATTTTTGGACTTGACGTATATTATTGTGTTGATCAGAGTTCTAAATCTTTCAAATTTCTTTTTTCCTTATAGTATTCTTATCATTATAAAAATTGAATTACATACTTTTCTCTGACTCATTTCATAGATGTCTTCTCAATTTCCTCTGAAACTCTACATTTCATCATTTCTTATGGTATTTCAATATTAGCACAAATTGATTAACCCTTCTGCAAGGGAAGGATGCCCCCTTAATTTGCAATTTGTGGTTACTATAATAAAAACCATTACAAAAATTTTTGGTATGGGTATGTTCTTTTCCTTTCTTATGTCATTTCTTTGGACATGAGACAAGTGGTTTAACTGAGTCAAAAGGTATGTATATTTAATAACTTTTGGGAATAATTCCAAAGTGTTTTCAAGAATGACTAGAATAATCTTAATATTAATCATCAAATGCATAGATCAGGTAACTTTCATAGCTTTCATTATAGGGGAAAGTTAGACAAAATGACAAAATATAACAGATAACTTTGGTGACATAAAATTGGGGGAGAAATCCATGCAACAAGGAAAATAATAAAAGCTATCAATTGAAACTTTTAAAAGTTTTAAATCTCTCTAAGAAACATCTTATATAAAGGACAAAACAAGAAATATTATAAATACATAAAACTAAGAGTCTATCGAGCAGCTAGGTTGCACAGTGGATAGAGTGCTTGGTCTGGAGTCAGGAAGAACTGATTTCAAATATAGCCTCAGATACTTATTAATTTTGTAACCTTGAGCAAGTCACTTAGCCTTGTTTGCCTCAGTTTTCTCATCTATAAAATGAATTGGAGAAGGAAATGGCAAACCACATTAGTACCTTTGTGACCCCCCAAAAAGGGAGGGATAATATAGAGTCAGACACTACGACTAAACAACAACAAAAGAGTGTGATAATTCCTCAACAGATTAATGACCAAAGTAGATTAATAAATAATTCTTAAAAGAATAATACATTAGCAACAATATCATATATAAAAAATCACTAACAATAAGAAATGTGCAAATCAACAAAACCATGATGTTTTATCTGAGAGCCAGCAAACTGGCAAATAATGACAAAACATTGCGATAGTCCACGTTGAAGAAGCTTTGGTAGGACAGGCATGTTAACATACTCTTGAAATCGTCTGATCATTCAAGAAAACAATTCAGAATGATGAATTGGTGACTAAAATGACTATGCCCTTTGACCCAGAGGACCCATTGATTGCAATATAGGCCAACTGTATAAAATGGATAAGAAAGACCTTTATACTTTAAAAATATATATATTTTTTCATCGTTTCAAATATGGCAACAAAGAGCATAGTCAATAAGCAGATTATTAAACAAATTAGATAAAGGAATTTACTAGAAAACTATCACACAAGAACTGAAAATATGAAGAATTTACAGAAACAGGGAGAAATATATATTGATTGATTTTATGGTAAGCAATTAGACCCAGGGAAACAAAATACATAATGATTACATGATGTAAGCAGAAAGAATAGGGAAAAAAATGATGTTGCCCAAACTTGATCCCAAATATGACATGAGAAAATTTACCTTTGAGAGGTCTGACTCTATGAGGGGAGAACTCCCAGCCTTTGTTATATGATATTATATGATGGGTATTTTTGTATGACAATGAGAGTGGCAGAATTACTAAAAACTTGGGCATTTTAAAACTGCTTCATCAGAATGTGATCATAACATAGTGACCCTAATAAATTTCATTTGTTTCTAAAGTGTGGAGCATCATGCCTTGCAGAATTTGATGTTAATATTAATATTTATATTTACTGACTGATGGTCCACCTCTCAGTATCATGATTTTCATACTGATTTTTCTCCATGCCTATAAGACCCTTCCTTATAAACTTTGCCACTTCAAATTTCTTGTTTCCTTCACAATTTAACTCCTGTTCTAGCTTCTACATGAAATTTTTCATATTGCCCCTCCTACACCTCTTTTGCAATGCGAGTTCCTCCCCCCCCACCTCATGTCCCTCTAAACCTAGTTTATAGGTAGTTTTTGTATAGAACTATAAAAAAAGGGTCCATTTATTGGGAAGATGACTAAACAATATCTGGTACATAAATGCAATAAAATTATACTGCATGATAAGAAATAATGAATATAAATAACAGAAATTCATAAAAAAATCATAGCTAAGTACAGTTAATTCAGCTATAATGCAATATAAGCATTTTCAGAGAGTACTGTGTAACATAGATCATGCAATAAAAATTCTCAGAGCTAATCAAAGAAATGGGTTAGTGACACAGTACTCAAAATCTTTATCAGTTGCATATAAGAAAAAAATAGGAACCTAATAAAAATGGCAGCACCATTTTATATAGAGTAAACAGTTAAGATTTAAATAAATATGGCAATAAATAGTTGAGGTCTGTGCCCTTGGGCTGATGCCTAAAACTTCACCTCAGTTTCCAAAAGTTTGAGTAAACCACAACTGGGGGTGGGACAGAGGAAATGACAGAAATATTTTTTCTCCATCTCCCCACAGCTCCTCTGCACCAGAAGATTTACAATAATTATGGCACTTTACCTTGAAAAAGACCAGAAGTTTGCTTCTGTTAGTGAGTGATGGAATGGTTGTAGGGTGAGTTATTATGAAGTGGTACAGTTTTCTTTATTCTTACTTTCTTCTGAAAGAAATGACAGAGAAATAAATTTAAAATTTACATTATACTCAAAATATTCCCTAGTAAAAAAAAAATCAGGTAGGAATAAATTCACATTTTTAAAGAAGTATTATAGTAAAACTAACTGTAGGGGTGGCCAGGTAGCACAGTGAGTAAGAGCACCAGCTCCAGTGTCGAGATGACCTGGGATTGAATCTTGGGCTCAGACTCTTAGCACCCACCCAGAAACACCTGGCCATGTAACCTTGAGCAAGTTACTTAACCCCAATTTCTTAGGTGGCCAGGTGGCTCAGCGAGTAAGAGCACTGGCTCCAGTGTCGGGATGACCTGGGGATCAAATCTGGGCTCAGATACTCAGCACCACACCCAGAAATAACTGGCCGTGTAATCTTGAGCAAGTTACTTAACCCCTATTACTTTAAAAAAAAAAAACAAACAAAACCTAATTGTACAAAAAATCAGGAAAATAATTTATAAATTAACAAAGATATTTAAATGGAAAGAATGATAAAACAAAAATGACAAGTGTGTATAATAATAATAAATATAATTCATAATAGTTATAATAACTGGTGTTTACATAAAACTATAGGATTTATGAATTGCTTACAAATATTAACTTATTTTATCCTCAAAACAAAACTGGAAAGGTGTAAGGACTATTTTTATTCCCATTTTACAGATGAGGGAACTAAGCCTGAAATTGATTGAGATATGCCAAGACTCACACAACTAATAATTATTTGAGGTTGCTATTGAACTTATTTTTATGATTACATTTCCAATGCTCTATCCACTCATCCACCTAACTAAAAAAAGTGGAAGTGAAAAAAAATCTTCCCCCTTTTTTTACAAGTATGAGACTTCGCATGAAAAATATTACATTTATTGACAGACATACCCATTTTTGTTTTTGATATTTTTGTTTGTTTTTGCTCTACCAACTTTTTTTCCTTTCTCTCTAAATCTATGTTAGAGGAATGGTCAGTGAATGGGTAGGATATTTTAAGACATGAATTGATGAAACAGCAAAAGAAATCGGGAGAAATATGAAAGAGAGTTTAAAAAAGAAATAGCAACAACTACATCTTCCAAGTATGACCAGAAAAAACCATGGGCACACCATCTTTCATGAGTGAAGGATGAGAGAAAAGTCTAGCCTAAGAACTTCAGTAATGTTTACAAAATATTGACCAACATTACATTGGCTATATCTCCTATGAAGGATTTTAAAAGAAGATTTAGGGGAAAATGAACTGACTGAAAGGTCAAGTATGAATTGTGATTTGTAATGGTGGAGGAAATGCTGATGACATCTATACTGAAGTATTAGAATATGTGTGTATCCTATATTAGAGTTTAAAAGGAAATTATTTAGATAACTCCTACCCTCAGAGGCTTGAAACTCCAAAAATAACTTGCAATTTACTTGTCTACATGTAGCTTAAAAGTAATGAAATCTCAAGTTCATCTTTCTTAGGATTAAGAATTGAAAGAGATATTAGAGATCCTACTAAAATGCCTTCATTTTATGCATAAGTAATGTGAGGATTAGAGAAGAAAATTTTCTTGCCCACAGTCACCTTCTCAGTGGCAGACTCAGGTCTTGGGGCCATGTATCCTAATCTACATTATTGCACTTCTTACGGCAATACCACCTTTAAATGAGCCTGACCAAGGGTTTAAGGCCAAAACCAAATACTATAGAACAAATCAAATTTCCTCTGGCTGGTGGATCATTTATTTTACTACTTCCAAAGAGCTGTCTTCTTTACCTCCTATATTTGGGCAAGCTTTTCTCCATCTACTACTCTGAATACAATCATATTAGGTCTACTTTTCTTCTGTAATAACCTATCCCCTAATATAGTCTCTATGAACTCTGACCTACCTTCCCCATTCTTGGCATCAAAATATCTTCCCTGTGTCTCCTATCATAAAATTAGTATAGCAGTTAATTGATTACAAGAACTAATCAGAATCAATTCACCTACTATGTAGTTGATTGGTTAGGAGATTGAGTCAGTCATGCACTTTTAGGTCAGGATAGAATGATGGATGGTTATAGGTCTTGGTCCTAGCATCACCAGGAATGTGGAATGATGCAAGTTCTCAACAATTCAACTAACATTTATTAAACCTACCATGTGCCAGGTAATGTGTTAAGCTCTGGAAATGCAGATAAGTAAAAGAAATACAGTTCCTGGCTTCAAGGAGGTACAAAGCTAATCAAGGAAGTCAAGACACAACAGGAAACTGTAAAGTGGGGTGGGAGGATCGCATCAGGGAGAAACTGCTATGAGGAACGCTATTCTATAAAATCCAAATCAAGTAGTGGTGCTGATGAAAAGTGAAGAATTAGCTATATAGCTCTGAAATTAGCTATATAGATCCCTCTATAAAGGAAGAATTTAGTGCTCTACCCTCCTGTCTTCCAAAAAACCAAAACCAAAACAAACAAACAAAAAATAAAAAGGTTCCCACTGAGTAGTTGAGAAGGTGTTGATTATGATCAGTAATGAGATTGATCAGTTTTTCCTGCATGAGGTATACTTTCCCAGAGTTCAAACCAAGCGAACTTCTCATGGAGAGTTATGTAGATACTTGGGATATTCTCAGTCATGGTCTCTGGTAGAGGAAAATAAAACATACACAGAATCTGGGACAGTGGCAAAGAAGTGGCATTCAGGCTACAATGGAAACAGCACCTAGTCAAATTGGGGATTGTGGAAGAAGTAAAGACTGGGTCATACTCACACTATCTAAGAATGGAAGGATGGAGATTCTGGCTCTTGCACAATATTCCAATCCAGGAACTAAGTGTATAATCATGAATAAGCTAAGGAAACTTCTAATAAAATTTAAAATATTATGTATTTAGAAAATCCCAGAAGAAACAATTCAATAGCAATTATAAATAGAATGCTAGAGTGAGGGCAGAAGAAAATGAATTGACCACAAAAACCTTATGATAAAAGAAATGAAGATTAAAACAAAGATGAAATTTGAGCACTTGGGAGTAGTTCAAATACTTTAGAATGGGTAGAAAATATCACCCAAGTATTGGTCACACTGAAAAATAGAATAATACCACAACCACCACCACCACCACCACAAAATTTCAACAAAACAAAAAACTCAAAGGTTTAATTGTTCACCAAAAATGTTAGAAAAAAAGTTAAAAACAAAGAACGATAAAACCTAGGAGAACATATATGTTTAGTAATAATAATTATCTGGAAGATAACATAAGAAGACATAAATTAAGAACCACTAGAATTGGAGGTAGAGCCAAGATGGTAGAATAACAAGAATTATAGCCAAACTTAAAAAAAAAAATAAATCTTTCACAAAGATTGTTAAATTGCATAAGAACAAATCCTGGTAGAGAAATCCAAGGGAAAAAAAATCAGGAAGTAATTTTTCTAGCCTGGAGAAAGATAAAGATATAACCGGGGATGATAGTCTAGCCAGGATTTCACTGCGTAGAACATTTCAGTTCGCAGGGACTGAAATAAGTTAAGGCTGTACATCTGGGTAAGATGAAGTCCCAGATCCATACTGGTCTACCATGACCTCATATAGAATGTGTTCATAGGCATATACTGAGAAATTATGTCACTCACTACCCAATTTTGCATCAGAGATTCTGGATGATCTAAAGACAGGATTGTTGGGAGAAGTGGGGGGAGGGGGAGACGCAGAGCAAAGATGGTAGAGTTGAAGCACAAACTTGGTGTGGGTTCTGGCTCCAAACAATTCAAATACCTGTAAAACAATGACTCTAAAACAAATTTAAAGCTACAGAACCCACAAAGTGACAGAGAGAAACAAATCTCCTACTGAAGGCAGCTTGCAAGCCAACAGGAAAGGTCTATCACAGCATGCTGGAAGATCAACATAGTCCCACAGCAGCCCCCTGTGGTTCTAGCCCCAGGGTGGCCCTGACCAGCAGTATCCAGAGCAGACATCAGGAGAGAAAATAACCAGCAGCTGTGGCGGCTTCCAGACTTCTCAACACATAAATGCCAAAGTAAAAAGGTCAGTGTGGAACTTGGTTGGAACGGGGCGGGGGGTGGGGAGGGGGACACCAAATAGCACAATCCAGCTGCTGCTCCCAGAGCAAGAAGCAGCCAAGGTGCAGTGGCTGAGCCATGTGGCTGCCTCAGGAGTTCATGACCCACACATTGTAGGGGGACCAAGCGACCATTCAGAGGGTAATCGCTCTTGCTTTAACCTGCTTGGATCTGAATCACAGTCTTGGATGGTGGTCCTGGGGCATGTGACCAGTGAGCCAGTGCTTGTGGGAGCTGTAGAGATGACACCCTCCTAATAGCTCCAGCAGCTGTGAAAACCCCAGCAATTTGGGACAAAGCTCTCTCCATTCTGGAAGTAGAGTTCTACTGTGGCAAAGAACTCAAGGGTCAAGTAATTGACTGGCAATATGAAGAAGCACAGAAAGAAAAAAGAGACAATAGAATCCTTTTTGGGAGACAAAAAGCATCAAGGCATGGAGCAGGAGGAAGACAGCAAAGTCAGAACTCCTGCATCAAAAGCTTCAAAGAAAAGTATGAATTGCTTAGAGTCCATGGAGGGGCTCAAGAAGGAAATCAAATAAGTGAAGACAGGACTATCACTATCAATGGTGGAGGCAGATGTTGAAGTGTAGGTAAGGGCCTCAGTCTATGTACTGAGTAATTCAAAAGAAAGCAATTTGTTTTAATCACTTAATTTAGTTTTAATTCTTAAAAATTCTAAAATTTATAACAGCTCTAATTTCTTTTACTTTTGTCACTCATCTACAATTTCAGTTACATCTAAACAAAGTTTCTGTAACGAGCAAAGTAATATGCCTCCTGTGCAGCACCATAAAATTACAAACACATGAAGGAGCAAATTAAACAAAGATCCTTCATAAATCACAGCCCATCCATAGAAACAAAACAAAATGTTTGTTCATTTAACAGTTAGGAAAATTATCATCTCCCTCATGAGAAGAGGTATGAGTTTGCAATGTAGGTCCCAGAGTTTTGTGAAGAGATGTCATTTTGGAGGTAGAGTATAAGGAGGAATTTGCTTAAACTCAAATAGTTTAAACAAGTTGTGGTATTTGTGAAAAATACTACTGTGCTATGAAAACTTGATAAGCTCAATGATCTTAGAAAAATATGGATAAATTGCATGAAATAATGAAAGGTGAAATGAATAGAACCAAGAGAAATTTGTACACAGTAACAGCAATATTGTTTAAAGAACAATCTCTGAGTGATTGTCATTTTGACTATAATAAATACCCCAATTAGCTACAATGGACATGTGAAGGAAGATCCTATCTGCATTCAGAGAAAGAACTGATAAATATAATTATGTCTAGAATGGTTTTAAATATATATGTACACATATGTATGTATGTGTATATATATTCAAACACATATACATATACACATATTTCTGTCTAGTGGTATTTATCTCTAGTATGGGGGAAAAGAAAGAAGTTACATGATAACTATACATATTTTACAAGAATAACAAGTTATACATAATAGATTTGTAGTTTTATGTAAAATCATCTTTTTTTCCTGTCCTACTATGTTATAGAAATACTTGTTTTGTTTCTTACATTTAGATAAAAAATAAATAAAATTAAAAACAAAGAAAAATGCTCAGCGTGATCTACAAAAAATTTTATGTGAAATTATTTTAATCCTTCTTTCTACCCACAAAGAGAATTGCATAAAGCTGGCAAACCTTATTTAATTCATGCTATTATTCAAAGAGAAAACATCTTGATGGCTATGTAAAAGAAAGATTTTGAAAAAACTGAATAAAATTGTGTTTTGTTTGTTAGAAGAGCTTCTCCTAGTAAGAGAAAGATGAGAGAGGAAAGACAGTATCTAGGGGTGTTTGCTTTTTTAAAGTTTGATTTTATGTAATAGGGAAATCATACTTAATGACTGTCACCAATAAATGGTACTCACAAAAGAATTGTTCTAAAAATAGTGTCAGGGGAGTCCAGGTAGCACTAAGAGCACCGGCTCCAGTGTCGGGATGGCCTGGGGATCAAATCCGGGCTCAGACACTTAGCATCCACCCAGAAACACCTGGCCGTGTAACCTTGAGCAAGTTACTTAACCCCAATTGCTTTAAAAAAAATAGTGTCAAATGCTTGTTTTTACCACAGGTCAAAGTTGCCTAAATGCAAACACATAAAGAAATGCATACTTTTAGTATTACAACTCCCTTAAAAGTTCCCAGACGTTCCAAACTCACACTGACCCTCTTTTTGTTCCTGTACAGTTAAGAAGCTAAGGACATTGTTCCATTTAGTGACCAGGTTTGATAACAGTTTAACAGGGCTTCTCCAAATTTCCCTGTACTCAGGAACTCAGCTCCATCTCTCTCTGGGCCCATATACCGTGTTTCCCCAATAATAAGACCTATCCCGAAAATAAGCCCTCCCCTTACTGTGTAAGATTCCTCTAAAATAAGCCCTCCCCCGAAAATAAGCCCTATTGAGATTGCTACTGTAGTGAAGGTGATCCCCTGCGCTACATGCTACATTACGGTACCCTCTGTATGCACCATCCCCCCCACCCCGGGTGAAATGCACGCCGCGCTTTGAGCTGCATCCAATCAGAGCTGCAGCAGTGAGCACGTCATCCTGTTCTTCACCAGTGATTTGCTTGCTGACACCATTGAGAGCAGTGCCACAGAGGAGAGCTGAGGCAGGACAACATAAGCCCTCCCCTGAAAATAAGCCCTCTGGTGTTTTTCTTTCCAAAAAAAATAATAAGACAGTGTCTTATTATCGGGGAAACACGGTAGCAGCATGTTATTTGCTACCATGGAAACTTACAAAGAAAAACAAAATATTTATTCCAAAATTTATTTATTGCATTTCTAAAGCACTTTTTCTCCTCAGAGCACAAGCACTCTAGCAGGACATTAGAGACTGATGTGCTTTGCTGCATGAGCACCCATCCTCTGGGGACCCTGTAAAGCATGGTCCTAGAGCTCCCCAGAAGGGTGGTGGGGGTCCATTGGGTGGAGCATACGTAGTCGAAAACTTGTTGGGCATGGCGATGAAATCCCAGGAGGAAGGAACAAGACAATATTAACCTCTGTGGAGTACCACTAGGAGAGACATTAAAATAATTGTCAAAAGCTTCTTCTGCAGCTGCTGGAAGGGCTTCTGAAATCCTGGTACCAACTCAAGCTTAATTCCAGAGTCTGTGTGTGGTTTCTTCATTTTCCATTTCTTTTCCTCTGGCTGAATGGGATGTTCTGCATTTCACATTAAGCCTGCACCCATTTACAATAAGTTTATCTAAAGACTTCTGGGTAATCATCTCTGCAACTTGCCTTGCAGCAAACTGTATGAATGCATGCTGTTGACTCTATACATCTCTTATCATTCAGATCTCATTAGATTGGTAATAGGGATTTCTAAGATCAGTCTCCTTGATTGTATCTTCCAGGCCAACCAACATATAGTGTAGTAATATTCTTATCATCTGGTGGGTCCAGAAAAGGCATTGCTGAAATCTATTTTAGAAAAAAATTATCTGCAACAGGATTATGAATGGCATAATACCATAATAATGATGTTCTGATCAGAAAGAGAATCATCAGGATCTGTAGGCTTCTAATGTCTGTATGGACACTCTTCTCTTTTACATTCTCTTTTCACCCAGTAGGAATGATTTTGAGGACAATTCTGTTTGTACTAAGGGGTGGTCTGAGCCAATTTATGCACTATGTTACTTCTGACTGTAGCCTTCCCAAGAACACCAAACATATGAATTTATCACAGTTTGAAATCTCTTGCTTAATATTCTGAGTGTAATATTTCATTCACATCAGACTTAGGCATGTCCATTCCTGGAAGTGTAGTCCTACATAAGAGACCTGCATAGGTAAGCCATATTCTAGGTCTAAAATTGACATTTTTTTTTTGGTTTGCTTCAAGTTTGGTTGATTTCAGTCTTCTTAAAATACATGTGAACACTGGGCCACCAATGTATAACACTAAAGAGGCTGGAATAAATTTTGCATTCTTTTCCATCCTTTTCTTTAATCATCCAAATATAAAGATTTTCTCCAAGGTACATCTGATACAGTAGAGGTATGTCTGAATCCTCCCACTTCTGATTACTGTAGGAATTGAGAAATTACCATCTTGGAAGTAGTGGGGTCCTTGACACTGGCAGGGGAAGTAGGACCAACACAGCTGGCCCTTGGGAACTATTTTGCTTGCTTTCTCAAATGAAACTAGAGGAGGTATGAGAGAATGTGGATCTGAAAAATAAAATAAACTTAATTAAATAAACCCCCCCACTAGACTCCTTGAAATTCAGCAACAACCAACCAAAGAGCATATGTTAAGAAATCATAAAAAGGTAAAAAAAAATCACAATACTATACCAGTCAACTAGTGACAGAAACTCCCGTCACCTTGACATATGATAGCTGAATTCAAGAGCTTCCAAGTCAAGGAAAATTTACTTTTATCACCCAAAAAAAATATTTCTTATGAAGGGACCATAGCCAAATTAAAAGAGAGTGGACAATGGAGAGTTCCTCCCAATTATCTATTTACTGAGGGTGCTCAGGTCAGCCATCTCTTTATTTCCCAGCAGGCTATATTCCTCTGGACGTTATTTTGCTCCTATGCTGGGTAGCAACCTTTCTTCCACAATTTTCAGCTTCTTGTGTTGTTTCCCCCACTAAATTGTGATAACCTTAAGGAGAAAGACTGCCTTTATCTCTCTTTGTATCCTTAGTTCTTAGCACAATTCCTGGTATGTAGTAATCATTTGATAAATGCTTATTGGCTGTTTGAGTTACAAGATTGCAGTAATTAATATAAAGGAACAGAAAATTTGGAAGATGCCAAGGGACAAAGAATAATATTTGCTAACACTTATTTTGGATTTTAAGGTTGCAAAGTGATTTACATGTAATCTTATTTTATCCTCACAACAACCCTGTGAATATTTTCTATATTATCTTGATTTTACAGGTGAAATAATAGGGACTAAGAGATTAAATGACTAGCCTAAGGTCACATGGTTAATGTTTGAAGGCAGTTTTTGGATCCAGGTATTCTAGAAGCCAAGTGCAACCCTTTAGCCACTGGACTACCTAATTGCTTACAATTAAAGATAACTTATCTTAAAATGCTAACTATTATCCCCTATAGGGAAAATACTTTACTAAGGCATTTTGAATAGTGTGATCTTGCTCAATTACTTTGATGTAATTGACTAACTATGGGAATTTCAAACCACAAGTTAATGTTCAGATGTTTTTAGAAGTAACTCACATTTCTATAAAGATTTAAGGGTTATGCATCACTTTTTCCACAACCACCATGTAAGTTAAGTAGTACAGATGCTATGCTCATTTTAAAAAGAGAAACATAAACATAGCATGACTTGTCTATTATCACACAAGTAGCAAATGTTCCACCTAAGAACTGAACCCTTGTTTAAATATTAATTCTAGATTTATAGCTGTTTTTCCCTGAGTATGTCATACAGCCTGAATATATGGTATTATCAGAAGGGCAATATTATTTCTATCATATGTCAATGTTAAGAATTTTATAAGTCTTAATTAAATGATTCATTGTTGGATAATACTGAAAAAAATAGTGATGTCAGATATTTACTGAGAATAATTTTTATATTTTGATACATGGCACAGTCATATGAATGAAGAGGAGTTAGCTAGGTGCTCTGAGGATAAAGTGGAAAGACAAGGTAGAGACACATAATTATCAAAAGATAGTTCATTTAGTAATTTTCAGAAAAAAACACAAAGATAATTGAGGTTTTGTTATTCACTCTTCAAGTTTAGTGAGAAAGATATTTTTTGATTTAATAACATTAAAAGTATGTTTTCTTCCAGGATATTTGTCTAAGACATAGTAAAAACATTTATTATATCTATCACTATACAAAGTTACTACCCACTTTTGGTCATTCATATGGGTACGTACAAAATATGAGAGGAACCTAAAAAAAATTGTTCCAAATATTTCAATTTTTTGAGCAAAGTAAAGGGCATAGGAACACAAATTATATATATATATACACATACATACACACATACATAAATACACACATATATGCATATACATTATATATAAAATATAATGAAAATTATATTTTTCACTGAAGTTGAGATACATAAAAGCATAATGGCAAGCAAAGAAGTACTTATTCTTATTATCAGTTATTTATTTAGCACCTTGTTTCTGTTCAAGTATCTTTGAACCTTGCCCTGATTATATCAAGTCTTTGTTGAGAAACAGAACCCATGAATCCCACAGTGGGAGGGACTTTCCAAAGACAGGAACAGGAAGGATGTATGAGGTAGGTGGAATAGAGAAGAGCTAATGACAAATAAAAAGCTGAGAAGGTGAAACAGGAGAACTGAGAAGGTGAAAACTTGTAGTGTCAGGCACTCTGTTCATCTGTTCTGTCTGTGTTGATTTGTGTTTGTGATACTTTGTGATACAGGGACCTTACTGGAAGCCCTGAAAGAGGATTTTCTGGTTGTCTGTTTACAGAAGTCCTGGAGGAGGGTTTCAGAGGTCCTGGGACGATACTGATAATTTATTTTGAGTTCTCAGACTTTGTTTGTGAGTCTGTGTTGAGTTCTCAGACGTTGTTTGTGGGTCTGTTTTGATTTCACAAGCAAAGATTGAATTGATGATGGTGACAGCAATGTGCGTGAATGTTGTTATGGCTCTGTTAAGCTTTTACTTCCCAGAAACAGAAACTGCAAAGGACTTGACGTAGACTGGACACTGTGAGCTTCAATGTGGAATGGGAACTGGACAGGGAGTTGGACAAAGAACTGAGAGCTGCCTGCCTGTGAATCCAGTTAACAGTTGGGAAGATTCAGGCAAGAGCTAGACCCATAGAAGAGGAACCATGGAATCTGGGAGACAGCTTTGAGCCAAGATGAAAAGACCTCTTCTTGGGTACTTAGTGCTGACTGAGAAGATCATGATTTACTGTGTCCTAGGGGTGGGAGAACTTTGTCCTTTGTACTTTGTACCCCTTAAAGATGATTGAGTTAAGGATGATTAGAAACTAATCTCCAATCAGGAAGAAAGAAGATGTTTTGACTGAAAGATTAATTCAATGTGACCTAGGGGTGGGAAAACTTTGACCTTTGTACTTTGCTGTCCCTTAAGGAGACTTGCTCCTTAAGGATGATTGAGTTAAGGACTTACTGAATTATATCTTTTGTTTAAACTTATGTGGTCACTTTAGTGATAAGTTGTTATGTTATAACATTGTGGATGCTGTACTTTGGTTTGTGTGAATGTTTTACCTCAGTTTATTGCTGAATAGAGAATTCACTATACTGTGTGATTAGAACCCTAAAGTATTCACAGCAGCAGACCTCTCCAGAGTTGTTCATTCTTGGCTTTACAAAAAGAAAGGTGATATAGAAAGTTAACTGCCCAAAAAGAATGTAATATTTAAGAATGGATATTAGCCTTCTGGACTACCATACAAATAAGGGGATGGCAAATGCCTGTCCAGAGTTGGAGTAAATTAGATGAAGCCTGATATAGATAGATAGATAGATAGATAGATAGATAGATAGATAGATAGATAGATAATTTGCTATCTTACAAATGTAAACAAGAAAGTGTGTGTCTGTGTGTCTGTGTCCATGTCTGTGTCTGTGTGTCTATGTGTCTCTGTGTGTGTGTCTAAGAAAGAAAAATGACTACATTAGGTATATCCATCATTTTAACTACTGTAGAGTTTAGGTATAATGAAAAACAGAAAAATAATATTTGAGACACCCAGAAGTTCATTAGAAACCTGGAAACAAAAGTCCAGGAAAGAGTTATTAGTACAACCTGGATAGAAGAAGCAGGGGAGGAAGGGAAAGAGAATATGCTAAGTGCTTTAAAATATTTATTCATTTGGCATTCTAATGTCTATATAAAATGGCTAAAATTAAAGCAACAAGTAAGAAAACCTAGTTGGTTGATTGGCTGTTGCCCTTTGTTCTTGAAGAGGACCAAAATGACATCACTATGAAGAGTCAGGTTTCAGCATGTCTGACTGTGACTGATCAGATCAATACAAGCTCAGAATGCTCTTCCACAGGTCAGGCACATATAATGCCTGTGTGAACATTTGGGGTTGATATTCGAAGTTTGTGTATCCTGTGTTTTCTTTGAGCTGTTTCAATTCTGCTTTTCTCATAAAACACAGCACTTTCTCTGATGTGGGCACGCCATGCTGAGGGGTCCTATACCAGTATCTTCCATGTCACACAATCAATTCCAAAGTTCTTAAGAGAAATCTTGAGATTTTTCCTGTATTGCTTCTTCTGACCACCATGTGAATGCTTGCTTTGTGTGAGTTGTCCATAAAATAGTCTTTTTGGCAAGTGTATATTTTGCATTCAATCGAAGCTGCATTCTCTGAAGCAGAGTTTAAATGATTGGCAGTTTAGTTCAAGTAAGGACCTCAACGTCTGGTACTTTATCCTGTCAGGTGATCTTCAGAATCTTCCTAAAACAATTCAAATGGAAGTGATTCAGCTTCCTGCCATGGTGCTGGTATATTTTCCAGCTTTCACAGGTATACAACAATGAGGTCAGCACAATGGTTCCATAGACCTTCAGTTTGGTAATCAGTCTAATATCTCTTTTCTCCCATACTTTCCTTTGGAGCCTCCCAAACACTGATCTAGTTATGGCATTGCATGCTTCAACCTCATTATCAGTGTGTAGATCCCTGGAAAGTATACTTCCAAGTGAACTTATCCACAGCATTCAAAACTTCTCTATTTGCTCTAACTAATGGTTCCACATATGGAAATTGTGGTGGTGGCTGATGGTTCTTTTTTCTCTGTGTTTCCTTGGTTTTGTAGCCTAAAATTAGCACAAGCACCAGAGAATTCATCTATACTTTGTTGCATTTCAGCTTCAGAGGCTGCCTTGGGTGCACAATCATCTGCAAACAGAAAAATCATGCATCAACATTCCCTCCACATTGGTCTTGGCTTGTAGCCTTTTCAAATTGAAGAATTTACCACCAGTGTGGTAGCTGACCTTGATGTCATGTTCATCCTCATTGAAAGAAAACCTAGAGGCCCTAAGAGAAGGAGGGGAATTTGACTCTATTGGTAATACTATGTCTTGGTGGAATAAAAAACAATGACTTAAATAAGGTCTTCACTTGGTATAGTTTATTAAAATAATGCAAGTGACATTCTTGATATCATGTTTTTGCCTTTCTGTATATTCCCAAAGCTTAGCAAAGTGCCTGTGCTAGAGTAGATTTTTAATAAATACTTAAAAAAATACTTTTCAAATTAACTTCACTATTATGGTATCATTGTATATTACATATCTATGATCATGTGAGCAAATCTAGGAATAAGAAGGAAGAAGCGTGGTGCAGAGCAATTCGGTAAATGTCAGTTGTTGGAGGAAAATTATATTTTATCTTCTAAATACACTGTAGAGTGCCTAGACTGAAAAGAGAAGAAGACTTCAGGAAGTAGATCACAAGCCTGCTACAGAGGTATGACACAGTAGTGATGGAAGACTGCAAAATCCAAATATAAAGAAATATAATTTTCAGATAAGACAGGAATAGTTTGGACACCCAAATGTGGCGGGAAATTATTTTTGGCATAAAAAATGCTATCATCACTTTGTAAATTACATAAAGTGATGCCATTTGCATGGGTGAATATTTTGATTGGTAAAAGGTTGAAGGAACAAAATTAACTTTTGTGTATTAAATTCTGATAAAATGAAATTTTGGAAAAAAACATGGTCAGAGAGAGAATAGTAACAGGACTAATTTGAAGACTGGAAAAAGGCTCAGGCTGCAGGGCATTGTGGTCCCTCAACTCATTTGCATGTATCTGCTTTTAAGGCTTAAGTCATTAACACTTACACAAGAATAGATCAAATACCTGTCTGGAGACTATGGGGTGATTTAATATGACAGCTGGTTTTGTAACTAACAAAAAAGGGGAGTTCTTGAATTTTTACTCTGAGCCACTGTAATCAATGATGCACCTAGCAAATGCTGAAGAACTTGTCAAGGAATAAGAAGAACTCAATATCTGATAGAAAAGTCACCTCTAATGGAACCATATAAAGAAACCAGCAGTAGTAGAATTAGCTGAGAAGGCTTCAGTTATCAGCTCCCAATTGTCTGGATAAAGGTTGATTCTCATTACAGAAATCCTGGAGTCTGCTGACATTTTAGTCATCTCCTTTTAGGACTATCTACATTTTGACAGAGGTGGCCTCTTGGAGGTGGATGTTGATCGCCACTATGCTTTCTAGTCAAGTTAGGAAATAAGACACAAGGAAAAGAACAGATTTTCTGTTAGATTGAATGGCTCCAGGTAATTGGATGATACAGAATCCTATGAATGAAGAGTTGACTGAGTTGACCTGAATTGACCAGAATGAGCCAGTTTCATGAGCTACGAAGTTTACTGGTTAAATGGAAATGCTAGCCAATAATAGAGCTTAACACTTTCTGAACACCCTTTTATAAAGGTGATAGTGAGTTAACAGAGCTTGTCACTGCTTCATCAGTTTGAAAGTAGAAGAGAAAATGATATCCCCAGTAGGAGAGCAGTGAGAAGTAGATGGAGAGCAGTAGCAATGAAGGGACTTTGTGGAGCACAGATGCTTCTGAGTGGACCACTGACATCAAGACCTGCGTTTGTTTAAGAATTGTGAGTTATACTGGGTGTACAGGTTTTCTTCACTTGTGTCTCTTTTCCAAGTTTCTATAAGTGTGTTCCCCCTCTTTCTCACAGATACTGAGACTAATGGTTCCACGATGATACTGAGAGCACTGGTGGAAAAGTGTGACCTAGATTTATACGTGATCTGTCTGTAATGTATTGATTATTCCTATATTTGCTTTATATTGATTGCTTTTGTTTATTATTATACTTTTTATTCCTAATCCCTTGCACAAAGCCTAGCACAGTGTGATGATTAGTAAATTATTGTTGATCTGACATGAAAAAAATAATTAATACAAACTTGGACTGCATTTAGAGGATATTTTCACGAATGATATTATAAAATTTCTTTACTGTGCCCTAACTAGACCACATCTGAAGTAGAGTGTTAAATTCTGATCCCCATAGTGTTTGAGAACGTACAGAAAAAGGCAACAAGGTATTAAATTGCTTTATGTATGTGTCCTTATGATGTCCTTATCTCTTTTAATTAGGTCTTTTTTTGGTTTTACTTTGTCTAAGATCAGGATGGCTACCCCTGTTTTTTTTTTCTTCAGCTGAAGTAGAATAGATTCAGTGCTAGCCCCTTACTTTTATTCTTTCTGAATCTCCCAGCTTCAAGTATGTTTCTTTTTTTAACAGAATTATATTTTAAAATTTATTTTCAGTTTTCAACATTCATTTCCACAAGATGACTTAACAGATTTTCTCCCTGTCTTTTCCCTACCCCCCCCACCTCAAGACAGTGAGCCTACTGAATACCTCTTCCCGCAATCTGTTCTGTCTTATATCCTCCCCCTTCCACCCCTTAACTTTCCAGTAGGGCAAGATAGGTTTCTATAGCACAGAGCCTGTATATGTTATTTTACAGTTGCATGTAAAAAATAATTTTTTTAAATCTGTTTTTAAAACTTTGATTCCAGATTCTTTTCCTTCTTCCCTCCTTACTTACCCCCACTGGGAAGACAAACAACTCAGCATAGGTTATTCATGTGTAGTTATGTAAAACATTACCACAGAAGTTATAATGTGAAAGATTAACTATATTTCCCTTCATCCTATCCTTCCTCCCACTTATTCTATTTTCTACTTTGACCCTGTTCCTTTTCAAGTGTTTGCTTCTAACTACTCTCTCCCCCAATCCGCCCTCTCTTCTATCATTCCCCTTCTAATCCCCTTTCCCTCTACTTTCAGTTGGGTAAGATACCCAATTGAGGGTGTATGTTATTCTCTCCTTAAGCCAAATTCAGTGAGAGTAAGATTGACCCCTTCCCTTTCACCTTCCTGCTCTTCCCCTCCATTTTAACAGTTTTCTCTTGACTCTTTTATATGAGATAATTTACCCTATTTTATCTCACCCTTTATCCTTCTCCCAATATATTCCTCTATTACGTCTTAAATTTATTTTTTTATATATCATCCATTTATATTCAGCTGATCTTCTGCCCTCTATGTATACATGTACACACATATACATACACTCACATATATATTTATACACACATACACACTCCTATACATATATATATATATGTTTATACACACATATATTCCCTTCAACTATCCTCATATTGAAAAAAGTTTTATGAGTTACAATTATCATTTTTGCATCTATGAATGTAAATAATTCAACTTTAATACATTTTTTATGATTTCTTATTCCTGTTTAACTTCTCATGGTTCTCTTGCTTCTTGTAATTGAAAGGCAAATTTTCTGTTCAGCTGTGGTTTTTTCATCAAGAATACTTGAAAATCCTCTATTTCATTGAATTATCATGTTTTCCCCTGTAGTATTGTTCTCAGTTTTGCTGGGTAGGTGATTCTTGGTTTTAATCCTAGCTCCTTTGACCTCCAGAATAGCATATTCCAAGCCCTTCAATCCCTTAATGTAGAAACTGCTAGGTCTTGTGTTATCCTTGTTCTGTTTCCACAATATTCAAATTTTTTCTTCCTGACTGCTTGTAATATTTACTCCTTGACCTGGGAACTCTGGAATTTGGCTAAAATATAATAGAAGTTTTCTTTTTGGGATCTTTTTCAAGAGGTGATTGGTGATTTTTTTTTCCGTTTCTATTTTGCCCTCTGGTTCTAGAATATCAGGACAATTTTCCTTGAGAATTTCTTGAAGGAAAATTTCTTGGCTCTGTTTTTGATGATGACTTCCAGGTAGTCCAACAATTTTTAAATTATCTCTCCTGGATCTATTTTCCAGGTCAATGGTTTTTCCAATGAGATATTTCACATTGCCATCTGTTTTTTCATTTGTTTGGATCTGTTTTATACTATCTTGATTTCTCCAAAAGACATTAGCTTCCATTTGCTCCAATGTAATTTTGAAGGAATTATTCTCTTCAGTGATTTTTTTGAAATTCCTTTTCCATCTGGGCAATTCAGCTTTTTAAGACATTCTTTTCATTGGCTTTTTGAGCCTCTTTTGACATTTGAGTTAGTCTATTTTTTAAGGTATTATTTTCCTCAGTTAGGCTGTTGACTAGCTTTTCATGGTTTTCTTGGATTATTTTCATTTCCCAATTTTTCCTCTGCTTCTCTTACGTGATTTTCAAAAGCCTTCTTGAGCTCCTTCACGGCCTGTGACCAATTCATATTTTTCTTGGAAGCTTTTGATGCAGAAGTTTTGTCTTTGCTGTCTTCTTCTGGTTCCATGTTTTGATCCTTTTTTCCCTCAAAAAATATTATATAGTCTTATTGTACTTACTCTGTTTACTCATCTTGCCAGTCAATTACTTGACTTTTGAATTCTTTGCCATGGTAGAACTCTGCTACCAGAGTGGAAAGAGCTTTGTCTCAAATTGCTGGGATATTCTCAGTTGTTGTCAGAGCCATTATTATAACTATGAGGAGGGTGCCCTGTCTACAGCCTTCACAAGCTCTGGCACACTGGCCTTTCTCACCCCAGGACCGCCACCCAAGACTGCCACCTAGATCCAAGGAGGTAAAGCAAGAGCAATTACCCTCTGAATGGTCTCCTGATCTCCCTACAATCTGCAGGCCGGGAGCTCCAGAGGTAGTCCCATGGCAGCAGTTGCAGCCTCAGCACCTCTGCCATCTCTGCTGTCCCAGGGGCAGGGACCAGAAGGTGCTATTCTCTCACTCAGTTCCAGCAGAATTCCCTACTGACCTTTTACTTTCTCTTTGGCATTTATGGGTTGAGAAGTCTGGAAAACACCACAGCTGCCAGTGATTCACTCTCCTAATGTCTACTCTGGCCAGGTTGGGCTGCGAGTCTGGACCAGTGTGGCTCTCACAGGATTTCCTCAGCTCCAAGCCTGGTGTAATAGACCCTTCCTGTCTACCTGCCAGGTTGCCTTCAGCAGGAGATTTGTTTCTCTCTGTCACTTTTTGGGTTCTGTAGCTCTAAAATTTGTTTAAAGTCATTTTTTTTTTACAACTATTGGAGGTGGTTTGAGTGGGAGCTCAAGCAAGTTCCTGCTTTTACTCCACCATCTTGGCTTCACCCCCTCAAATATGTTTCTTATAAACAGCATATTGTCAGATTCTGTTTTTTTTATTTTAATCCTCTCTGCTATCTGCTTCTGTTTTATGAGAGTTCATTTTATTCACATTCACAGTTTTTATTACTACCTTTATATTTCTCTACATCCTATTCTTTCTCCTGTTTGTCCTCTCTCTCCTTTCACCTTTTCCCACCTCACCAGTGTTTTGCTTCTGTCTAGCACCTCCCCTCATATGCCCTCCCTTCTGTCAGCTCCCACTGCCCACCTTCCTTTACTTAATCTCCTTCCCTCCTACTTCCCTGTTGGTGTAAGATAGATTTTTATATTCATCTGCTTGTTTATATTATTCCCTCTTTGAGCCATTACTGATGAGAGCAAGTTTCAAATGAAGCTCATCACCTACCATCCCTTTTTTCCCTCCTCTCTAATAGAATTTTCTGTTTCTTCATGTGAAATAATTTACCCTATTCTACCTTTCCCTTTCTGCTGCACCCTCTTTCTCATCCCTTAATTATTTTTATTCCATTGCCTCCAATTCACCTTATCCCTGTACCCTCTCTCTGTTTATTCCTTTTAGATGTACTATTTGTGGTACAATTTTTTTAAGAATTAAAAGTATCATCTTCCCATGTAGGGATGCAAACAGGTCAGCTCCATTGAGTCCCTTATCTTTTCTTTTCACTTTTGCCATTTCTACATTTCTCTTTGTTCTTTATATTGGAGATCAAATTTTGGTTTAATTCTGGTCTTCTTATGAAAGGTTGAAATTTTTCTATTTCATTGAATGACCGTTTTTCCCCTTGATGTCTTATGTTTAATTTCACTGGATAAATGACCCTTCATGGTAGTTTTAGCTCCTTTGCTTTATGGAATATCATAAAATCAAAATGGGTACATGATTTAGATACAGAGGGTGACACCATAAGCAAATTAGAAGAGCAAGGAATAGTCTACCTGTCAGACTTATGGGAAGGAGAAGAATTCATGACCCAACAAAAGATAGAGAGCATCACAAAATGTAGAATAGATCATTTTGATCATATTAAATTGAAAAGCTTTTGTATAAACAAAACCAGTGCAACCAAGATTGGAAGGAAAGCAGAAAGCTGGTAAACAATCTTTATAGCAAGTATCTCTGATAAAGGCCTCATTTCTCAAATATATAGAAAAATGAGTCAGATTTATGAGAATATGAGTCATTCCCAAATTGATAAAAGGTCAAAAGATATGAACAGGCAGTTTTCAGATGAAGAAATCAAAATTATCTATAACCATATTAAAAAGTGCTCTAAATCACTTTTGATTAGAGAAATGAAAATTAAAAAAAAAAACTCTGATATACCACCTCACACCAATCAGGTTGGCTAACATTACAGAAATAGGAAATGATAAACATTGGGAAAGATGTGGGAAAATTGAGACACTAATGCACTGTGGGTGCATGAGAACTAGTCCAAACATTCTGGAGAGAGATTTGGAACTGTGCCCAAGTGGCAACCAAACTCTGCATAACCTTTGATCCAGTAATACCACTATTAGATCTGTATCCCAAAGAAGTCATAATAAAAGGGGAAGGGACCCACATGTGAAAAAAATATCTAAAACAGGTCTATTCATGGTGGCAAAATTTTGGAAACTGAGGGTATGGCCATCAACTGAGGAATGGCTGAACAAACTGTGGCATATGAATGTAATGGAATACTATTGTGCAATAAGAAATGATTAACAAGCACATTTCAGAAAAACCTGGAAAAAACTTGCACAAACTGATACAAAATGAAATGAGGAGAATCAGGGAAACTCTGTACACAGTATTAGCAATATTGTGTGGTGATCAACTATGAATGACTCAGCTTTTCTCAGCAGCATAATGACCCAAGACAAGTATAAAGGACTGATGAAGGAAAATGTTTTCTGCATCCAGATAAAGAATTGATGGATTCCTAATGCAGATTGAAGTATTTTTTCACTTTATTCTTTCTCTTTTTTTCCCTTTTGATCTGTTCTTTCTTCCACAGCCCAGATGAATACAGAAATATGTTTTACATGATAGCATATGTATAGGACTTAAAACAATTCCAAAGAACACATGGAAATGCCAGTCACATTCAGAGAAAGAACTGTGGAGTTGAAATGCAGAACAAAGCAGACTATTTTCTTTTTTGTTTTGTTTTGTTCTTTTTTCCTTTCTCATGACTTTTCTCATTTGTTATAATTCTTCTATGCAGCATGACTAATGTGAAAATGTGTTTAATGGGAATGTATGTGTAGAGTCTATATCAGATTGCACACCATCTTGGGTACAGAGTGGGGTGGGAGAGGGAGAAAACTTAAAACTTATAGAAGTGATTGTTAAAAACTAAAAGTAAATAATTTAATTAAAAAAATTAAAAATAACATGTATAAACTATATCAAACTGCCAACCATTTTAAGAAGAAGGGAGAGGAGAAAGGGAAAGGGGAAAATTTTGCAACTCAAAATCTTGTAAAAATGAATACTAAAAAGTTTATTGATATGTAGTTATGGGAAAAATAAAATACTATTTAAAGCAAAAAACAAAAATAAATGGGCCTCTGATACTTAATACCTGTGTGACCCTGGGAAAGTCATTTAGCCCTATTTGACTCAGTTCCTCATGTATAAAATGAGCTAGAGAAGGAAACAGTAAACCATTCCAGTATCTTTGCCAAGAAAACTCCAATTTGGGTCATAAAGAGTTGGACACAATTAACAGTTGAACAACAACATATCATTTGGAAGAAGCATTAGACTTTTTTTGTTTGGTTTGTTCTAGTCTTTCCTACAAAGAATAGAAAAAGTAATAATGGATGGAGATGGCAAAGAGGCAAATAAGAAATCATGTTAAAAAATAAAACTTCTCAATATTAGATCTATCCAATAAAAAGAGAATATAAAGTTCTGGGAAATAGTACATTCTCATTCATTGGATGATTCAAGCAAAGGCTTATCACCACTTATTGGGTATGGTACAGTGGGTATTATTTTCAGTTATGGTTTAGACTAGTTATGTTTGGACTATTTTGTTAATTATTGGTTTCAGTTATATTTGACTATTGAGATCCCATGAAGTTCAAATTTTTATTACCTAGATTCTACTAATACCTGTGTGATCTCAGGTTAATTTAATGATAATTCAATAACAAACATTTTTATAGCACTTGCTATGTACTAGGCACTGTGCTAAGTGCCTTATAATTATTATCTCCCTTGATCATCACAACTACCTTGGGAGGTAGGTACTATTATTATCTCCATTCTACAGGTGAGGAAACTGAGGCAAACAGCAGTTAAGTGACTATGCAATTAATATTACATAGCTTATAACTATCTGATGCCAGGTTTGAACACATTCCTGGTTCTATATTCACTGTGCCACCTTGCTGCCTCAACAGCTTTAGGATAGTCACATAATTGATCTGATCCTCAATTTGAAATGGGATGAATTGAACAAACCAATCTCTATGTCTGTTTCTGATTCTGAAAAAAAAAACAGTAAGACAACAATAATAACATGGTGATACCAAATGTCCTTCTTCTACTGCTAGAAAACCAAGATTTAATGCACAGAAAAAAATCTAAACTCCTGAGAAGTAGAGTAGCAAAGTAGATTGTATGTTGGAAGAAGTTGGGATGATGAGTTCAAATCCTTATTCAGACACTAGTTGCCTGATTCAGAGAAAATTCACTGGATCACAGAAGCCTCCTCTAAAATGAGGAGAATAATAACATTTACTTTACTGTGTTATTGTGAAGATCAAATTTCATAATGTTTGTAAAGTGCTCTATAAACCATAAAGTTCTGCTATATGAATGGGAGAAATTATTGTTATTATTATTATAATATTATAATATCTAATTATTATTAATACATCATAGAGAGAGATACATAGATGATAGATAGATAGACAGACAGACAGACAGACAGACAGACAGACAGATAGATAGATAGATAGATAGATAGATAGATAGATAGATAGATAGATAGATAGATTGATAGATAAAGTTAGATCAGGATTCTACTAACTTCTTAACAGGGTAGTATCAAAGACATCCAAGTCAAAGAGAAGAGACAGGAAATAGTTAAAATGTTTTGTTTTAACTTGGTGGCTACTTTAATTTTGAAATTATTTATATTTAAAATAATTGCAGATATACAGAAACAGAAGGTAATTTTTCAAGGAGCACCTTTTTTGAGGCATTCTAAAATGTTAAATGAGATGCAGTTTAGAGCACAAATGCCTAGTTGAAACAATTCAAAACATGCTGAAATCTAGGACAAAACTTGACTCCCTGAACTACATTGTGGATCTACATTGAATATACTTTTTTTTTTGTTCCCACTACATTGACTATTCATTAGAAATGGAGGAATAAATACAAGGTTAAATGGTAATAAGTGGCTCATTACTACCATAAGAGAAAATTATTGAATTTGTGCAGATGTAGGTGGGTGAGATGGCATGTATGCACAAACATTCTCTCTTTTCCTCCCTTTATAAGTGTTTGTTTTTTTCCCCTAAGGATATTTTCAGATACTTCAGAAATATTAATGTTGCCAAAATGAAGCAGAAAATATTGAGAACCCAAGTGAAGTAGCATGAAAGCAGTGTCTAGGGAAGAAGAATTCACATAATAGCTTGGCATTTAATAAATGGGGTGGGGGGAATACAGTGGAAGCAGCACAAATGCCCTGGTGCAAAATAACCAGTCACGCTTGAAAAAATGCTAACATCCTGTGTGTCCGAAGAGTAATTGATTACTAGAGCCTTTGTATTTTTGGTAACAAAAAGCATGTGGAAGTCATATTAGATTGAATCTGGACAATCATATCCATTCTTGGCAATTATATTTTTATAGGATATTAACAAAGTAGAGAGCACTCAGGAAAGTTGATGAGGGTAGTGAATAGATAGGAGATAATTTCATATTTTAAGCTGAGAAGAGGAAACTTAGGGAGTACAGATATCCAAACTTAAGTGATCATAAAGCAGGTCTATCTAGAAGAGAGATTAAATTTGTTCTGCAATGCTACATACAGAAAACAGAAAAAAAAAGAGCCATATAGAAGGCAAATTTCACCTTGATGGGCTTTTTTTTTTTTTAATGGCTCTCTAAAAGTTGAATTGGTTGCTCAAGGGCTACAACTTCAGCATCCCTGAGATTTCTAGACAAAAGAAAAAGGGAAAACTGTTTAGGTAAGAGTTGGTCTAGGTGACTTCTAAGGCCCCTTCCCACTCTGAAATTCTATAAAGAAAGATACATAGTGAAAATTTATATATAGAATCCCTATGTTATACTTTTGAAGTGTTATTATATGAAATAATCTCAGGAAACATGTAGCTTAGTAATACAAACAACCAAAGATAAACATGACAGTTATAATTTAGTTAATTTACCTTATAATATTAAGTATAAAAATGTGTTTTATAAATTCAGTATATGTTTTGTTCAGAGAATTCCAAATTATTACTCTAACATTGAATAAGATTGTTCGGAGGTTTATGCAGCAATAGCTTCTTTAATTACATACCTTCCTATAATAGGTCACTGCAGTGAAAAGGGACCCTGAAGAGTAGTAGAAACTAAGTAATTAGACTAGACTCTCACCCATGGAGGCAATAATTTTCTCACTCATAGTCTATGGGTTCTGCTGCCACAGGAGGAATAACTTTCTGCTGAGGTCCTGTGGAATAAGGTTTAGAAGGTAATCAATATCCTCTACAATAACTCCAATTTTCAGGCCTATGAAGAAATTTTTAGATAAACATAGACAGGAATATTCATTTCCTTGTTTGTTATGAGGGATTTTTGATAAGTCAATAAGAATGTGAAATGACTTCACCTCAGTCTGGCTCTGGGAGGGTTTGGGGAGTGGGGGTGTGATCTGGAATCTTTGTGCCTAAGGACCATAGATAGAATTCATCTGCTTTTGGGTCTATGATTGCATGGGTTTTATGACTAGGAAAATTCAAATTACACCAAGATTAAGAGGCTTTCTCAACTTTTCAGATCAACTTTTCAATGGGTATGGAAATGTAATTCAAACATCCTGTTGCAATTGAAACAATTGCAAGTGAGTCTTGAGGAAATATCACATTTCATTCTAAAACTAGGTTTATATATACAGTGTATAGATATTGTATAAGTAGATATCAGCAATTAGAAACATAGTGGGTTTTTCTAGAATCAGTGAGGGAACTTAATAAAAGAAGTTTCCATTTTGATCTCCTCTTCATTGTTTGATTCACTTTTTATACAGGAAACACTTTTTATTTTCAGAAAGTAAAGGAAATTACCTGATTTTTGTTTACTTGCTTTTTGGAGAAAGAACCTATTATAAAATATTGTCTAGTCAATAATCGAGGCTTAAGGTAGTATGGGAAACTCCAGAGGATACTGATATCAATTGACCATAAAGTGATGAGGAGAGGAAGAGGTGAGAGAATATATTTTCCAATTCCCACAGTAAAGCAAGACAATCCAAAGAAAGACCCAATTTTGTGTAATTGGATCTGTAATATAATGCCAAGGAAAGGCAACTTCCCAAGGTTCAGAATACCAGCATAGGTGCTCTCCATTTTATTCAGTGACAAACCAAGAACAGAGAAGGTCAAAGCATGACATCATTCCAAATACAGCATTTACTAAGGGTGATTAAATAATCTCCAAGGACTACCCCACCCCAGGACCTTCCAATCATTCAATCAATTACAAAGTCCCTGGTCTAAATACTTCTCCACCCCTAGGCTATACCTTCATTTAGTCCACCACAAAGCCCCTCTTCTCAAATGGAGATTAGTTTCCAAACATAAGTAAAGTACCTTCATTTGTCAATCACAGAGCACAAAAAGGTCAAAAGTTCCCCACCCCTGGATCACAATTGAATCTACCCCAGAGTTACATCAAGTCCAAGCACAGCACTTAATACCCAAAAGGAGGTCTTTTCTTCATCTTGACAAGAGGCAAGTTCTCAGCAATCTTAGTTCCTGGGGAGACAAGGCTTAGCAAGGCCACAAGATAAATTGCCAGTCTCTTCATTAATTCATCCTCTGTCTGTAGAACAGTCCTAGAACCCCTGAAAACATTAACAAAACCCTCTCCTAGGATTTCTGTAAACATACAACAAGAAAATCCTTCTTCAGGGCTTCTGAACCAACAGCAAGGTTCCCAGACCCCTGCAACAACAGCACTGTCCTTCATCAGTGGACAGTATTCACTCTGTCTGCAGGACAGTCTCCAGACCCCTGCAACAACAGCACTGTCCTTCACCAGTGAACAGTATTCACTCTCTGTCTGCAGGACAGTCTCAGGGCTTCTTAACCAAAAGCCAGGTTCCAGGACTTCTTCAACAGGACAGTCTTTCACCAGTGGACAAATCTGGCAAAAGAACATCAAAACAGACAGACAAAGTACCAGCAAAACAGCCATGTCTCCTCAGTCCTTGGCAGCTCAGGGGGCAAGTCTCAAAAGTCCAGGGCGATTCAAAGTGGCCCCAGCAATCCTTCTCAGTCTCTCTCTCTGCCTCCACGTGGGTGCTGCTTCCAAAAAGTCCTTCTGTCTCTCTCTTGTCTCTCCAAATCTACGTCACCAGCTCCTCCCGTTCAGGACTTTCTTTTCACATCAACAAGTCCATCCCACAGGTGGGATTAACAAGCTCTGGGTTTTAACACAATCAATTTGAAAACCAAGCCAATACAGGGGAATCTTTAATTGCCATTACTATCACAGATCATATCTTAATTTGTTCAGTGAGCTCATTATTCACTTTGCAATTCTTACAATGCTATATAAATACTACTTATCATTTTTATATTCCATTCAGGTTAGGAGTAGCTCATCGCTTGTGTGATTCTTCTGTAACCTTCTTTCCTCTCAATGGAATAAAAATTCCCAGGTTAAAAAAAAATTGCCTGGTTTCTTCTATCCCTTAAGGCTTCTCCCTAACATTATCCTTCAGTGGGAAATTAGAATTCCCCTCAACTCCGTAATTAATAGGGAGCTAATAAAGAATTTAGAGCTGGAAAAGATCATAGAATCATGGAACCATAGAGTATTTAGCTGGGACCCTGACAAAAATCTAGTCCAATGGATATCTGAAAAAGAAACTCCCCTGAGACAACTATAACTATTGGACATTCACCAGTCCCTAATTGAAAGTCTTTAATAATGGGGAAAACACTGCCTCCGCAGGCATTCCATTCCACTTTAGGTTATTCTAATTGTTTGGAAAGTTTATATTCTAGGAAATTAAAACCTATCTGCAGATTCCACTCATGATATGCTAGTTCTGTCCTCTGAGATTGAACAGTCTGTGTCTAATGTTTCTTTCATTTAGTCACTTCTAAAATACTGGAATACCACTTGAATATCCCCCAAATCTTCAATGCTTGGTTATTTCTAATAGGGCCCTCTGAACTTTTCTCAATGTTCTGGGGTACTTCTTCTAATCAATTAATCACCTGGAAGAAACTGATTTCACCAGAGGGAACATAACTTGACTCAAGTTCTCATAGTTAGAACAGAACTGGGGCTTGAATAAGTACCCCCTTGATGTTGATTCAAATATTCTTTCCATTGAAACATGTTGTCTTCTCTTACAGTTTTACAGTTCAGACACAAATTGGAGAAACAACATGTAAGTTGAGAGACACTCCATATTTACATCAAATGTCAGAGGTGAAAGTGACCATAAAGATCACACAATATATTTTGCGGTTAATGAAACTATTGTGAAGAAAAAAGCTATGCAAACTACAAGAAAATTTTCTGTCATTTTGCAGTAACTCATCCTGTAGATGTGGAGATCTAGTCAGCAATGTTAGATTTAGAATCATAGGATGTAGAATTGGAATATACATTAGAGATCCTGTCCTAGTCTATCATTTTCCAGCTAAAAAAAAAAAAAACAGCAAAAGATAGGGAAAATGACTTGTAGAGTCTTATAAGTAGCAATATTCCAGCCAGTATAAAAGTCCAGGTAATCTACTTCAAACATCCATTTTATTCAGCAAAGTCCACAACATCACTTCCTAGTCTGAAGTTAGATATAGATTGTTAGAATTTCTATATTTAGGATTAATTTTAGGATATAGGAAAAACACACACATTTCAAAAAGAAAACACAAAATTATTTTAAAATACTAGAATGTTTCTGCCACACATAGTTAAAATTAATTTTTTTTCAAAAAGTTAAAATAGATTTCTTGGAGAAAAAATACAGTAAGTCGATTTGTTCTAAATAAAAAGGTAAACATAGAATCCCTACTTTTGTGGTTTTGACTAGAATTTCATATTTTTCTTTTAAAAATGCCCTAAGATGCCCATTAGTTTTTTTTTTTAATGGGAACTGTGGTTTGTGCCTTCTTTCACTAGTTTTCTCTTTTTCCCCCCATTGCTCAAAATAGCTGGGCTTATCTTTCTGCAGACATCCTCAGTTCATCTCAGCGTCCTGGGAGATAAGATTAGAGGCCTTGATCCTCCTGCTGTTAGAACAAGACCTCAATCTCTCACTGTCTCTATTTAATCAGGTTCTTATTTTAGCTGCCACAAAGCTGTCAACAAAAGAAAATAAGCCATCCCCCATCAAGGGGTTAAATTGGATTTCACAGTGTGCAAATGCTCTTCTGAGCAAAAATCCACCTGCACCCTCCATCAGGCAAATTACTTCTGACTTTTAATTTATTTCTCTAGGAAATGGAAAGGTATGGCATAACCAAAGTCAATAGGGAATAAAGTACGAAGTATAATCAGGCTGCTCACCAATTCAGAACCCCCTTCCCTGTCAGCTTTAATAGGTTCTCAGACCACGCAATTTATAGAATGCATGACATGTCTTTTCTGTTCTGGGTTTTATTTTGGACTTATCTAGTTAATGGTCCCAACAAGTGACAACTGATGTTTTCTTGATACAATGGTGCCTGGAAGACATGGGTGTTGTATATATAGTTTTAGTTTGAAATTTTAAAAATTAAGCCTGGTAAGAGAACTAGACATGAGACTTCCTGTTTGGTAATGTCTGAATCAATGCAGAAACCTGGTCCAGTTGAAAAATACAATGGGCACCTATTGGTGCAGGCACATGCAGATCAGCAGAGAATAATGTTCCTTTTGAACATGTTTTTTCTCATTTCACATACAGTGGGAAAAATTAACTCTGAGTCATGCCAATTACCATCATATAGTATTTCATAGTAGTAAGATGCCCATAACATTCAGGCTTAAGGTTTTACAGATTGTAGAATAACAAAATTTTGGGGCGGCCAGGTAGCACAGTGAGTAAGAGCACTGGCCCCAGTGTCGGGATGACCTGGGGGATTGAATCCAGGCTCAGATACTCAGCACTACACTTAGAAATAACTGGCCGTGTAACCTTGAGCAAGTTACTTAACCCCAATTGCTTTAAAAAAAAAGAATAACAAAATTTTAGACTCGAATGAGATCTCAGCAGTCTTCTAATCTAAACCACACTTAAAGAAAGGTCTGCAAAGCCCTAATAAATGGCCTTCTAGACATAATTTGAAATCCTCTAATGAATGGGGACTCATGACCTCCTAAAGCAGCCCATGCTGTTTATATCCAAATTTAATAATTCTTAGAATCATAGAATATCAGAGGTAGAAGGAACTTTTAGCCTAATCATAACCAAAGAAAGAATTTTCTCTATATTATTCCCCACTTCTGCTATGAGGATGGGGAAAGTTAATTTACTGGTACCTAAGGTAGATCATTACATTCTTGGCCACTTTAAATTGTTAGGTATCTCTACCCTCATTCTGGACACTATATGTAGAGTAATACTAATGTCCCATTACCTCTTTTTGTCTGCCATGTCATAATGTTGGCTGTTATTGATCTTGTAGTGTATTTAAACTGGCTGGCCTTTTTTAGGCTTGATGCTCAAGCCTCTACTAGTTTTGAACAGTTTTGGGACCCACGTGTAGGTATTTGTATTTCCCCTCTATAATACTTACAATCTGTTTTTATATTATTCACCACCAGATGTCCAGTTTTATCAGTCCCCTAACAATCGTCATCTAGACTATATCTCTCCATCTTGTCTTCAAGTATATCATGAGAAATCTCACACATCTTTCTGGAAATCAGGAATATTCTTTCCATGGCATTCCCCAGATCTATCCTCCTAAATACTCTTTAAAATACAAATCAAGTTGGTCTTGTCTGACTTTTTGGTAAAATTATGGTGACTTGTAATAAATCACACTTTCCTTCTTTAAGTGTTCAAAATGCATTTTTAATAATAGTTTGTAAAACAAAGTAAATGGAGAAAATAAACATACAAGCTTATCCCTCTGCCCATCAGAAAAAAGAATATATATATATATATATATAATTTATAAGGATCAAACTTGAACCTGAAGAAGATAGGTGAAAACCAAACAACATAACATCAAAAATTCCCTTTCCTTTTCTCCATAGGTTAAGAAATAGTGTAGGTAGTATTTCAATCAATAGATGTATTGGGCTATTGGGCTAATCTCTCCCTATCCCTCTCCTTCTCCCTTTTCCCTTCTTCCATTCATCCCCTCTTCCCTTTTCCTTCTCCCTCTCCCTCTCTTTCTCACAAGGAATGCCTTTCTGTAGAGGAATGAACACCAAGTGAGAAGACATCTAACAAGGCATTCAGGTGGTCATGATCTCAGTGGGATAATTTCAAGACCAATAAAATCAAAGATCCTGAAATTGGTAATGCAATTATTTTCAATCTAATCGAAGTCTAATACATTTATTAAGTAGATAATATATGAAAGTAACTATCCTAGATCCTGAGGATACAGAGATTAAAAAAAGAGTTCTGGTCCTATGTGCTTTTTATTCTTCTAGAAGCATAAAATATGTAAACAGTTATTTTTAGGAAATAGAGAACACTAATGACTAAAAGGATTATGAAGGGCTACTATTCAGATTGATATGTGAGCTGAGCATTGTCAATAATAAATATCTCAGAGGTCAAAGTGAAAGAAGTATATGATCTATTTTAATAGTAATGAAATTTGAAGATCCTTTTGTATTGGCAAGCTAATGGTACTTAGCACGTAGTTTCAATTTAAGCTTCTGTAAAGAAAAAAGTTATGAACCCTTGTTGCTGATGTAACAGGAAGGGGCTGAACAGTGAGGAGTTAATACATATATAAGGAAAAGCACAAGCTGGACAGTCAGAATTTCCTGGAGTAAGCATTGTGGAGGCAGAGCAGCTGCTGCTGGGAAGAGAGAGAGAGGGGCTGGGCTACTACTGCTGGACTGAACTGAGAAGAACTAAGAAGAGAAATGAGAACTGAGAACTGACACAGAACTCAGACTTGTGGTGGCAAAACTCAAACTTGTGGTGACAAGACTTTCAAAGGCCAGCTAGAGCTGCCAAAGACTCAGGAAACATAACTGTGGTGCCAGTACTTTGTACAAATGTTGTTGTGTATTTGTTAATGTGCATGAATGTTATTGTGGCTTCATTAAGCCTTGTCTTCCCAGGAACAGAGACTATGAAGGATTTGGGTTGGACTGGATTTTGTGAGCTTCAGTGTGGAGCAGAAACTTCAGGGAGAGCTGGAGAAGAAACTGGGAGCTGTCTGCCTTTGAACTCAGGTGGCAGTTGGTTAGATTAGGGAGCTGGGACCATAGAAAAGGAACCATGGAAACTGAAAGCCTGCCCTGAGTCAAGATGAAAAGACCTCTCCATGGGTACTGAGTAGTGACTGATGAAATTGTAATTTACTTGTGATCTAGGGGTGGATGGCTTTTGTGCTTTCCACTACCCTTTAAGAGGGCACTATGTCGTAACTGTTGGAGTTGTAAATTAAATGCACCCCATGTGTGGAGAACTTTTACTTTTGTACTTTGTGTCCCTTAAGGAGGAAAGCCTCCTTAAGGATGATTGAATGACTGATTTACTAAATGATGGTACTTTGTTTAAAATTGTGACCACTTTGGTGAAAACTAAGTGGCCATGTTAGCAATAAGTTGTTGAGTTGTGACATGGTGAATACGGTATTTTTATTTTCCATGATAAGTTGTAACATTCAATATTCTGAATGCTGTACCTTGATTTGGTTATTTTTTTTGCTTTTTGGAGGGGGGGAGGCAGGGCAATTGGGGTTAAGTGACTTGCCCAAGGTCACACAGCTCTAAGTGTTAAGTGTCTGAGGCCAGATTTGAACTTAGGTCCTCCTGACTCCAGGTTCAGTGCTCTATTCACTGAGCCACCTAGCCGCCCCTGTACTTTGATTTTTTGTGAATGTTTTGCTCTGATTTGTTACTGAATAGACAGTTTGTTACATTATGTAATCAGAACTTTGAAAGCTATTCACAGCAGTAGTCCTCTGGAAAGCTGCTCATGCTTGGCTTTACATCTATGAAAGAAGGAAAACTGGGCAAAGGGCACAGGTATGAACTGGAATGTCAATTTCATTAAAAAAAATCCTAGTAGTCTACTTTGGTTAGAGTATATAACGTGTGAAAGAAAGTAAAGCCTAATAAGCCTGGAAAGTTAGGTTGGGGAAGATTGTAAAAGACTTTAAAAAACAGACTGAAGAGTTCAAATTTTATTGTGTAGGAAACACAAAACAATTAATAATTAAAGAACAATAAAGTTTCATAGTTAGGATATTGTTTTCCCCAAAAAGAAAATTTTGGCATCTTTATCCTTTCAGTCCATGGTGTGCATGTGTGAATGCATGTGAGGTTGTGTGTGTGTGTGTGTGTGTGTGTGTGTTGGAGGAGGGATCATTTCATTATATACTCATGATTTCTTTGATAGTCCTAACCTTCTTTGTTTCCTTTTACCCCCCCCCACTTACTTTCATTTATTTATTTTATTCTTCAGCCAAGCAATTTCTTTTTACTCCCATGTTGAATCCTTTCCTCCCAACTTTTCCTTTTGAAAATCTTGCCTTATCTCAAGATCCAGTCTCACTTTCTTGATTATCCAGCTACATATGTGTCTTTTGGAGTAACTTTCTATGCATTTAATCATTTTCCAATTTGTATCAGAATTATAAGTCTGAAAGTTCGATCTTTCCATACTAGATTTTAAGTTTAAGTAGACATTATTCTATTTTTCATCCCCAGAATTTAGATTATGGCCTTGCATTCTATAGACACTTGATAGATATTTGCTAAATTGGCCTGGAAAGTATATCAACCTCAATTTGTTCTGTATAGGAAAATAAGATTTACTTTATGTAAATAATATGTGATTGAGTACAGATTTAAAAACAAACGAATGTGTACAACCTCCAAAACAGATTGAAGAGTTACTCATTGTGATATTAAAAGTCTCAAAAGTACAGCGTAAAACTGGGGAAATGCTAATATTTAAATAGAAGACTCTTGTACTTGTATTAAAGTAGTAGGAATTACCTCCTGCTATTAAACTGCCATTACAATGATTCTTTTTATTCTCTCTATAATGCTGCTGTTCATGTTTTCAAACTTAATCCTAATATTAAAATCAACTTTTTTTTGCCTGTGGTAAATAAGAGCCAATGGATATAGCCCTGTTTTTATATCCATACACATACAGAAATATATATATATATATATATATATATTACAGAAATATATATATTTCTGTATGTGTATGGATATATATGCATATATATACATATATAATCACTTTTGATAATCTATAGCAGAAAAATAGTAGTGGATGTTATCTTGTTCTGTATGTTTTCTTTTTTTTTTTTAACGTGCATTCCTTTTGCATGAGTTGGGCATTGAAAGGTTAATACTTTAACAGAGACAATTTGTTATTTAAGTTTATTATTGAATAATAGCTATAATAAACCTGCAAAACTTTCCATAGGTTTACCAAATCTCCAAGTTGGAAGGGGCATTAGAAGTCATTTAGTTTACTCTGCCCCAGAGTAATAATCTCATCTCTAACATCTCTGGGAGCTTATTCCTGAAGACCTCCAGTGATTGGGAGCCCCCTACCTATTGAGTTAGCCCTTTTACTGTCTGGCAGCAGAGACTGTGAAAAAGTTTTTCTTGAATCAGGCACATAACTGTCTCTTCTCAACTTTCATCTCTTGCTCCAAGTTTTGCCTTCAGAGATAAATAAGTAAATTCATTCTTCCACACACAAGCCCTACAGGTACTAGGACACAGGTAACATGACTATGAAAATTCTCCGTTCTCTAGCTAAAAATCCCCAGTATCTTTAATTGACCTTTGACCAAAACATTCAAATGACTGAACAGCAAGAAAAAATATACAAATATAAATTCAATAATGGTAATTATCAGGCAAAATATTAACTGTTAAAAAATCAAGTCTCTTATGTTTATAAGCTATTCCTATATTTTTTTATTCTTTTTTTTTTTTTTGGTGGGAGGAAGATGGGCAATTGGGGTTGAGTGACTTGCCCAAGGTCATACAACTAGCTAAGTGTCAAGTGTCTGAGGCTGGATTTGAACTCAGGTCCTGACTTCAGGGCTGGTGCTCTACTCATTTTGCCACCTACCTGCCCCAGCTGTTCCTATTTTTAAAAGAGATGAAATTGAGTGGTAAAACAAAGAACAAGGGAAAATAAAGAAACAAATGTGCTCGTGTCTAAAGATTTAAGGGCAACCTAACATAGCAGGAGAAGAAAAAGTAGAAGAGTTCAATTAATATTACTAGGACAAAGCTTTGATACACTTTAAGTAACAAAAAATAAATCTTTTTGGTGGGAAACAAGTGGGTAGGCGCCCAATAATAAGTAGAGGGGAAGTAAGGGAGCAGCATCCTGTCCATAGATGAAGCATAATGGATAATAGTTTCTTTTACCTCTCAATGGGAATATAGGTTTTTGCAGAACAGAATTAAACCTAAGAGAAAAAAGGAAATAGAAGTAGAAAGTAGATACCATTGTAAAATGAATCGAAAGGATGTCACTTCAAAATATTCTTTACCTTAAGGATAGGGTTCTATATCTTTTCTAAGACATGGACACCTTATGATGAGTTTCATCTGTAAGGAATTTGCATATTTAGAGACTTTCTTCTGTGATTGTTGTCCATTCCCCAAAGAGGTAATGTATAAGCTCCCAAAGGCAGTTGGCACCCACCATGGCAAAAAAACAAAGAAACTGACAAAGTACTCCAGATGTAATGTGATCCAGTTTATAGTATGGGTAAAGGCAAGTTTTTTATCCTCTCTAAGCTTTAAGTTTCTCATGTAAAATGAGGTTTATACCTGCTGTACTTTCCTCATATCATTATGATGAGACTCAAATGAGAAAATTTTGTAAAATGCACGAATACCTGAAAGCTCTATACATATGCCACTTATTGCATTACTATTGTTGACTATCACTTATCTACATGTATATTATAGTTCTATTACTTTATATCCTAGCTTAGATATGTTGACTGCAATGTCACACTATTGACTCATATCCAACTTTCACTTTCAAAGGAAAACACTGCAATCATATGGAAACAAATTATTGATTTACAATTTGTTAATAGTAGGTAATTCTTTCTTGGACAAATGCTTCCTTCATACACCCCAAGTGTACATTTTAATAGTAATTTTTAAGGAAGCTAAGCATAAGAGCTAGTGTGATTCTGTGTATTTATGTGTATGGTACTTATGTGTGTGTGAATACAAAGGAGTTGAAAAAGGTGCCTGTATACTTTATATGAATTATCCCCTCCTTTCTTATGTTATACAGGAGTATACTTAAATTAAGTAATTTACAAGAAAAGAAGTTAGAATGGTGCCTTGTATGTATCCTTTCCCCTCTCCCCACCTCTGCCCCAAACTTATAGCCAGCATCATACACTTTCGGTGATCTGGAATAATAATAGTGCATATTTCTAAAGCAGTTAGGGCTTACAAGGAGCAGAACTCAGAACTGACTGTAAATTAGTATAAATAGTATTCCCATTCCACAGATAAGGAAATTTATATACAAAGAATAAGAATGATTTGACCATAGTCACCTAGCTAATAAACATCTAAGCCATTTGAACCCATGCCTCTTGGTTTGAAGTTCATTGCTCTCTCCACATCTGTGTGGATATTTAGTGATAATTTTTCTTAACCAGGATATTCTCTTTAAAAAGTGAAGAAAAAAATTTTATGTATTTTTTAATTTTTCTGTAGTGACAAATATATCTCTATTTTCATAATATATACATAATTTTAATGCATGCATATGTTTTGGTGGCTTTCATTAATATATTATAGTTTTCTAAGTACTTTTCTCGTCACCACAAATCTATTAAATATGTGTTAGAAATGTTATTTTACCCATTTCAGCAGATGAATATCCTTAGCTCTAGAAAACTGAAGGAAGAATCTCTAAACTAGTACTTCTGATTTGACAACTACTCTGGCTTGCACAAAAATATTATTGCAGCTCCCAACATCTCAGACATATTGAGAAGGACCTCAAATGGGTTCTGATCTTTGGAAGTTAATAAACAAGTAAAATATTTTTAGTATTATTATTGTTTTATCTGGACCCATGATTTCATTATTATGGGGAGCTTTTGATTATATAACTCCCTTTACCAACTGACATTAGCAACTCTTCCAGAACAAGTAATCTTTTAAAGGTAACCTGGATTATCCCAAGAGCTTACATAATTTGTTTAGGGTTGCATACAGCTAATTTATGTCAAAGGTGGAATTTAAACCTATATTTTCCTGACACCATGGCCAGTTTTCTGTCCATTATCAAACACTCTCTCTCAATTATTGAAGACCTAAAATAAGTCATTTTCAGTGTTGGGGTTTATTAGAGAATGTAACAACTCCAAAGAAATAAGGAAAATGCAAACAGTGATCTTTGAGTTCCCCTGTCAGATATTGCTTTCAGCTAAAGTTCTGGCCTTTAACTTATTTCACCTTTAATTCTTTGTACAAAGCCTTTCTCCTATTTTTGAACAGGCTTAGCGATAAGCCTTCTCACTTTAAACCTGTTCATCATGTTTGTCCTCAACTTAAGTCCCATTGCAAAGGAAATGGACTTTCCCAACTTAACTTACAAATTACATCCAGGTCCTTATATGACAACAAACTTTTATTAAAATTTATTCTGGGGTCTCAATTTTTACTGGAATGAAATCCAGTGCTTTCCTTTACTTTGTGTCTTTCTATATCTATTAAAGGACAGAGGAAACAAAGAGTTGCTTACTCTGGTAGTAAAGTGCCACATACCATAATTACCCTGCATAAAGTCAGGGAAAAGGAGTCAAGGAGGGATTTGGAAGGGAAATTAAATTAGCCCAGAATATTTATGAAGTCAATTGAATGGGCACTGGGAGCCTTTGCTCAGCTTTGTTCATTTCAGTTCTTAAAATTTTAAACCTAGGCCACTGGTGAACAAGAGTAAAAGCAAATGAATAAGGCAAGAAAGAAACAATGGTCTGACCCTCTGAATGGGGTTGTTGACAAGATATGAAATGTACAAAACTGGGATGCCCATGGAACTCTAAAGTGGAGTCAAGTACAATTTTAGGTATTTTTGAAAATGCAAAATATATTGTAGCCACAATAAGCCACTTTACTTTAATCATAGGTCCTGATTCTAGATGTCCCTACTAGAACTTTCACTTAAAAAAATTCAATTAATGTAAGAACACTGTTGTAGACACTATGCAGAAATGTGGGGATTAACAAAGGTGGAAGAAGATAAATCATCTTCAAAGAGTTTATAATCTCTATTGGTATATAATTGAACTTAGAGCCAATATTAATGAGATAGAATGTAACACTTTTTAAAAGTCCTCCTATATTTCTTTTACAAAATCAATATTTATTGACATCTTACATTTTTACATTGCCTGAATTTCTTCTTACGCTCAACCCAGTGAGATGTCCTTATAATAATTTTTTAAATGAAAAAAAGATGAAAAGAAAAAAAACAGTGTTAGGAAAATGTACCTATACATTAAAAGTGGCAATATAGGGAGCTTCCTCAACCTTTGGTCCCCTCCACATCTACAAAGGAATAAAATAATTTTTCTTCACTTATTTCTTCTTTAATGCCCAGTTTATTCTTTGTATTTTTGCAACATTTAAAAACAACAGCAACAACCATGGTTGCTGTCCTTTCCATACACACTTTTATAATCATTGTTTATATAGTTTTTTTTTTTGTCTCTAATACAATTTGCATTATTTTATGAATTTTTTTTTGCTTCTGTTTTCATCACATTCATCATTTCTTACAGCAGTGTTAGAAATAAAAATTAATATTACCTCTCATTTTTACTCTATTTGTTTTATAATGTAATTACTATTTAAGCTGCATTTATTTTTAGAATTGTCACTATCTGCCTTAAAAACCCAGTCTAAATCCACTTAAAGTTATAGTGGAAAGGGAGTGGTGCTATAGCTTTCAATTAGTCACCCCTTCTCTTTCCTGGGACATTGGCTTATTAATCAGTTTAATCTGGGACCCCTGCTTTGTTTACCTGTAAACAAAGAAACAGCTTCAGGGCAGGCTACTCTCTCAGGAACAATTCACTTGTTTTTGTCTTTCTTAATCAAAATGAGAGATGTTTTGGTCTCCCCAAGAAAAATGATAACTTGGGTGATCCTTACTAGAGTGATTCTGATTTTCTAACCAAGATCACTAGTTGCAGCTGAGACCTATAAAGAAATTAACACTCCTTAATTGTCGGAGAGGAACAGTTAGGTTGCACAGTGGATAGAGCACCAGGTCTGGAGTCAGGAAGACTCATCTTCCTAAGTTCAAATCTGGCCTCAGATAATTACTAGCTGTGGGACTTTGAGCAAATCAGTTAACTTTCTTTGCCTCATTTTCCTTATCTGGAAAATGAGCTAGAGAAGGAAATGACAAACCACTCCAATGTTTTTTTGCCAAGAAAACCTCAAATAGAGTCACAAAGAGTCAGCCATGGTTGAAAAATGCCAGAGTTGTCAGAGAGGAGCCTGCCTGATCAACCACATCTGAAGACCACTTTCCCCAGTCACATAAGCCTTACCAACTACCCAAACCCTACCTCCTTTTGGGTCTCAATAAAAATGTTCTTTTCCACTTCAATGAGAACCCCGATTTTGCTGAGATGTCTAGATTGACCCACTTTAAGAGTTATACATGTCATTGTTTATAAACTGTTATCTTGTTTGAAAAATTTGTGTCATTGTCATTTTACACATCAAAAGAGTAAATATTCCATATATTCATATACCACCATTTTTTAGATATCACCAGTCAATGGGCATCTACTGTGTGTCCATTTCTTTACCAAAATTTCCACTACTTCAAATTTTACTTTTTATGTAGACAGAGTCCTTCTTTTTAATAGTGACCTTTTTGGGGTATATGTGTAGAACAAGGGTGGACAACCTGCAGCTTCAAGGCCACGTGTGGACTTCTAGGTCATTGAGTGTGACATTTTGACTTAGTCCAAGTTTTACAAAACAAATCCTTTTATTGAGAGGATTTGTTCTGTGAAGTTTGGATTCAGTCAAAGAGCCACATTTGAGGACCTAGAGGGTCACATGTGACCTTTAGGCCACAGGTTCCCCACCCCTGGCCTAGAAGTAGAATCTCTGGGTCAAAGGTTATGTAGATTTTTGCCACCTCTTTTCCAAAATAACAAATTGCTTTCCAGAGTGATTATAGTAATTCACAGCTTGACCAACCATGCATAAGTGTGTCTTTATTGCCACATGCTAAACTTTTTCATCCTTTTTCATCTTTGTCAATTTTCTAGGTATGAAGTAAAACTTCAGAGTTATTCTGATGTACATTTTTTGAATTATTAGTGATTTACATTTTCTTTTATGGTTATTCATAGTTTACAATTCTTTGAAAAGTGTCCATTTCCTTTGACCACTTATCTTTTAGAGTGTGGCACTATTATAGATGATAGATAGAAAGAAAGAAAGAAAGATAGATAGATAGATAGATAGATAGATAGATAGATAGATAGATATAGATAGATAGATAGATATGTACATATAGAAATGAGTCTATAAACATGTATATATATATAAATATACACATACATATAATGTGAATATACACATGTGTGTGATGGTAGATATCTCTATAGGATAAGTAGCATCCCCTTAATTGAGAAATTTGAAACAAAGATTTGTTCCTTGGTTGGCCATTTCCACTCTTGATGCAGAAGCATTAATTAATTGTTTTTGTGCAAAAGCTGTTCAATTTCATGGAATCAAAATTATCTATTATCTTTTGTAATTGCCTTTCTTCCTTAATTATTTGAATTGTCATATACTAATCGAAGATATGAAAGATCCACCTTTTTTCATGTGATATGATCTTTAATATTCAAATTTAAAAGGCCTTTTGAATTCATTATGACACACAGTATAATGTTTAAGTACAATTTCTGTCAATCTATGTGTAGATTTCTCATCAGTTCTTATCAAATAAGAAATATTTTTTCTTAAATAATATATTATTTTTGGTTATTGAACTTTTTTATTTCTTTCCCCCCTTATTTTGTCTGTTCCATTGAATTACCCTATTTTAAAACTAATATCAAATGGTTTGGATGATTAGTACTCGAAAATATACATTGATGTTTGAAGGTGCAAATTCCCTTTTATTCTTACCTTTTCCATTTTTTCTCTCGATACACTAAATAATTTATTTATCCAAAAGATCTCCATTATTATGTTCTTTTATCAAATTCTACACGATATCACTCTGGTATTTTGTTATATTATCAAAACCATACATTTACTTTGGTAGTATTGTAAGTTTTTTTCTTATATTAGCCCAGCCTTGTCATGAGCATTGAATAGTCCTTCATCTAATTCTTAGTATACCAACCTTTTGATTTCTTCCCTTTCTGAATCACTGCACATCAAATAGTTCAACTAAATCCATTTGATTTCAGCACTTGTAAGCAATGGATGAAAGGAAATAATGTGACTTTGGATACAAATGGGAGAGGTGAAGTTTTCTGGATGCTACTTGGCTACCATTTTTTTAACCATTCTTTGCTACTGCAGCCACTAATATAGCATACTCCTCTTTCTAGACCAGGCATCAGGCTAAATGAGCTAGAAGAATAGGCCCAGCCATGGGACTAAGCCTAGGCTAAGATCTGGTTTTAATACCTCCAGCAATTCCTTCTATAAGATTTCTTTCTTGCCAATTTATTGATTCATATGACTGCAGAGTAGAAAACTCTTCTCCAGACTAAATCACCAATCCACTGAGACAGCACCCAGTCAGAGCAACAAATAAAGAGCTGCTTTGTTAACCCAAAGGATATACACAATCCCATGCTAACCATCTAAAGGACAACAGTTTCCTTTATTAGAAGCTTGAGGGCACAATGGATAGATAACTTATTTTGGAGTCAAGAGGAAATGAGTTGAAAGACAGCCTCATACAAGTGTCTATGTGATACTGGGCAAGTCACTTAGCTTTTGTCTTCTTCAGTTTCCTTAATTAATAAGTGGGAATAATAGCAATTCCTCCCTCCCAAGACTATTGTGGAGATCTAATGAGATCTTGGTAAAGGGCTTAGCATAACACCTAGCATATAGTAGGTGCTGAATAAATACTTGTTCCCTATCTAGTTCATCTCAGAAAAGCTATATGTATGACCCTTAGCAAGAATGTACATGCCCATCTCCATCACTCCTGGTTAAATATCATTAGAATAAACTGGGAAATTATTGATTGCTCTGGTATTGGCAGGGGAAACTATAACAGATGGTTTTAAGGTTGAAGCATCTTTTTCTGGTATCATTTTGCTTTCATATAATGTGTCTGTGTTGTTTATTTTCTTCTGTTGAGGTGGTCTATGGTATGTTCATATTAAAATATTGTTGGTTTCTCATAAAGTCACAGAGTTGTGAGGTGCGTGATAGGTAACTTCATCCTATTGATATATGAATAGGATTGAGTAACATGGCCAACTATCTAGATTCTACTTGAAGAATTGCAGTAAAAGGAAAGCCAGTTCCTAGTTCTACTTTTGGATAGCTCTAATTGTTTTTTTTTCCTTATATTGAGCTGAAATTAGTCTCTGTGATTTCACTGTATTTTTCCAGTTACAGTAATGGCCACCACCGTCAGTGGAAAAAAAAGGGAACAATAAAAAATTGACATAATGTTTTATGTTTCACAATGTGTTTTTCTTCTTTTTCTTATGAAAAAAATTAAACTAAAACTGAAAACAAACCCTGTAAAACAGGTAACATAAACCAAAGATTATTGCTGTTCTGCTTCTTGGATATGTGTACATCAAGCCTTATCGCTTTTATATGACAGCCCTTCAAATACTTGATGGTTCTATCATATCCCTAGTAAATCTCTTTTTCTCTAGAATAGAGGGAAGCAATAAGGAAAAGATTAATCTAAGATAGGGAATTTAAATGAGCCTCAAAGGATGGATCAGATTTGGATAAATAGAAAGGATAAAGGTATTACAGGCATAAAGAAGAACACAAAGTAAAAAATAAATGGTACACATGGGGAAGAGAGAGAAAGAAAAATGGCAGTGTTGTAATGAACAGTCAAGTTTTATGAGAGTTAGCAGTAAACATGTAGTTAACAAAGACTTGTAATAATAGCCAAAGTTGCTTAGAATGGAATAAAAAGCCAATAGAAAACTATCCTATGTGATGTAGAACAAGATGACATGCTATGACACAATCAAAATTTGAGTTAGGAAAGAGTGTATACTCCAGAAGGGAAGAAGAGGGAAGACCAAGCAATACTCAATCTTCTTCAAACACAACTGCAGAAGTTTCAGGAAACTTTGTTAACTACCTATCTCTAGCAGCATATTGAAATGCTACTCACAAAACCACAAAAAATATACGGTCTTTGAAGGGACCTCAGAAGATACATATTCTGAGGCTAATTAATCCAAACTATATGTGAATAAAAATTGCCTTAATAACCCTTCAATGAGAAGTTATCCAAATCTACTTCATTCTCATGAAGTTCATACCATCTCTGAATGCTTTTGTTCAACCTTTGTTTTTGAAGAAGACCAGTGGCATCATGGGATGATACCTTGACTTGCACATCAATTGGATTTACGTGAGGCAGAATTGCTCAGTCACATCAGCCTCACTCTCTCTTTGAGAATCATCAAAGTCCAGTGACAAGACCAAAGTCAGGATGATTGGCAATGGTCTGGGATGCAGTGGATGATCTTGTTGTCTTTGATGTCTGACCAAGTTCTAAGTATTCTACACTGCCTGCTTCAGCCACCCATTCCAGCAGGTGGAAGTCTTAGCATGCTTGGGGTAAACATCCCCTTAACTTATAGACAGAATTGAGGTGTGTCAGTTACCCTCAAAACTGGTTTAGCCTGTCTGCTGAGATGGTTATACTGGAGTGTGACCTCCGTACATGCTACCACTTCTTATAGCTACAGGTGAAAGTTGAATGCCAGGTAGACACTGAAGCTGGATGATCAACCCTGAAAAGGGTTTGGCAAGCCCTCACACCAGAAGTGCTAGTACTCCCTAACCACCACATAGACCCACATTTTGGAATAGCTTTAATTATGAGGGAGATTTTTTTCTTACAAAATATTTCACTCTGTCTCTTTTAAACTTCCATTGAAGCTAGTTTTACCTGATGGGGCCAAGCAATATAATAACAAGTCTTCCATATGATGGCTATAACAGTATTTTGAGATATCTGTCATGTCCCTACTAAGTCATCCTTTCTTCAAGCTAAGTGTCTAGACTTGCTTTTATCAGCATGATTTCATGATCCTGGTTTCCTTCTCTCAACACCCTCAGGCTTATTAATGGTCTTTGTAAAATGTGGTATTCAGAATGTAACACAATCCTGAAATTATTGTCCAGATAGTGAAAAGTACAGTATCACTTCTGCCCATACCCTTACTCTTGGATGCTATGCCTTTTTCTAATGGAGATAAAAATCACATTGAATACTTTGACTTCCATGTTATATATATTATACAGTTGCAAAATCAAAGCTCATTCATCTTAAATTTATAAAAAATAAGTATTTGAACCAAAGTATAAGAATGAATATTTATTCTTATTGAGTTTATTTTGCTAGATTTGGTACAATTTTGCCACCTAGTTCTTCCTATGGTATCAGCTAGAAGACCTATCATCTACTTACCTATCCAGACACATCTACTCATCCATAAACATACACACATGAATATGTGTATATATACATGCATGTATAAATGTGTGCATGCGTGTTTATCTGCATATGTGTGCACACAAATATATGCACATATATAATGTAAAAAGACATACATTGCATTATATATTATACATATATTATATATGATTATGTATATATATGCATGTTTCTCTTAATTTTCTTTTTTTTTAAATTTTTTAAAGCAATCAGGGTTAAGTAACTTTCTCAAGGTTACACGACCAGTTATTTCTGGGTGTGGTGCTGAGTATCTGAGCCCAGATTTGATCCCCAGGTCATCCTGACACTGGAACTGGTGCTCGGCTGCCCCTAAGCAATTGGGGTTAAGTAACTTGCTCAAGGTTACATGGCTAGGTGTTTCTGGGTGGGTGCTAAGTGTATGAGCCCAGGATTTTATCCCCAGGTCATCCCGACACTGGAGCCGGTGCTCTTACTCGCTGTGCTACCTGGCCTCCCCTCTCTTCATTTTCACTAAAGAGGACTGTTGATAAAATTTTCAAGGCTCCAGGTTAGTATATTTACCCCTTCTTTCATTATGTGTATTCCATGCCGGGTCGAATGTCCAGTATTCTTATGTTTAAATTCTGATCCAGGCATCAAGTCAGAGTATGACAATGCATTTACAATCCCCAGTATATCAAAAACTCAAGACAATACCTATAAAATGTGTCATAAATGCAATGCCAGCTTACTAGTACTGTGTATAATACCTAGGTTTTTCTTTTTTAATTAGCTTCCCCCCATAATATCCCCTATCACCACCAATAAGCAACAACAATAACAACCCAGAAGTAAACTAATTGATTTCTGAAGCAAACCAAATCAACTGTTGTCTATCTCCTGTTCTCCTCTTCCTCCTCTTCTTCTTTTTCTCTGTGTCTCTATATCTATCTCTCCCTTCTCTCTCCAAACTAAATTATAGACTATACCAAAACTTTAAGAAATATAAACAAATAGGATAATCCAATTCAAACTGGAATAAATCCTCTTTTCTAGACATTTATTGCAAATGGAAATGCAAAAGTCACTTCCAGGCTTATCTTGCACCAAGCTGATCACTGCTTTTGGTTCAGTACTCTGAATTGAATAAGACATCTATAAGTCTATGAAAAGAAAAAAAAGAAAGATAAGAATGATGCATTTTCTCATCCAGTGAAAATGTGACAAAACTGTTTTAAATGTGACAATGTCACAAGGTAATGTTAAACTGGTGATTAAACCATGCCTAGTAGAGTACCTGGAACATTTTAGACCCTTAATAAGAGCTTCTTGACTTTCACCTGACCAACCAAGCGAAGCACAGTTTTTTGTTTATGTTTTTGTTTTTTTCTATGCCCTCCTGCAATCACTCAAAGCTATTTTGTAAGATACAATATGGTTCTCTGGAAGCAACAATGGATTTGGAATCAGAGAACTTGACTTTGAATGCCAACTCTGCCATTTACTTCCTTCTGGGCTTGGAGTAAGTCTTTGTTAGTCTGAGTTTCCTTATCTGTAAAATGAAGTAATTGGACTTGACCTTTTTCCCAGCTCCAATTCCTTTAATTGTAATCATTAGTATGATTTTTCACATCAGCTATCTGAATCACTGAATTGTAATTCTCACTCTGGGCCAGCAGGTGGCTCCGCCTAGAAAGCTTTCTTTTCTTTCATCCTTTCATCAAGAACTGCGAAGTCTCGAAAGAACATATGAAATGATGATTAGTATGGTATCTTTTTTTTTTTTTAAAAGCTCAGCACAGACACATTCTCCTGCAACGTGCCTGAATCTGTTGTTCAGATTTTCTGACAGCAGAACAAAGAGAAGTAAATTTTCTCTCTTGGTAATCAAGTGAGTATACTCTGTAGCCATCAAGGGAAAGGAAATTAGAAAAGAGATAAATGTGCAAAACTTAGGCCTGCTTCTTAACACCACTTAAACTTTATATGACAAGCTACTGTAAAAGAGTATAGTTGCCAGTGCTTCCCACCCAGAGTAGTCGATTTGATGAATGATGGATGTATTCATGAATAGTTTATTGGAACTCATTATTAAACTTTCAACTTTCATTCCACAATCCCTCAGAAACTTTGAGGCCAAACTTCATTGAAGTCATTGGTTATGTGTTGAGACAAACTGTGAGGCCCAGAATCTTACCTACTGTGCATTTAATCAACATATATCTATCCTCTGCGCAGCAGTCAACATAAATACTATAATGGCTATGTTCATTTATAGATCACAGAATATTAGTCATAGGAGAATATGAAGAGGCAGCACTGTATAGAGGAAAGAACAAGGAATTTGTTTCAAGATGGGCTGTTGTTCAAACCTTGACTCTGATATTAACTATCTTTGAACCACAGGATTTCTTGCATGTGTTCACTTCTCTCCCCGTACACACTCTGCACCTTAGCTCAGGACCTTATCACTTCTCATCTCTATCATCACAGCAGGTAATTAATTGGTCTTCCTTCTTCCAGGAATAGGGAGGAGGGGAAGGAGAGACAGAGAAACAGAGACAGAGACTCAGAGAGACTGAGAAACACAAAGACATGGAAAGAGAGAAAGACAGAGAGACAAAGACTAGGGGAGAGAGAGAGAAAGTCAAGAAAGGGTCATATGGAGGAGAGAGACAGAGAGGCAGGGGAAAGTTGGCTTGATTTGCTTCAGAACATAACAATTTACTTTTATTCTGGGTTGTTATTTTTGTTCTTGTTTCATTCATGTTGTAGTTCATTGGTAGTGGTTTTGGAACTTATTTTTAAGAAAAAGGTTAAAAAACCAAACTTCATACTCAGTTTTCAGTACAAACTACTTCTAGGAAGGTAATAATTCTACTTTGCTCTTCTAAGACCTCATTCTATACCTAGAGCAGGGGTGGGGAACCTGGGGTCTCAAGGCCCCATGTGACTCACTAGGTCCTCAAGTGTGACCCTTTGGACTGAATCCAAACTTCAGAGAACAAATGCCCTTAATAGAAGAATTTGTTCTGTAAAACTTGGACTCATCAAAAGGCTGCATCCAAGGACCTAGAAGGCCACAGGCTCCCCATCCCTGACCTAGGATATAATGTAAAATTCTAGTGATCTCAGTTTAAGGCAATTCAAAAGTTTGACAATATCCAAATGAGAATAACCTAGATGGCAAAGAGCCTTGAGTCCATGACATATAAGACTTTTCTGAAGAAAATGGGCATGTTTACCTTGGAAAACAGAAGAATGAAGAAAATGATAGTTGTATTTATGTACTTAAAGACTTGCCATATAGAGGTAGGATTTGTGTTCTCCAGTTTGGTTTCTTTAGGGCAAAACCAGGAGCAATAGGTAGAACCTGCAAAAAGGTAAATTAAGGGTTGATGGAAGGCAAATTTTCCTAAAAATTGGAACTGGCCAAATGTGAAATGGACTGATTTCAGAAGTTATGTACCCCTATCTTAGATGTCTTGAAGCATTGGCTGTATGACTAGTTGTTAGACAGGTTATAATGTGAATTCCTTTCCTGTATGAGTTGAACTAGATAGGGATAGAAGTAACAACGTTCTTCAAATCTATGATTCTGTCTTCATTTTCTCCCCTCTCCAATTCACTCTCTGTACCATTTCCAGATTGATATTATTGAAATATAAATCTATGTCATGCCCCCATTTCAAAAATTCAAAAATCGTAATATCGTTCCATTGTTTAGTCAGACACTTAAACCCTTGTTCAATGGAGCTCTCACATATTTTTCCAGATTTATTTCCTATCACTCACCTTTACCCACCTCAATTCCAATCAAACTGGCCTGTCAGTTCCTGCCTGGGCATGACATTCCATCTCTTCATTCTCTGCCTTTGAAAGAATGGCTTGCCATGTATAGAATGTCTCATTTACTCAACTCAACTGGGTGGAGTCCCAAGCTTCCATTAAAGCTCACCTCAGATGTAACTTCTTCATTCAGCATTTCCTCATGGTCTTTGTTATTAACACTCTATCCATCTTGAAATTAAAGTGATTCTTGTGAGGTAAACAATAAATTTAATATGCTTTTATTTCATTTTAACCGTAGTCAAGTGCATATGCTTATATTGACATTAGACTGACTCAGAATGCCTGACTTTGTTCATCTGAAATTGATCCGAGCTGAATTCTCTTCCTTTAGTTAGTTCCCTCTCAGTTGAATGGTCAATGTCACACATTACACATACATCTCATTGCTCTTCTTTGTTGTTTTTTTTTTTAATGGCTATTATTACAAATGGGTAAAAGTAGGGCTCTTAAAGATAACCCTTCAATATCTGTGGGAAATTGAAAGGATTGTCATTGTGAGACCTCAAGTTTGTTTGGCTTTGTGTGTGTGCGTGTGCATGTCTGTGTGTGTGTTTAAAAGATCATTTAAGTCTGAAGTGAAACAGGATCATTTGTATTAAAATGCCAAGAAAAGTATAGTTGAAAAAGAAAAAGTCAAAAAGGGACAGAAAATTTTAAAAAAGCTTTCATGATCTGGGAATCCTTATCAGAGTACAACACATCCATATCCAAAGTTTCAATAACTTCTTATTTTCACTGCATTTGGAAATCTTGCTCTTTGAATAAGGAACCACGATATATAACATCAATATACAGAAAAGCTGAATTATTTCAGAATTACAAAAATTCCCGAATTGAGGTAAGAAAATGTAACACAACCAGGTGTCATGCCACAAGTCATGAAAAGTTAAGAAATTTATCCTAGGGGTGACTAGATGGCACAGTGAATAGAGCACTGGCCGTGGAGTCAGGAGGACCTGAATTCAAATCTGGCCTCAGACACTTAACACAAAAACTAGCCATGTGACCTTGGCAAGTCACTTAACCCCAATTGCCCCTCCAAAAAAAAAGCCAAAAAAAAATTTAGCCTAAAGATTAAGATAAACATGCCTCAATGACTTGAGAAATCACCTGATCTAAAATACAATGAAAAATATGGTTTATAATCTAGGATAGTATAATGGTAATGGGAAATTGAAGATCTTCCCTGCCCCTTAATAGACCTTAGGGGATTTGAAGACCTTTCCTACTTTTGAAGATCTTCCCTGTCTGAATAGGCTGAATGTAATCACATGGAGCCTGTGGTAAGAGGAATTTGATGAACAATGGAGCAGAGCCCACAGGAAGCTCAGAGTCAAAGCAGCTAGACCATGTAGACAGGAGAGAATGCACCCAAGGAGACAGCTAGACTTATGAGTGTTGGTTTGTGGGAAGTCTAAAGGATGGTATGGCTCTCTGCTGCATTGTGGTATATGAACTTTTTGTTGCTTTAATGGATTCAGTTTCCTGGTGTTGGGATTTGGTTTTCTGGTGTCTGAATAAATGTTTTGCTTCTATCTTATATATGGAGAGTTTGTTATATTTTGCAATTGAGTACTATGCTGGCATATTCATAGTAGCTGGTGGTGCTGTGACTATTGCATTGGCGCTACAGATAGATGTAAAACAAGCCCATTCTTCAAAGGTTGTCCTAACATCATATAGAGTTTAGCAATAAAGAATTTTACAATGTGTCAAATCAAGTAAAATAAATGTTACTGGAGCTCATAGAAATATTGCACGTTTTTTAAAAGATTATAAAAATAAAGTTATATTGTTATAACAGTAACATCATGAAGAAGAATGACTTTGAAAGTTGTGGGAAGTGTAAGCAATAAAATGACCATTGATGAGGGTAGAAGATTGATGATAAAATATACTATATACCTAATGATTGTGAGCTGACATATTTAGGTTCCAGAATGAAATGAAGCATATTTAGATGGACAGATAGACAGACAGATAGATGGATGGATAACAGTGGTACTAAATAATTGTATATATATGACTTCTGTACTATATATAAACACATGCTTGTATGCATATAAATATATGTGTATATAACATAAGCATATGCATACATAAACATGTGTTAGTAAATACATATATAAACACATATATATGTCAATGAGGGAATTTTAAAAATTGACTATGCATTTATTACAAGAGGTTTATTTTTCTTTTTCAATGAGTTTGGGGATAGAAAAGAGAACAAATGGATTTCTGATAATTAAAATAATTAATTTAGAGAATTTAGGGATGTGGCTACAAATGTGGAATGGTCTTAGATATGAAGTCATTATTGTTAGCTTTGATTTTTGTGCTTTGTTACTAGAATCCCTTCATGTAATAGGGATAGTCTGGAAATGTTTGTAGTGAAAAATAAAAATAAATAAATAAACTTAAGAAAATTATGAGGTTTATTGTTTCAAGTAATTAATTTTATCTTTTTCTCCACTTAATTTTATGTAATTGTACTTAATGCACCTATACTTTTGATTTTCTCTCTACATTCTGTCTTTCTTTTGTAATATAAAGTTATTGAGACCTAGGACAATTTCCTTTTTATCTTTATAGTCCTAGCACTTCATAAAATGCTTACATGTAGTAACATAGTGATGTTTAAGAAATGTATAGAATTAAAGTAAATTGAAAGCCACTTTCTTTCTCTGGACCTCAGTTTCCCCATCTTCCAAATAAGATGGTTCACTTAAATCAGTGTATCTTAACCTTTCTGGCATCATGAAATCTTTATCATAATAATGATTTTAAATGAATAAAATAAAATATACTTATAAATCAAACTCTTTTTATTGAAATATATTTATGAAACTATCTTTTTGAAAAATTTAACAAATCCCAAAAATCCAGGTTAAGAAATGATGGTAGCTCTATGAGATATCATTAATCCTCTGATTCTAATTAGACTCCATTTTTTGGATGAGGAAGCTAAGACATAGAGAAAAACATAATTTGTCATTCATACAAGTATAGCCAAGACTACAACTTCCCTTCATCCTTCTCTGCTAATAGTGGTTTAGCCTTCATGTTCCCTCTAAAGAAACAGATTTTGCTTCAAATTCTGAGTTCTATGGAGCCGTGTTGAAATCCTTTCTCCCAAACCAATGTCCTGTAAAACTAAAAATTTCATTTGAGTGAAAATTGCTAAATAAATAAAAAAGTGCCTTCTCCATGGGCAAATAAAGCAGGTTATCTCAAACAACACATTTGTTTTTGCCAAAGGAGTTCTGAGCTCCCTGTAAATGGAGTTTATTAGGAAAGAAATGCTGAAGTCTGGATGTTACTCAAGGCTGAGGAGCAGAATGAATTAATTACTTATCATGGCTTTCAAACTTAATTCTGACTTGAGGCTCCCTCAGAAATATATCATCATACATATTTTAACATCAAAAGCCAGATTTTGAAACTCACAGAATCCTCAATCTTAAAATTGACTATTAAATGCTCCCAAAACATTTCAGGCCTTCCATCTATAGAACCAAGAACCATGAAACCTGGATTATAAAAGACTGAGTCCATTTAGAGAGAGGTCACAAAGCAGGTTATCTGCTGGAAAGATCAGAATGGAAAACAGACAAAAAGGCTAGAAGTTCATCTCCTAAAGGTAGGCACTGTAATTACTGAAACCGATTTCTCCTCCGTGTCAAATCATGAGGACTTTCAAATGAACTCTTCTCTAAACTGTGAAAGAAAGAGACATTATCTCTGGATAACAAACTCTGTAAGTGTATTTGCCTGCCCCACTCCCCTTGTCACCAAATGTAATTCTTCAACTGTATTTAGAGGCTATAAAAGCCCTGTCAGTCTGTCCTTGCCCTCCTGCTGTCTGCTGTCGATCTGCCTCTTTCCCACTGAGCTGAATCATTCAGTACCTCTCTAAGCAGCACCTCACATTGATCACTCCAGAGGGGCTGCTTCTGAAAATGTTGATTCAACACAGTGGGAAAGATAGGCCCATGGCAGTTGGAAGAGGAAGTACTGGTTGAGATTATTTTGAAAACAACATATACTTTAGTTCTTGTGGCCACACATACAAAAAAAGCAAATCCCTTTTTTTTTTTTGTCCACTTCTGATATTAAACTGGTAAATGGCCCCAACTTGAAATAACTCCAAGTTGAAAACCAATGGAATGGCAAAGGATGGAACACCTGTTTCTTCATGCCCTTGCCATCCCCTGCCTACCCCCTGGAGAGACTGATTTCCAGCTGTTCTCTGAGGCTTCATGCTCTGCTAGGATTCTAAACATGGGAAAGTGAGATTAATGAAAAGTACTTTTGCCACAAACAACAACAAAATGTCATTCCCAAAGCTGTGATTTCCCAACCTGCAACAGTTTAGGACGATGTAGTTTAACAACATTTAAAAGTCATAAAACATACATTGGTCTGATATATGGGCTTAGATTTTCTAGAGGAAACTGAAGTGCAAGTAAACAAGCAAGAAAGGAAAGAAAAATGCCGTAACAGATGTGTTCCTAAAAGAAAATACACAACATGTGCTGCAGAATAAAAGGAACATTTGGCAATATAAAATAACTTGGCATCTGTGTGAGATTTGTAATCACAAGAAAATATCGATATGGCTGATAGTCGAATTTCTATAATACTGAACTTTGAAGGAGCAGCAGGTTTTCTGCACTTAGGATTTGTTTTTTTGTCTATCAACATCTAATGGAGGTACTTTGCAAAATTTCCTTACAGACTGAATTTGTTTATTCAACAAAATTAAATGGAGAACCCTCCTTTGATTATAATGCAAGTATATTTTAGAAAATAAATTTATCAAAAGAAAGACAATGGATTTGCTTAGATTTGATCTTATTTATAGGGATAATCATAGGACCACAGCTTTTGGTTTAGAAGAAATTTTCAAGGAAATTTAGTTCAAGGCCATCATCTTGAATGAAAAAAAGTGAGACTCATAATGACTTGTCTAAGAGCTCCTGTTGTGGCCAAAGTGAGACTTAAACTCCGTTCCTATGAATTCAGATCTGATCTAATGTGAACTACCATGCTGCTTCAAATGTATAACCCAGAGAGTTCTAGTGATTTGTAGATCTATTTTTCATGGTTTGTGACATATCCTGCATTCAAATTTCTTCATGGTTCAGAGGTGTTTATATTTGCATTTAATCTTATTGTTAGGAGAATGTTTAATGGAGTATTCAAGAGAAGAGAACCCCTCTCTACGGTCTTTATGCTTTTAGGCTGAGAAAACATGAACTATATAGACATGAGAGATAAGGGAATGATAAAGGGCAGAGAGATACCTACTAAAAACTTAAGACCTTACATATCTTTGACTTACAATATTAGTTGTTGGGTTTATTTATTTTTTCTTCTTAGCTAGTTTGCCCACTGTTATTTCAAGCATCTTTAAAGGAGGTGTTTATTTTAAAGTCTCAATGGATTTCAAGGAAAAAAAAGTCTGATTAGTCTTATTTTTTAAATGCCTATTTCTTACATACAGTTTTTAAAAGTGTCAAAATCTTCATGCATATACTGTTTTGCTTTCTTTTGTTTCTTAAACCAGATCTGTTGAATTATTTGCATGTGAAATTTCCCATAAGAAACAAAAAATTCCTCTACCAATGCAGATTAGAAATAGGTAAAGTGACCGATTTTCCAATATCTGTTCAAGACAGTACTCAAATTTATTATGGGTTTCTTGACTCTACACAAACTCTAAAGATACTTTATGCATATTAAATAAGAAAATAAAAAGAAAGTCTTGCAAATAGTGAGCTGGTAAAGAAATAAATACTTGACAGATGTAAAGGTGTTAGGTTACACGGAAAAAACAAATAAACAAAAAAAAACTCTAAGGACCACAGGAATGTATAGTTACTTTAGAAGTAGAGGTAAGTTGAGTTAATTTTAGTTAACTAAAACAAAACGTAAATGTGAAGGCTGGAACAGAGAGTTGATGAAGAACCACTGGAGACTAAAAAACAGGTTTTGTCAAAGGCAGCAGTTTTTTGAACATGTTTCTTTAAAATATTTATGTAGATATAAATAGATATAAATATAGTCATTTGAGGTTAGATTCATCAGTAATTTACCTTTGCAAAATTCTAGCTCTTTAATATTCTGAGAAAAATAATTGAAAGGCTATCAAAATAACAGCTGTATATACAGAAATTATATGTGTATTATATGTATGTTTATATATTTTATGTAAATGTGTTTACATAAAATATTAATCACATACATATAACATGTGTATATATCCCTGTGTGTAGTTTAAACACATGTACATATATAATAAACATATATGTGTGTGTAGTGAATGTATGTATACATGCATACATATGTGTACTTTTTCTGAACAAGCTGGTATAGGCTTTATAGACCTGTAACCCTTTATTCTAAAGAATAGTGAAGGCAAAGGATTTAACTCTGCTACTGCTTTTCATGGTACTGTGGACGTGACTCACTGGTGAAACCAGTCCCAATTGGGTACCCAGTCATGCAGGCAAAACTGGCATTAAAAATGGTTGTTAAACACAGTCCAGTGAGACTTGGTACTTTAGCCTCAAAGGGATATTCCATCTTTCGGCTGTGCCATTGCAGACAGCAGGGTGATAATTAGTGAAAACTGTGATATGGACACCTGTCCATTAGGAATTGGACTAAGACCATCAATTCACTTTACATAGGCCACCAAGCGGCTATTACATAGTAATGGCTTTCAGCCACCAGTGCCCTGGGCCAGTTTTGAATTAGTGATGGGAAACTGAAAAACCCTCTAGTCCATTAACAAGCTCCTAGGAAAATGTTTTCCTCAGTTAAGGGTATAATGACACACTTATGACAGGATTCATTTGCCTGCACCTAATTTTTCCCTTAGATATAAAGGGTTCTTGCTAAAGTCTTACAGGCTGTGAAAGTGAATCCCATTGAAACCTTTATACTAACTTATTCTCTCACTAAAAATGATCAGGGCAGTTCTGACTTTTGAGTACTGTTCTTTTTCCTAGTCAAGGAAAAAACGGCAGGAATATTTTGTGCTTATGTTTTTCGTGATTGGTAACACTTTTGGCTTTCTCCAGTGAGAACTGAGCAATTCCTTGATGTCATATTCCAGAAAAACTTTCTACACAGCCTTTGGAAATGCAGATCACAATCTTGATAGATCAAACTTGGCCTGAGTTCCCAATGCTACCATTACAAATAAGAAATGTAATCTCTGCCTTTCTATTCATGAAAAACTATATATATTCAATATAATAACTTGTTAATTTAAATATTAAATTAATATGCATAGTTAAGCAAAATAATATTTAATCCATTACCTGTCTTTCAGGAAGTTGGAAAATATCCTTTACCATCATTCCTCTAGAATCTTAGGAAGGCATTTTATTGATCAAAGTTCTTAATTCTTTTAAAATTATTCATTCATATAATATTGTTAAAGGATAAATTATTTTCCTACTCTCTTGACACTGTAGGGCAAAGTATATGAACATAGTGTTCTCAGGGGAAGAAATCCAAACTATCTATAGCCTCATTTAAAGAAAAAAAATTGTAAATCATAAGTAATGAAATTCAAATTAAAAGAACTCAAGAATCTACCTTGATATAATTATGTGAATATTTAAAAGATTTGTATCTGTTCTGTTATGGCACCCAGTAACAGAACTCAACCCCTTACAGTTTTTTTTTTAAAAGCAATAGGGGTTAAGTAGCTTGCTCAAGGTTACACAGTCAGTTATTTCTGGGTGTGGTGCTGAGCATCCGAGCCCAGATTTGATCCAGGTCATCCCTACACAGGAGCCAGTGCTCTTACTCGCTGAGCCACCTGGCCACCCCTAAGCAATTGGGGTTAAGTAACTTGCTCAAGGTTACATGGCCAAGTGTTTCTGGGAGGGTGCTAAGTGTCTGAGCCCGGGATCCCCTTACAGTTTTTAAGAATGAAGGTGATACAGTGGAATGAGTACTGGACTTGGCCTTCAGGAAGCCCTTTGGAAATCCTGCCTTTGTTACTCAAGACCTGTGTGATGCTAGATAAACTGATCAACAGTTCTGAGCCTCAATGTCTTTATCTGTAAAATAGAGAAGAGCAGCTACCTTACAGGATTGTTGTGAGGATAAAATGGAAATTTTCATGCATTCCTGTGCATGTACACAGATTGTATCCACCTAAACATGCACATACACATGGAGATATATATACCTGTATGTGTGTGCATTAATGCTTTGCACATATTATGGAGATTGCATATATATTCATATATACAAAAATATATATAATTTTGTAAAAATATAGTACTTTACAAATATAAGGTATTATTACAATTTTGTAGACATTATTTCAGAGCTTCTATAGCTGAAAAAGTCACTGCTTTATCCTTAGTCTGATTCAGATTCTAGGAATTTAACCAGGATACTTTTGGTTGATTGTCATGAAGTCTTTCAGTTAGATGAAATTTGAAATCTTACCAGGTTGGTAGGAAATATTAGCATTCATACTTCTGTGGCATAGATTTGAGTACCCAATATGATCTCAAAGTCTTGATAAACCATCAGAGAATGACTTTGCTGGAATTTAAATAAAATATATTTTTAATATAAACATATGTCAATGTTTATCATTTTTGTTGTTGTTCGGTTGTGACTGTCTCTTCATGACCCTGTCAACCATGTTGCCTGTGGTATTTTCTTGGCAAATATAATGGATTTCCATTTCCTCTACAATGGATTAAGGCAAACAGGATTAAGTGACTTGCAGAGAGTCACACAGCTAGTAAATGACCAAGGCCTGATTTGAATTTAAGTCTTCCTGACTCAAGGTGT